>NC_044564.1:22420152-22723560 GCF_007565055.1 Rhinopithecus roxellana
GATGGGGTTTCACCATGTTGGCCAGGATGGTCTCCATCTCCTTACCATGTGATCCACCTGCCTCGGCCTCCCTAAGTCTGGAACTACAGGCATGAGTCACCGTGCCTGTCCTAAAAGTTATATGTATTTTTCACTGAGTGATTTAAGTGCCAAATTATTCTTTTTAGAAGATGTACTAGTTTATATATCTACTACTAGCAATGTTTGAGAGCCTGTTTTTTTCATACCTTCTCCAATATAGTGTGTTATCAAACTTCTTGTTTTTATTGACTTGGTGGGTGACAAGGTATATCTTGGTATCATTTTTACTTTCATTTTTCTTTTGAGAAAAGCTTAACATTTGTATATATCGAAAGTCATTTATATTTTCTTTTTCTTTTTTTCCTTTTTTTTTTGAGGTGAAGTCTCACTCTGTTGCCCAAACTGGAGTGTAGTGGCACAATCTCGGCTTACTACAACTTCCGCCTCCCAGGTTCAACCAGTTCTCCTGCCTCAGCCTCTGGAGTAGCTAGGATTACAGGTGTCAGCCACTATGCCTGGTCGCGAACTCCTGACCTCAAGTGATCTGTCTGTCTTGGCCTCCCAAAGTGCTGGGATTACAGGCGTGAGCACTGTGCCTGGCCCTGTTTTCTTTTTAAACAATTTTTAGATTTTAATTTTTGTGGGTACCTAGTAGGTATATTTATGGGGGTACATGAGATGTTTTGATACAGGCATACAATGCCTAATAATCACATTAGGGTAAGCGGGGGTTATTCATTACCTCAAGCATTTATCTTTTGTGTTACAATCCATTTATACTGTTTTTAGTTATTTTAGAATGTATAATTAAACTTATATTGACTATAGTCACCCTGTTGTGCTATCAAATACTAGATCTTACTCATTCTATTTTTTTTTGTACCCATTGACCATCCTTACTTCCCCTACCCAACCCCTCCTCTGTCCTCCCCAGCCTCTGGTAGCCATCATTCTTCTCTCTTATCTTCACTGTGAATATCAGTCTTTTCTCTATAGTAGAATCACAGCAGCAATTTACCTTCTCATCTTATTTAATATTTAGGGAAGATACTAGAGATTTCAAGTATTTTAGCCTAAAAATTTGAACTCCTATAGGTACTAAGTTGTAAAATAAGTGTATTATGTTTAGTTATCATAAATGGTAATAGTGAAAATAATAGTTATAATAAATAGTAATTAGTAGTGATGACTCATGCTTACCATATATGTAGCTGGCATTTTCTCCTGAATGGCTGAAATAGTATTTATTTGTATTTTTGTTTTGTTTTGTTTGTTTGTTTGTTTTTTGAGACGGAGTCTCGCTATGTCGCCAAGCTGGATCTTGGCTCACTGCAGCCTCCGCCTCCCGGGTTCAAGTGATTCTCCTGCCTCACCCTTCCGAGTAGGCGTACTGCAGGCGCATGCCACCACGCCCAGCTAATTTTTGTATTTTTAGTAGAGACGGGGTTTCACCATGTTGGCCAGGATGGTCTCTATCTCTTGACCTTGAGATCCGCCCGCCCGCCCGCCTCTGCCTCCCAAAGTGCTGGGATTACAGGCATGAGCCACCGCGCCTGGCCAATAGTATTTCTTTGAATTTTACCCTTGCCCCTTGTAAAATGGGAAGTTATGAATGGATAAGAAAGTTAATACTCAGCTGGGCGCGGTGACTTAAACGCCTGTAATCCCAGCACTTTGCGAGGCCGAGGCAGGAGGATCTCGAGGTCTGGTGTTTGAGACCAGCTTGGCCAACATGGTGAAACTAAAAATACAAAAATAAAAAATTAGCCAGGCGTAGTGGCACACCCCTGTAATCCCAGCTACTTGGGAGGCTGAGGCAGGAGAATCACTTGAACCCGGGAGGCAGAGGTTGCAGTGAGCCGAGATCATGCCATTGCACTCCAGCCTGTGCAATAGAGTGAGATTCCGTCTCAAAAAAAAAAAAAGAAAGTTAATACCCAGATTAATATTAATCCATGGGAGAATACCCAGTAAATTAGATTATTTATCTCACAACCGAAGGAGAGGACCACTGTGATAATGTGATATAATAAAACATATATATTTGTTCTTCATCCCGAATTCCTGGCTCAGAGGTCCTAAAACCCTAGGAATTTCCTGAGTGATTAGGATTAGAGGAGCGTCTTATCTGTAATAAACTCCTTTCAGCTATACCTGAGTTTCTGCTAATGAAGTGATTCTTCGTGGGCTCCTTGATAGCTTCTGGATGAGGGCTGGTGGTTGCCAAAGGAACACTTCATGCGATTTGAGTGTTGGAACTTTCAACCCTGCATCCCTCCAGAGAGAGGAGAGGGGCTGGAGATTGAGTTCAGTTACCAATGGCCAGTGATTTTTATCAGTCATGCCTACCTAAGGGAATCTCCATAAGAATCTTAAATAATAGAGTTTAGAGAGCTTCTGGGTTGGTGAAGACGTTGAGGTGCTGGGAGGATGGTGTGCCTAAAAAGGACATGGAAGCTCTGCCCATTCCCCTTTCCTCCATATCTTAACCCCATGTACCTCTTTCATTTGGCTGTTTGTCTTTAACCTTTATAGTAAACCAGTAAACAAAAGTGTGGTCATGTGCCGCATAATGATGTTTTTGTCTAAGAGGGACTACATATATGACTGATCCCCTGAGATTATAATACTCTATTTTTACTGTACCTTTTCTATGTTTAGATGTATTTTGATACACAGATACCATTGTGTTACGTTATAGCCTCTACGGAGATCATAAAGATGACCAAGGCTCAGTCTCAGCAGGGAAAATTGAATTTATGTATGTAAAAAACGTCTCACAGGCAAATCAGAGCCTTGATGTGAATAGAAGTGTTAATTGTAGTACCATTTCTCGAATTGTTGTGTGCCAGGCACTGTGCTGTGAGCTTTTTCATACATCTAACGTTAATATCTCTCAGAACAGCTCTGTGAATTACCTATGTATAAGTAGATTAATATCATTCTCATTTTACAGATGAGGAAGACATATGATTTGTTAAGTGACTTGCCTAAGTTCACATAGTCTGTAAATTCCTGAATTGTGTTGAAGTCTGACTCCAAAGTTCATTCTACTCAAAAAATGCCAGAGGAACTATAATATATTGCTGGTGGAATTGTAAATGATGCAGTCAGTTTGGAAAACAGTTCGGCAGTTCCTCAAAAGGTTGAACGGAAAATCAAATGACCCAAGAAGAGAAATGAAAATAAACGGTCACACAAAAACTTATAAATGGGCCGGGCGCGGTGGCTCAAGCCTGTAATCCCAGCACTTTGGGAGGCCAAGACGGGCGGATCACGAAGTCAGGAGATCGAGACCTTCCTGGCTAACCCGGTGAAACCCCGTCTCTACTAAAAATACAAAAATACAAAAAAACTAGCCGGGCAAGGTGGCGGGCGCCTGTAGTCCCAGCTAATTTTTGCATTTTTAGTAGAGACAGGGTTTATGCCATGTTGGCCAGGCTGTTCTCAAACTACTGACCTCATCACCCGCCTCAGGCTCCCAGAGTGCTGGGATTACAGGCATAAGCCACCATGCCCAGTCGGGAGGATAAGATTCTTATGAATGGGAGGATCACATCACAGCTAAATGTTTCATCTCTCTTGTACACTTCAATGAACTGGATGAACAAGGCCGTTCAATAAAATGTAATAGCCACATGATTTTAAATTTTGTTAGTAGCCACATTAGAAAGAAAACTTGAAATTATTTTTAATATTCAGTCCAATATACCAAAATATTTCTACTGTAATATTAAGATACTTTACATTTTCTCATACCAAGTCTTTGAAATCCAGTGTGTATGTTACATTGACAGTGCATCTCAATTTGGACCAGCCACATTTCAAATGCTCAGTAGCCACATCTGCATAGTGGCCACCAAGTTAGATGGCATAGGTCTAGACCAGAACTATGCAAAGCTACCTGGTTTCTAAAGAACTGAACGTTACTCATGATAATCCCAAGACGATTTACTATTATTGCATGCCTTAACAAACTACAGTATGATTTTAAAACATTCTGTATATAGTTGAATGTAACTTTCGTTGCTATAATACATTAGAAAATACTCATTTTTAAAGCAGTCTGAATTTCTCTGAAGCTGCCATAGATAACATTCAAAAACAAAGCTCCTTGTTTGTCAGTAAATTTTCAGATATATTTGCTTGAATTCACAGCTATTTAAATTGGGCCAGGCACAGTGGCTCCCACCTATAATCCCAGCACTTTGGAGGCCAAGGTGGGTGGATCACTTGAGGTCAGGAGTTCCAGACCAGCCTAGCCAACATGGTGAAACCCCATCTCTACTAAAAATACAAAAAAAAAAAAAGGGTCGGGCATGGTGGCTCACACCTGTAATCCCAACACTTTGCGAGGCTGAGGCAGGCAGATCATGAGGTCAAGAGATCAAGACCATCCTGGCCAACATGGTGAAACCCCATCTCTACTAAAAATACAAAATTTGCTGGGTGTGATTGGAGCATGTCTGTAGTCCCAGCTACTCTGGAGGCTGAGGCAAGAGAATCGCTTGAACCCAGGAGGCAGAGGTTGCAGTGAGCTGAGATCGCACCCCTGCACTTCAGCCTGGCAACCCAGCGAGATTCCTTCTCAAAAAAAGAAAAACCGGGCGAGGTGGCAGATGCCTACTGTAATCCCAGCTACTCAGGAGGCTGAGGCAGGCAAATCACTTGAACCTGGGAGGCAGAGGTTGCAGTGAGCCAAGATCATGTCACTACACTCCAGTCTGGGCAACAGAGTGAGACTCTGTCTCAAAAAAAAATTATTTTAAATAATCTGATCCTCATAAAATTCAGCATTCCGAAGAACTGGGGGTAGGAAACTTGAGCCCCACTTTGAGATGGAGTGGATTCCTCTTGAGATTCTCTACAGCACACATACTCTTGACCTTTTCATGTATCTCTGTCTCCTAATTTGGCAGGAAATACAGGAAAAGAAACAAGGAAAAGGCCAGGTGCGGTGGCTCAAGCCTGTAATCCCGACACTTTGGGAGGTTGAGATGGGCAGATCACGAGGTCAGGAGATTGAGACCATCCTGGCTAACACAGTGAAACCCCGTCTCTACTAAAAAATGCAAAAAACTAGCTGGGCGAGGTGGCGGGTGCGTGTAGTCCCAGCTACTCGGGAGGCTGAGGCAGGAGAATGGTGTGAACCCGGGAGGCGGAGCTTGCAGTGAGCTGAGATCCGGCCACTGCACTCCAGCCTGGGCGACAGAGCGAGACTCCGTCTCAAAAAAAAAAAAAAAAAAAAAAAAAAAAAACTTACAAATGGATGCCAAAATAGCATTAGTCATAATATTCCCAAAGTGAAACAAAATGTGGTATATCCATATACTGGAATATTATTTAGCCATAGAAAGGAATGAATTGGTATGTGGTTCAATGTGGATGAACCTTGCAAACATTATGGTAGGTGAATGAACCTGATTACAAAGACCACATTAGTTTTATGATTCTGTTTATGTGAAATGTCCAGAATAGGCAAATACACAGAAGTTGGAGTAGTGGTTGTCAGTGGCTCAGGGAAGAGATAAATGGTCTTGACGTTTCTTTTTGGGGTGGTGAAAATGTCTTAAAATTGTGATGATGGTTGTACAACTTTGTGAATATTCTGAAAAAAATTTAATTGTATACTTTAAATAATAGATAATTGTATAGTATGTGAATTGTGTCTCACTAAGGTTGTTTAAAACAAGACAAAACAAAACAAATCCGATTCTGAAATAGAACTTTCTGCTCTACATATCTAGAAGTATCAGTAAGCTCTTACTGTAATAGTAAATAAGTATGTGATCCTCACTTGCAGTCTTTAGCCTCATGTTATTTCTTCCCAACATTAATAATATCTTAAAATGTACTGTCTGAGGCTGGGCATGGTGGCTAATGCCTGTAATTCCAGCATTTTGGGAGGCTGAGGTGGGCAGATCACGAGGTCAGGAGTTCAAGACCAGCCTGACCAACATGGCGAAACCCGGTCTCTACTAAAAATACAAAAATTAGTTGGGTGTGGTGGCGTGTGCCTGTAATCCCAGCTACTCAGGAGGGGTTTTGTTAACCTTTGGTCCACAGTCATGTGCGCGTTTTATTTATGACTTCATGTTTAGTATCTTCTTTCTTTCTTTCTTTCTTTCTTTTTTTTTTGAGATGGAGTCTCGCTCTGTCGCCCGGGCTGGAGTGCAGTGGCCGGATCTCAGCTCACTGCAAGCTCCGCCTACCGGGTTTACGCCATTCTCCTGCCTCAGCCTCCCAAGTAGCTGGGACTACAGGCGCCCACCACCTCCTCCGGCTAGTTTTTTTTTGTATTTTTTAGTAGAGACGGGGTTTCACTGTGTTAGCCAGGATGGTCTTGATCTCCTGACCTCATGATCCTCCCGTCTCGGCCTCCCAAAGTGCTGGGATTACAGGCTTGAGCAGTATCTTCTTTCAGAAGGTTTTGCTAACTCCAAGATTATTTTCTTTTTCTTTTTTTGAAACAGGGTCTCACTCATGCAGGCTGGAGTGCAGTGGCATGATCTTGGCTCACTGCAGCCTCTTATCTCCTGGGTTTAAGTGATTCTCCTGCCTCAGCCTCCCTAGTAGCTGGGATTACAGGGGTGCGCCACCACGTGTGGCTAATTTTTGTATTTTTAGTAGAGACAGAGTTTCACCATGTTGGCCAGCTTGGGTCTTGAGTTCCTAACCTCAGGTGATCCACCCGCCCTAGCCTCCCAAAGTGCTGGGATTACAGGCCTGAGCCACTGCGCTTGGCCTCCAAGATTATTTTAAAAACTTAACATTTGCCGGGCGCGGTGGCTCACGCCTGTAATCCCAGCACTGTGGGGGGCCGAGACGGGCGGATCACAAGGTCAGGAGATCGAGACCATCCTGGCTAACATGGTGAAACCCCGTCTCTACTAAAAATGCAAAAAATTAGCCGGGCGTGGCGGCGAGCGCTTGTAGTCCCAGCTGCTTGGGAGGCTGAGGCAGGAGAATGGCGGGAACCCGGGAGGCGGAGCTTGCAGTGAGCCGGGATCGCGCCACTGCACTCCAGCCTGGGCCACAGAGCGAGACTCCGTCTCAAAAAAAAAAAAAAAAACTTAACATTTTTGTCTAAAACTGCCCTCATTTTTTATATTACATAGATATTTGACTCACCATTTTGTTTATGGTATGAAGTACAAACCAAAACTTTTAAAAATGGGTAATCTGTTGTTCAATCACTTATTGAATAGTTTGTGTGTGTGTGTTTTTTTTTTTTTTTTTTTTTTTTTTTTTGAGACGGAGTCTTGCTCTGCTGCCCAGGCTGGAGTACAGTGGCCGGCTCTCAGCTCACTGCAAGCTCCGCCTCCCGGGTTCACGCCATTCTCCTGTCTCAGCCTCCCGAGTAGCTGGGACTACAGGCGCCCGCCTCGTCGCCTGGCTAGTTTTTTGTATTTTTTAGTAGAGACGGGGTTTCACCGTATTAGCCAGGATGGTCTCGATCTCCTGACCTCATGATCCGCCCGTCTCGGCCTCCCAAAGTGCTGGGATTACAGGCTTGAGCCACCGCGCCCGGCCTGAGTTTGTGTTTTTATTGGTTAGAAAGGTAACTATTATTAAAGAGCAGTTGTTACTGGAAGGTAGTTTTTCAAGTTAACAAATGGATTTATTAAAAATGTGTACATTTAAAGTAATAAAAACATTTAAAGTGTTACGTGATTGCAGATTAGATTGTTTCTTATATGTTTAGAATTTATAGGACCAATTTTTTCTCGAAGTGTGTAGTCTGAAAAGGAATATAATATTTTTCCTCATAAATAAGAATTTGCCTTATTGAAAGCTTGTGTTTATGTAGGTAATCTTACTTTGAGAGCAGACCACTCGGTCTAGTGGAAAGAGGGGGAGTTAGCGGTTTGAATAATGGAGTTGTCGTTTTAGACCTGCTACTCTGACTGCTGCTTTGTGTGGGTCAGCCTCTCTGGTTTGTTTTCCTCTGTTAAAATGCGTGAACAGTAATCCCCACAGTGTCTACTTATGAGTATTTTATTAGATGGGATCATGGATATAAAAGCACTTTTAATTGGTAAAGCAGTTTAAATGTAAGGAATTACTGCATCTTAACCTTTCCTCCCTTTTTCTTGTAGGTAGTGTTGGTGCTTCTTTTCAGTGCCAGTCCATCCATCACGACCACATTTGTCATGATGACAGTGACAAGGTGAGGTTCGTGTTGATGTCTGCCATGGTGAAAATGCATGCCAACCTTACATTGCTGGTTTCTCTTGCATAACTCTGGGCCTAGGGCAAGAAGAGTGTGATTTGTGGGGACACACTGTTGAGATGCTGAGGGCCTTGCTGGTTTGTATGTCAAATTATACAGAAAACCTAGGGCTAATTCCTCAACCTGAGGTGGGTTGGACTTTTGATCAACACTCCACTTTCCTACCTATGCCTCTGTCCCCATCATGGTGCTTCCTCTTATGCACAGCCTGAATGGATTATCTTAATATATGACCATGTGTTTCAAAGGTTGATAGCTGTCTCAGCAACTCATGTTGGAAATATCTTGGACATTACCTTTTGGTCCACTTTTGGTGTTAATTGCATTGAATTATGTTTTCTTCTTATACTTTACCTTCAAAAAAATTTTTTTTGCCTCTGTTTACAAAGGCCAATTTATTTTATTTTATTTTATTTTTTGAGACGGAGTCTTGCTCTGTCACCCAGGCTGGAGTGCAGTGGCCGGATCTCGGCTCACTGCAAGCTCCGCCTCCCAGGTTCATGCCATTCTCCTGCCTCAGCCTCCCGAGCAGCTGGGACTACAGGCGCCCGCCACCATGCCCAGCTAATTTTTTTTGTATTTTTTAGTAGAGACGGGGTTTCACCGTGTTAGCCAGGATGTTCTCGATCTCCTGACCTCGTGATCCGCCCGTCTCGGCCTCCCAAAGTGCTGGGATTACAGGCTTGAGCCACCGCGCCCTGCCTCAAAGGCCAATTTAAATATTGGGGATTGTCAGTTGAATCGATCTGGTTCATACACAAGAAGTCTACTTTGGGCCTGATATGTGTATATTTTAAATTATGTCCAAACTATTGGTGGTGGTTTCATTGTGTTTTTTGCTTTTGTTCTTTTTATCTCTAAAGAAACCTGATCTCTAGGGACTTTTCATACTCATCAGTACCCTGGATGGCCCAGCCCTTGCTGGGCCAGAAATATTGCAGTAAATATTTCTGTGGGCTGGGCGTTGGGAACATCTGGCTGCCGATCTGGATGGACTTAAATTTAGTCTTTTTCATCACCAGTTTCCAGTGGCTTCCCTCCCATTTCCTGTGTGTTATATGCAGGAATCTGTCACTCCTTTGGTAGTTTCCAGTGCAGACCAATCTAAGCAGTCTTTTTCTCTGCTGTTTTGATCAAGATCCTCCTCTCCTATTGCGTTGGAGCTGGATCAAGAAGTTGGTTGATCATTGGGAATTTCCAAATGGTTTCTTTGTTCTGTTTGTTGGTCTCTTTGTCTTTGTGAGCTTTGCTCAGACTGATTTCACTCTTTTTACAGGGAGTGGTAGCCATAGCATTCCAGAGTCTCCTTTATTATTGTACCAATCAAGAGGCATGAGTTTCATTTTTAACTTATTTCAAAGGCGAGCCACTGAAAGAGACTTCTAGAATATATAGTTGGCTACAGAAAATTTTGTATACTACAGATTTTAGAAATGAGCATTTGAAGTTAAGAGTGATGATAGAGGGATAAAGCAAAATCAGTTTAGGTTACTAATGTTACAAGTGATTGTGCATCATAATTATGAAGGTGCTTTTGGGTTAAATTTTTTTTCTTCTGCTAAGTGTGTTATGCTACTATCCATTTGTTCATTTATAGTATAGGAGCCAGACTGCCCTCCGGGTTGTCTCCAGACCTTAGATTCTAAAGATAAGCTTTTTGTCTATCTTTGCCAGGTACTTCCTGTCGCCCCTTAAACTGTTTTTGTTTTCTAATTTATTAATCTTTCTTTTTTTTTTTTGAGACGGAGTCTCGCTCTGTCGCCCAGGCTGGAGTGCAGTGGCCGGATCTCAGCTCACTGCAAGCTCTGCCTCCCGGGTTTACACCATTCTCCTGCCTCAACCTCCTGAGTAGCTGAGACTACAGGCGCCCGCCACCTCGCCCGGCTAGTTTTTTTGTATTTTTTAGTAGAGACGGGGTTTCACCGTGTTAGCCAGGATGGTCTCGATCTCCTGACCTCGTGATCCGCCCGTCTCGGCCTCCCAAAGTACTGGGATTACAGGCTTGAGCCACCGCACCCGGCCATAATTTATTAATCTTTCTATAGCTGATTTTGTGCTTTTAAGACAGGAGATTTTTCTGGAAATACGGGGGAAAAAAGGGAAAAGAAGTTTAAGGAATATTATTAAGGAATAGGAGATCAGCAGATTAAAGAACAGTCTGAAACGCCTCTCCTTCCTATCTACTATGTATATATTGATTGTTTCCTAAATGGAAATGGAGAAAATGGATTAGGGTCTCTTGACTATGTATTTAGCATTTATTCAACTTATTCAGTCAGCAAGTAATACTTATCGATTGGTAGCTCTGTGTCTAGGCATTTAGGGAATACAGCCAGATACAAAATAGATAAAGATTCTAGTATTAGCATTTTATAGTAAGTGAAGTGGATAAAAGAAAAGTTACAGATTACAGCCTTTTTTTTTCTTTTTTTGGGGGGGGGATGGGGTGGGGAGACTGAGTCTCCCTTCGTTGCTCAGGCTGGAGTGCAATGCACAATCTTGGCTCACTGCAACCTCTGTCTCCCAGGTTCAAACTATTCTCAGCCTCCTGAGTAGCTGAGATTGCAGGTGTGTGCCACTGCGCCCAGCTAATTTTTTGTATTTTTATGTTTGTTTTTTTGTTTATTATTTTGAGACAGAGTCTCTCTCTGTTGCCAGGCTGGAGTGCAATGGAAAGATCTCAGCTCACTGCAGTGTCTGCCTCCTGGTTCAAGTGATTGTTGAGCCTCTGCCTCCCAAGTAGCTGGGACTACAGGTGTTCATCACCACACCCGGGTAATTTTTGTATTTTTAGTGGAAATGGGGTTTCACCATGTTGGCCAGGCTGGTCTCGAACTCCTGGCCCCAAGTGATCCACCCAACTCGGCCTCCCAGAGTGTTTGGATTACAGGCATGAGCTGCTGTGCCCAGCCAGATTATAGCTTTCAACAGGATCATCAGGTGTTATTCTGGGGAGGAGACTGGGTGGATAGCATATTTAAAAATCAGATCCCTACATTTACAACACCCCCCGATATCTTTCTATGACACGTGGGTATTGGTTTTGCAAAAACTAAAATGAACCTGTTGCCCTTTGCACACTCACTCTCTCTCCGTTCCCCACTTCCTTATATAGTCTTACTCAGAATTAAAGGGATCATACAGCATGTTTACGCCAACCTGCTTTTTATTTTTATTTTATTATTTTTTTATTTTTCAGACAGAGTTTCGCTCTTGTTGCCCAGGCTGGAGTGCAATGGTGCGATCTTGGCTCGCTGCAACCTCCGCCTCCCGGGTTCAAGCGATTCTCCAGCCTCAGACTCCCAAATAACTGGGATTACAGGCATCTGCCACCACGCCCAGCTAATTTTGTATTTTTAGTAGAGAGGAGGTTTCTCCATGTTGGTCAGGCTGGTCTCAAACTCCCAACATCAGGTGATCTGCCCGCCTTGGCCTCCCAAAGTGCTAGTATTACAGGCGTGAGCCACCACGCCCAGCCCTAACCTGCTTTTAAAAAAATAAACCTGGGAGCTGTGACCACCATGGGAGAAATTACTTGTTCAGTGGTAACCCACAGTGCTAGGGCTAGAGCAGATCTTCTATATCAAATGCAAGTCATATAAAATATTTGCTTAGGTATTCTGAGCACATTGTAAAAACGTGTTGATTCTTTGCTTGTCTTTGCTTACCTTTCAGGCATGGTGTGTTTCTCAGATTGGAGAAGAAAAGTTGATTTTTCTTAAAAGTTTTCTCACTTTTAAGTAATCCGTGTATGACTGGGGATGGAACCACAGTTCATGCAAGGAGTGTGAGGGCCAATGTATTTGTTGGACATCCTCTCTACAGCCTTGGAGGTGGTGGCCAATCCCGTTTTTTGGCTTGATCTGTTGTCCTCCAGCTTAAAGTTTCTCTCCTGATTATGTATCTGTTTATAGTTTATGGTGCTGGAAGAAACTGATTGCAGCTCTGATGTTAATTAAATCCCGTGAGTTACAGATTCTCATTAATTTACATTGGGCACAGCAATTTACACAAGTCCTCCTGCATTATTTTTACATTCGTTCACAGGGCCATATTCCATAATTTCTAGGTAGCAAACGTTTATATTTGAGTAGCTACTACATATAGAGCAATGGGCAAGGAAATAAAGATACTGTTAACCGATTACTTGTGTTGTGAAGAGTAAGAAAGCAGGGAAGGGGGCATAGAAGTACTGGAAGAAGGTTGCTCTTAACCAGGTAGTCATAACACCTTTTGAAGTAGGGACTGCTTTATTCCAGTTTTATCAGTGAGGATTAAATATTTACCCAAGATCACATAGCAGTACACTGGGATTCCATCCCAAGCTGCCTTACTTGAGTCTGTACTCTGCTGTTTGAAGAAACCTATTCCTGTTTTAACTTTACCCATTCAACTGTGACATGCTCGGAGAAATATATCTGCAAGTGGAGAAGGCCTCCGAGAGTCACAGTGGAACTGAACCATTGGCAACAGTCTTTGCCTGTAGTTTTTTTCTTGCCCCCAGGCCTTTATTCTGATTCATGACTGTTTGTTACTCCAGGATCCTCTTCCAAGTCATCCCTACCCTGTGTCAGGCTCAAAATTCTGTGCGAGGTTTTTGTTTGTTTGTTTGTTTGTGACAGGGTCTCACTTTGTCGCCCAGGCTGGGGTGCAGTGGCGCAATTTCTGCTCAATACGATTTCTGCCCCCACGTTCAAGGGATTCTCCCACCTCAACCTCCCTAAGTAGCTGGGAATACAAGCGCGCACCACCTGTAGTCATGTTTCACTTAGATACTGAAATTAACTCAGCTAATGTCAATTTGAAAATAGTCACATTTTCACAGTGAGAACGAACTTGAGCTGGGGGATTAGATCTGACCCAAGAATGAGATAAAATATTGAAGAATTTGGTAAGACTATTCCCTCAGTTGAGGTAAATTAACTTGTATCCTCAATTATATACATTTTCAGAGTCCTTGATACATTGCCAGGAGGATGGCCATTTGAGAAATGAAAATAGGAGAGTCCTTCCTAAACTGCTTATGTGCGATTCTAAGCAGGAGTTTTTCTTTTTTTTTCTTTTTTTTTTTTTTGAGACGGAGTCTTGCTCTGTCGCCCAGGCTGGAGTGCAGTGGCTGGATCTCAGCTCACTGCAAGCTCGGCCTCCCGGGTTTACGCCATTCTCCTGCCTCAGCCTCCTGAGTAGCTGGGACTACAGGCGCCTGCCACCACACCTGGCTAGTTTTTTGTATTTTTTAGTAGAGACGGGGTTTCACCGTATTAGCCAGAGATGGTCTCTATCTCCTGACCTCATGATCCGCCCGTCTCGGCCTCCCAAAGTGCTGGGATTACAGGCTTGAGCCACCGCGCCCGGCCGCAGGAGTCTTTCTTGACAAGAATTCCTTATAGTAGGCTTCGTTCATTTGTCTTGGAAAAAGGCACCCATTTAGCTTGTGTATAGGTAATCCCATGCATACCATCTTCAGGGAAGATGGAAAATGTACTAACAGGTTCAATATCGCTTATCTAAAATGCTTGGGACCAGAAGTGTTTGGGATTTTTTATTTTTTTCAGATTTTATATATTTGCGTTATATACTGGTTGAGCATCCCAAATCTGAAACTTCAAAATGTTCCATTGAGTACGTCCTTTGAGTGTGAAATCTGTACTCAGAAAGTTTTGGATTTTCTAGCATTTCAGATTTCAGATTTTCAGATTTTTGCTCAAGAAGTACCAGTTTTTCTTCCGTGACTGTGTACTTCCTTTTTCTTGATCTTTTTATTTTTTAGTATTTATTTATTTATTTTTGAAATGGAGTCTTGCTCCATTGCCCAGACTGGAATGCAGTAGTGTGATCTTGGCTTACTGCAACCTCCACCTCCCGGGTTCAAGCAGTTCTCCAGCTTCAGCCTCCCAAGTAGCTGGGATTACAGGTGCACACCACCACATCTGGCGAGTTTTTGTATTTTTAGTATAGATATGGTTTCACCAGGTTGGCCAGGCTGGTCATGAACTCCTGACCTCAAATGATCTGCCCGGCTCGGCCTCCCAAAGTGCTGGGATTACAGGCATGAGCCACTATACCTTGTCTGTATTTTTTTTTTAGTAGAGACGGGGTTTTACCATGCTGGCCAGGCTGGTCTTCAACTCCTGGCCTCAAATGATCCACCTGCTTTGGTCTTCTAAAGTGCTGGGATTACAGACATGAGTCATCATGCCTGGCCTCTTTTTAATTTTTAAAAATTACATATTGATTGTTGGCCAGGCGCAGTGGCTCATGCCTGTAACCCCAGCACTCTGGGAGGCCAAAGTGAGTGGATCACTCAACCTCAAGAGTTTGAGACCAGCTGACCAGTCTGGGCAACATAGCAAAACCCTGTGTGTACAAAAAATACAAAATTAGCTGGGCCTAGTGGTACATACCTAGCTACTCAGGAGGCTGAGATGGGAGGATTACTTGAGGTTGCATGGAGATCAAGCCACTGCATGCACTCCAGCCTGGGTGATGGAGTGAGACCCCGTCTCCAAAAAAAAAAAAAAAAGATTTACATATTGATTGTAAAAACAAACACAGCACTCTATTCAGTTTCTCTCCTGAGAAATAACAATTGGAATTTCAGTATTAACAGTTTTTTTTTCTTACCATATTTGTATGAAATGTTTTCTATCCTTGTAAAATCAAGTTTCTTGATTATACCTTGATAGAGAAAGATTCTCTAGCTTAAGATAGGAACTAGATTTGTAAAAGTTTAGCAGTGTTTCATTTAAAAAGTGCTGGAAGTGGCCGGGTGTGTTGGCTCATGCTTGTAATCCCAGCAGTTTGGGAGGCCAAGGCAGTCGGATCACTGGAGGCCAGGAGTTCAAGACCAGCCTGGCCAATATGGTAAAACCCTGTCTCTAGCGAAAATTAGCTGAGTGTGTGGTGTACACGCCTGTAATCCCAACTACTCAGAAGGTTGAGGCAGGAGAATCTCTTGAACCCAGAGGCGGAGGTTGTATTGAACCGAGACACTGCACTCCTGCTTGGGTGACAGAGTGATACTCTGTCTCCAAAACCAAAAAAAGTGATGAAAGTATTGTTAATCTATAGAATTATTGGTATTTTTAGATAAATAGTTCAAATATAAAAAATAAACATTAACCTACTGTTAGAATTCAAGTAAGATGTATAATTTTAAATCAAAAGAGGGCAGGATTAACTTGCAGCTTCTACTCAGACGGACAAAACAGTGTGTGGAGACTCATATCGTGAACTTTTGCTTCAAGAACTACCGCAGGAACATAACAGTAAAGATGAAATTATTCACAGACCCTTCAAAATAAGCGGGTTGGCGCTGCAAATTCCATGAGACAGCCAAAAAGCTGTGAGTGCCCAAAGTGCAAGGGGGGAAGGAAAGTCTGCCTCCAAACACACATCCTCACTGGGGAACCTGAAAATCCAGATCATGGGAGAAGGATTTAACCTTGCCTAGAGCTGATACGAATTTAGAGAGCCAAATGAAATATAAAAGTTCATGCAAGGCCAGGTGCAGTGGCTCGTACCTGTAATCCTAGCATTTTGGGAGGCCAAGGTGGGTGGATCACCTGCGGTCAGGAGTTCGAGACCAGCCTGGCTAATGTGGCGAAATCCTGTCTCTACTAAAAATACAGAAATTAGCTGGGCATGTGGCACATGCCTGTAATCCCAGTTACTCAGGGAACCGAGGCAGGAGAATCGCCTTAACCTAGGAGGCGGAGGCTGCAGTAAGCTGAGATCATGCCACTGCACTCCAGCCTGGGCCACAGAGTGTGACTGTGTCTTAAAAAAAAAAAAAAAAAAAAAAAAAAAAATTGAGGCAGCAGCAAGAAAGAGCCCTGTAGACACTTCTATTCCCCAGGGAAGCCATATCTGACTTTTATCTTACCAGGGGTCCTTGGGGAAGACTGCCATTAGAATTGGGGAAGGACCATGGAGAGAAAATTTGCAGCCTAACTTTGTAATAATTTTGACTGAGTGCAAATTTTCCTGGGCAATATTTGGGAGTGGGCAAACCGAAAGTGAGATACTGGCACAGAAGTTGGGGCAGGCAGGGAGGGGCGAGACCTGAAATCCTTTCCTGCTTTCTCAGCAGAGGCTTTTGTAGCCTGGGGCAAGATCTCAGCCTTGCTCTAAGGCTGCCTGGATATAAGGGTGGTGTTGGGCCATGATGGGAGTGAGACCGGCCTTGCTGGTTGTGCAGGAGTTTGGTGAGACCTGTCACTGCCAGCTTCCCCCCAACTCCCTGGTGATCTGTTTGAAGCAGCAGAGTCAACCATAATCCCCCAGGGAACACAATTTTACTGGCCTAAGAATGACACCCCCCCCACCCACGTGGCCACAGCAAGCCCCGCCCAAGGAGAGTCTCAGATAGACCTAACCTGTAGCTTACCTGATGGTCTTTATCCGCCCTGATAGCCTAAAACAAAACACATAATATCTTGGGAGCTCTGTGGCACCGCCCATCACCTGAGAAATCAGAATACTTACCCAGGTGACCTTAGGGCAAACTTGTATTCCCCCAAACTAGCAGGCAGTCGATGTTGTATTGAAAGCGCTACCTTCTGGCTGGAGACCAACCAACTGAAGCCATTACAGCAACTCATAAAAGAACAACTCTGCACCAAGAAAGGAGAAAATAATAGCAAATTCCACTGCCTGTAACATCCTAGCTAACCAGAGGTTCTGAGTCTGTCCACGTTACAGCTCCATTGCCAGCACAACCAGCGTTTGAGAAAACCAGTCCCTGCACTAAACAAAACTACCAAGGACCCTCACAGAGTCCACTTCATTCCCCTGCTACCTCCACCAGAGCAGATACTAATGGTAAAACTGAGAGACCTGGATACTGATCACATTACAGGACTCTTATTGACACTCCCCATTACCAGTGTGGACCCCGGTAGCTCCACTAGATGGCTAGATGCAGAAGAGCAGTAACAATCACTGTAGTCTGGCTCTCAGGAACCTCATCCCTAGGGGAAGGAGGAGAGCACCATGTCAAGGGATCACCCCATGGGACAAAAGAATCTGAACAACAGCCATTTACCCCCAGATATTTCCTCTGACATAAAAGAAAAAAAAAAAAAAAGAAAAAAAGGTATGGACCAAAAAATCTCTAGAGAAATAGAATCAATAAAATACAATCACAACTTAAGTAAATGAAAGACACGCTTAGAGAAATGCAAAATACACTGGAAAATGTCAATAGAATTGAACAAGTAGAAGAAAGAACTTGAGGGGTCAAAGATAGGCCTTTTTAATTAACCCAGTGTGACAAAAATGAATAAACTGAATAAAGCCTCCAAGAAGTTTGAGGTTATGTTAAAGGATCAAGCCTAAGAATAATTGGTGTTGCTGAGGAAGAAGGGAAATCTAAAAGTTTGGAAAACTTATTTGAGGGAACGATTGAGGAAAACTTCCCTGGCCTTGCTAGAGATCTATACATCCAAATACGAGAAGTTCAAATAATTCCTGAGAAATTCATTGCAAAAAGATTTATTACCTAGGCACACAGTCATCAGGCTAACTAAAATAAAGATGAAGAAAAGAATCTTAAGAATGATTAGGGAAAAGCATCAGATAACCTATAAAGGAAAACCTGTCAGATTAACAGCACATTTTTTCAGCAGAAACCCTGCAAGATGGAAGGGATTGGGGTCCTATGTTTAGCCTCCTTAAACAAAACAATTATCAGCCACGAATTTTGTATCCAGTGAAACTAAGCTTCATAAATGAAGGAAAGGTAAAGTCTTATTCAGACAAACAAATGCTGAGAGAATTTGACACCACCAAGCCAGCACTACAAGAACTGCTAAAAGGAGTTCTAAATCTTTTTTTTTTTTTTTTTTTTTTTGAGACAGAGTTTCGCTCTTGTTGCCCAGGCTGGAGTGCAATGGCACAATCCTGGCTCACTGCAACCTCCACCTCCTAGGTTCTAGTGATTCTCCTGCCTCAGCCTCCCAAGTATCTGGGATTACAGGCATGCGCCACCATGCCCAGCTAATTTTTTGTATTTTTAGTAGAGACAGGGTTTCTCCATGTTGGTCAGGCTGGTCTTGAACTCCCAATCTCAGGTGATCCACCCACCTTGGCCTCCCAAAGTGCTGGGATTTCAGGGGCGAGCCACCATGCCTGGCAGGAGTTCTAAATCTTGAAACAAAACTTAAAAGTACACCAAAATAGAACCTCCTTAAAGCATAAATCTCACAGGGCCTATAAAACAATAACACAAGGAAAAAAATAACAGGATATTAAAGCAACAGCGAAAATGATGAATAGATTAGTAGCTCACATCTCAATACTAACGTTGAACGTAAATGGCCTAAATGCCCCGCAGAGAATACAGAGTGGCAGAATGGGTAAGAATTCACCAAGTATCTGCTGTCTTCAAGAGACTCACCTAACACATAAGGACTCATATAAACTTAAGGTAAAGGAGTGAAAAAAGATATTCCATGCAAATGGACATGAAAAGTGAACAGAAGTAGCTATCCTTATATCAGACAAAACAGACTTTAAAGCAACAACAGTTAACAAAGACAAGGAGGGACATTATATAATGATAAAAGGATTAGTCCAACAGGAAAATATCATAATCCTAAATATATTTACATTTAACACTGGAGCTCCCAAATTTACAAAACAATTGCTACTAGACCTGTGAAATGAGATAAAGAGCAGCACAATAATAGTGGGGGACTTCAGTACTCCACTGATAGCACTAGACAGGTCATCAAGACAGAAAGTCAACAAAGAAACAAGGGACTTGAACTATACACCAACAGTGACCAAGTGAGAATCAAATCAAGAACTCAACTGCTTTTACAATAGCTGCAAAAAAAAAAAATTAGGAGTAGACCTAAGAGCTGAAAGACCTCTACAAGGAAAACTAGAAAACACTGCTGAAAGAAATCATAGGTGACACAAACAGAAACATATCCCATGCTTCACATTTCTTGCCTCCTGATATTTCTGTATGTGAATTTGCCTATTCTGTACATTTCATAAAATAGGATCTCAAAATGTAGCCTTTTGTGTCTGACTTCTCTCACTGAGCATGATTATGTTAGTCTGTTCTTGTGTTGCTATAAAGAAATACCTGAGGTGGGGAAATTTATAAAGAAAAGTTTAATTGGCTTGCAGTTCTGCAGACTTTACACAAAGCATGGTGCTGCATCAGTTTCTGGTGAGGCCTCAGGAAGAGGGAAAGAGAGAGTTGTGGGAAGATGCCATGCTTTTTTTTTTTTTTTTTTTTTTAATTGAGATGGAGTCTTGCCCTGTTGCCCAGGCTGGAGTGCAATGGCGCGTTCTCGGCTCACTGCAACCTTCGTCCCCCAGGTTCAAGTGAGTCTCCTGCCTCAGCCTGCGTAATAGCTGGGATTACAGGCACCTGCCACCATGCCCAGCTTTTCTTTTTTTTTTTTTTTTTTTTTTTTTGCGATGGACTTTCACTCTTGTTGTCCAGGCTAGAGTGCAATGGCTTGATCTTGGCTCACTGCAACCTCTGCCTCCTGGGTTCAAGCGATTCTCCTGCCTCAGCCTCCCTAATAGCTGGGACTATAGGCATGTGCCACCACGCCCAGCTAATTTGGTGTTTTTAGTAGAGATGGGGTTTCACCATGTTGGTCAGGCTGGTCTCAAACTCCTGACCTCAGGTGATCCACCTGCCTTGGCCTCCCAAAGTGCTGAGATTACAGGTGTGAGCCACCCACCTGACCCTAATTTTTGTATTTTTAACAGAGATGGGGTTTCACCATATTGGTCAGGCTGGTCTCAAACTCCTTACTTCAGGTGATTCACCCACCTTGGCCTCCCAAAGTGCTGGGATTACAGGCATGAGCCACTGAACCCAGCCAGTGCCATGCTCTTCTAAACAACCAGATCTTTCATGGAGTACCAAAGCGAGAACTCGCTCTTCACCAAGCGGATGGTGCTAAGCCATTCATTAGGGATCCACCCGCAAGATTCAGATATCTCCCACAAAGTCCCATCTCCAACATTGGGGATTACAATACAACATGAGATTTGTAGGGGACAAATATCCAAACCATATCACATGATCATTTCAAGATTTATATTGTGCAAATAATTGGGTAGTTAGCTGCTCTCTATTAGGTGCTGAAGATGGCCTTCAACTAACAATTCAGGTGAAAATCAGGGTCATGGAAAGAACATTTCAGGGAAATAATACAGCTAGTGCAAAATCCCTAAAGCCGGAAAGACGAGGGAAACAAAAGGTAGATATTTGCAAGCACGGTGGATGCGGAGTGGGAATGATAGGAGATGAGGTTGGGGAGGTGAGCATGGGCCAGCCCATGTAGTTCTTTGTAAGCCAGAAAAGTGGTCTAGATTTTGTTCTGCTTTTTCGAGAAGCCACTGGAGGGTTTTATGCAAAGGAGTGGCATAATATGACATGTTTTTAAAAGACCACCTTTCTACTTTCTGTGTCTCTGAATTTGGCTGCTGTATGTACCTCATACAAATAGAATCATACATTATTTGTCTTTTTGTAACTGGCTTATTTCAGTTAGCAGGTCCTCAAGGTTTATCCATGTTGTAGCATATGCCACAATTTCCTTTCTTTATAAGGCTGAAGAATATTCTTTTGTAAGGCTGAACGTGGTGGTTCATGCCTATAATCCCAGCACTTTGGGAGGCCGAGGTGGTGGTTCACTTGAAGTCAGGAGTTTGAGACCGGCTTGGCCAACATGGTGAAACCCTGTCTCTACTAAAAAAAAATAGAAAAGTTAGTCTGGTGTGGTGGCAGGTGCCTGTAGTCCCAGCTACTTAGGAGGCTGAGGCAGGAGGATCACTTGAACCTGGGAGGCAGAGGTTGTAGTGATCCAAGATTGTGCCACTGCACTCCAGCCTGGGTGATGGTGCAAGATACCATCTCAAGAAAAAAAAATGTCATTGTAATATACATCACCTTTTGTTTATCATCCATTGATAAATACTTGGGGTTGCTTCCACCTTTTGGCTATTGTGAATAATGTTGCTATGAACATGGGTGGACAAGTATCTCTTCAAAGACCCTGCTTTCAGTTCTTTTTGGTATATACCCAGAAGTGGAATTGCTAGATCATATGGTAATTCAGTTTTTTATTTTGTAAGGAACTGCCATACTGTTTTTCATAGCAGCTGTACCATTTTATATTCCCAGCAACAGAGATTCCAGTTTCTCCAAATCCTCGCCAACACTTGTTATTTTCTGGTTTTTATTTATTTATTTATTTTTTATTTTATAGTAACTATTCTAGTGAGTGTGAGATGGTGGTTTTGATTTATACTTCCCTTTGCCATTTTTTAATCAGGTTTTTTTTTGTTTTGTTTTGTTTTGCTCTTCAGTTCTGGGAGTTACAGATTCTGGATATTAACCCCTTATTAGACAAGATTTTACATGTATTTTTACCTATTACATAAGTTACTTTTTTTTTTTTACTGTAATAAAGTACACATAACATAAAATGTACCATCTTAACCATTTAAGTGTACAGTTCAGTAGCATTAAGTACATACAGTACATTTACCTTTTTGTGCAGCCACCACCACTCTCCATCTCCAGAACTTTTTCATCTTCCTAAACTGAAACTCTACCCATTAAACAGTAACTCCTCATTGCCTCCTCCTCTATCCCCTGGGAAACACCATTCTACTCCTAGACTAATTTCAGACTCCATTTCTTCCTTCACTTAATAAAAGAGAGGGTCCACTGCCGCCTAATAGGATTGTTTCTATATGTGGAGGCCTTCTTGGTAACGTGATTGATTTATTGTAGAGAATAGTAATAGAAAATAGGGTTGTTGAAAGAAAAGAGATAGAGACAAAAACTGGTTGGGTGTTTTCATACTGGATGTCTTAACCACAGGACAGTTCTGCCTTATTCTTTTGCATCATGAAGTTGATCTTGCCAGCCATTTCCATGTTGTAGATCTGCCAGCAGGTTTCATAGCTTTCCCTTTGTTCCTAGTGGCATGGCTTCTCATAGTACAAAAGTTAGCCAGGTGTGGTGGTGGGCACCTGTAATCCCAGCTGCACAGGAGGCTGAGGCAGGAGAATTGCTTGAACCCAGGAGGCAGAGGTTGCAATGGCCGAGATCATGCCATTGCACTCCAGCCTGGGTGACAGAGCGAGACTCCGTCTTAAAAAAAATGAATAAATAAAATAATTTGAGGAACAAATCTATTGGTATGTTCTTTCGTAGGGTTTCATTGCCTTTAGGTTTAGGAAATTTGTCTCCATTCAGTTATTTACCCGTATTTTCTAAAAGTTTTATTAATTTTACATTATCCTTTCTTATCTACCTGGAATTTATTTAGTATATGATTATGTGGCCCACTGTGTTTTCAGTAGATTCTCACTTTCCTTTGTTGTGAAATATCTGATTACAGATACCATGTAATGATAGGTATTTTGAGGTGGTTGTTATTGGAGATTATTTTGTTGGTCTTTAAAATGTCATCATCTCTTTTTTTTCTTTTTTTTTTTTTTTGAGACGGAGTCTCGCTCTGTCGCCCAGGCTGGAGTGCAGTGTCCGGATCTCAGCTCACTGCAAGCTCCGCCTCCCGGGTTTACGCCATTCTCCTGCCTCAGCCTCCCGAGTAGCTGGGACTACAGGCGCCCGCCACTTCGCCCGGCTAGTTTTTGTATTTTTAGTAGAGACGGGGTTTCACCGTGTTAGCCAGGATGGTCTCGATCTCCTGACCTCGTGATCCGCCCGTCTCGGCCTCCCAAAGTGCTGGGATTACAGGCTTGAGCCACCACGCCCGGCTAAAATGTCATCATCTCTTAAGTCTATTTTGTGTTATTTACAAGACACTATTGCAACAGGAACAAGCAAGCCAGGGGAAGAAATAAGCTTCCTATGGAAGCTTAAATTTTATATTTACTCTACGAAGAGTTGTACTGCCTTAAGGGATTTATTTAATGTTATGATTTGTTTTGTAGTACAAATTAGGAATCTGCCCATATATTTCCTTCTTTTCCTTAAAGTCTGGAAGGCCTACACAATGTGGCATGGGCAGGAGGATATAGGGTTTGTGGAGGTGTACCGTGTATCATACACACGTCTGTGCAAAACCCATCGTGTTAGGCAGGATCCTAAAACTATCATCAGTGGAAACACTGGCAGTTTTAGTGAGCTGGTCACATTTCATAAATGCAAAATGTTAGACGTCTATAGCAGGGTGTGTGTCATCTAGAGCAAGTTGTTGACTGTACAGGTAATTGAGCTCCACCAGAATTCCCTGGAGGAAAGTGTTCCTCATTGAACATAATGGAAATAGTAAGACGTTCAGGCAGTCTCGTCTGCAACATTCGAATGTTTCTTGCATCTCAGACTTCTTAAGACTCTGATTCCCATTTTTCAGCGACTTCTCATTGTCCTTCCCAAAAGTAAAGTAGCTAGTTGTCTGCGCTTCTGTTGCCTGCCCGCCTGCCCGCCCTCCTTCCTTCCTTCCTTCCTTCCTTCCTTCCTTCCTTCCTTCCTTCCTTCCTTCCTTCCTTCCTTCCTTCCTTCCTTCCTTCCCTCCTTCCCTCCTTCCCTCCTTCCCTCCTTCCCTCCTTCCCTCCTTCCCTCCTTCCCTCCTTCTCTCCTTCTCTCCTTCTCTCTTCTCTCTCAACAGCCTCCGAAGCAGCTGGGCTTACCAGCATTCACCACCATACCCGGCTACTTTTTGTATTTTTAGTAGAGACAGGGTTTTGCCATGTTGGCCAGGCTGGCCTCGAACTACTGACCTCAAGTGATCCGCTTCCCTCCGCTTCCCAAAGTGCTGGGATTACAGGGGTGAACCACCACGCCCAGCCATGTGCATAACATCATTTATTTTCTTGAAGCACTTTTGTAAGTATAACCCATTTAAGTCCTCATTTCACTGACTTTTGGGATCACATTTTCCATTAATGCCCAATTCTTAATGATATGAGCCCTTGCTCTTCTTAACTTCAGTTGAATAGTTTGTCTGACTTTCCTCTCTAGGTATTTCTGGGACTTCCTAGGTAAGCTACTTGTCCTTCCAGCCAGTCCTTTGACCCATGGCCCATTGGTCACTGGCTTCCCTAAGGTGTTCTCACTGGTGTCACTTTGGCTTAAGTTTGGGCCTAGCTCCTAGGCTCTAGTATTTAATAAGACTATAGTTTGGGCCTGGTTCCTACGCTATTAATATTTAATAAAGGATTTAACAGAAGGACATTAGAACAAAGAGAACTTAAAACTGTATATGAAATATGGCTTCACTCAAAATATACTGGTCCAAGTTCTGCCTCAGGGCTTCTCTCTTCTCTGAGGCTTGGCTTACTGCTGTCCATAGGACCAGCCTATCTTTCCTCAGGGAGTACCCTGAAAACTGCTGATTCCCCTCCAGGGTCAACTCCAAACTGTGATCAGTTAGCTTTGCTTTGAATAAAAATTGCCAGCCTTGGCAACGTGGCGAAACCCTGTCTCTACAAAAAAAAAAACAAAAAAAACAAAAAAAAAACACAAGTATTAATCTGTTGTGGTGGTATATGCCTGTAGCCCCAGCTACTCAGAACTGAGGTGGGAGGATCACTTGAGCCCTAGGAGTTCAAAGCTGCAGTGAGCTGTGATCATGATACTGCACCCCAACCTGGGTGACAGGTTTCAAAAAATTGATGCTGCCTTTTAGGAGGCAGTGTAGCAATATATCTTGAAATTTTAAGAAAAATCACATACGGTTTGAACCAGCAATTTTACTTCTAGAAATGTACTTTTTTTTTTTTTTTTTTTTTTTTTTTGAGATGGAGTCTGGCTCCATCGCCTAGGCTGGAGTGCAGTGGCCGGATCTCAGCTCACTGCAAGCTCTGTCTCCCAGGTTTACGCCATTCTCCTGCCTCAGCCTCCCAAGCAGCTGGGACTACAGGCACCCGCCACCTCGCCTGGCTAGTTTTTTGTATTTTTTTTTTTTTTAGTAGGGACGGGGTTTCACTGGGTTAACCAGGATGGTCTCGATCTCCTGACCTCGTGATCCGCCCGACTCGGCCTCCCAAAGTGCTGGGATTACAGGCTTGAGCCACCGTGCCCAGCCTAGAAATGTACTTTTATGGATATATTTTCAAATGCGTGCCAAACTATATGTATGAATATTAATAATACCTTTGTAATAGCGAAGCACTGAGAACAACCTAAATGTAATACAGGATTAAAAAAAAATAGAGATGGTTCCTCCCTTACAAAGAAAGAATTGGCTTTGTTGAAAAGAATAACCTAGATCTGTACGTGGCTTTTTTTTGTGCTCTGGGTCTCCATTGGATTTGGTAAAAACTGTAGTACCAGAATATGATTGCCCCTGAGATGAAGCTGCTGGAGCAACTACAGTCGAACCCAAGGTGCTGTCTGTTCTCCGGAACGGAATGAGCAAGAACATGGCTTCAAAGATGCTAGGTTACAGCAGGCCATATAATAGAGGCCTCCTGCCTCAGGGTCAGCTCCTGCCTGTTTCCCCTGTTCTAGAGGTTGAATGTGCTGTGATGTGCAGTGCATGCTTTATTTGTGCCCTTGGCTCTCTGCTGCTGATTGGTATGGGTCTCTCTTTTTCTGTTTCTGACTTGGCTGTCCTAGGCACTTAGGTTTCTTCATTTGAACTCCTTCTTGGCTGATGCCTTTTCACTGTCCACCTGCTTTAGCCCCTTCACACCTTCACTACCATGAGCTTTCCCTCTGTCATCCCAGCTACCATGGCTCATTCCAAGTCATCTCTCACCTGCACTGTGGGAACAGCCATCTGACTAACTCTTCACCCCAAAGCTGGGTAAGTGGCTATATAATATGGGAGGCTTTCAGTGGACTTGGATTTGGGTGAGCCTTTGCTGCCCTCTTCTGGTCTCTAGTTGCTAAAGCCGGCAGCTGCTGCTGATTAACTTTTTCTGCTTTGATAGGCGTTAACATTTCTGGGTGAAACTGCTTATGCTGATTGTTTTGCAGTAGTAGATCAAGTTGTAGCATGTGTGTAGATACTGCGTAGCCTAAATGCTGTTCAGCCAATATGCCTTTTCCCTCAGTTTATCTTTATCTTTATCTTTTTTTTTTTTTGTATTTTTGGCAGAGACGGGGTTTCATCATGTTGCCCAGGCTATTCTCGAACTCCTGAGCTCAGGTGATCTGCCCACCTCAACCTCCCAAAGTGCTGGGATTACAGGCGTGAGCCACCACGCCCAGCCTAGTGCAGCTTTATGTTATTCAGTCCTTTTAGCTGGTTTTGGAGGAAGAAAGGAAACTTAGGGATGACAGCAAAGCTAGCTTCAGGGAAAATTTTGAAATTTATTTTATTTGCATCCCTTTTCCTCTCTTTTCACTGCCCACTTACCATTGTTCCTGTGCTTCGTTTCTCCTTGGGAATTTACCTAGCGAGAAACATAGAATCAACCACTGCTGTGAAATATTTACATATCATTAATTGAAGTATTTATTAAGCACTTGGCATGTGCTAACCCCTTGCCAGATTTGGTGAGACTTAGTCCTTGGCTTCAAGAAGTTTACTATTTAATGGGCAGAAGTGTCAAGTAAATACAAAGTTGGAAGGCAGAATAGTTAATGCTGTTTTAGAACACACAGGAGAGGCCACTAACTCGGCAATAGAGATAGAGGTTGGAGTGAGATTATAGTCAGGATACTTGGATGTGGATGTGATGGCAGAACGGTACTGACGGTGTTAACCAATGGGAAACTGTCTTCTCATTAGCAGAGGTCCAGAACTTCCAGCAGGTAAGCCATTCTTTACCCAGCACCTCCTTTGACATTTCCTTCCGTGTGAATGGTTCTTCAGCATTTGGACAAGTGGTTCTTTATCTGTAGCTATTGAATCTTCCCTTTCAATGCCTTAAAATAGGAGATGGTCCTCTTTCCATTTTTGTGCATTTTCCGTCATCCATTCTGCCCCCCAACATTGGTGTCAGGGATATACAAACAAAGCAGAACTGAGACTTGAGGAGCTTACAGTTTAATAGGAGGAAACAGCTATTTGATAAATGCTGTAAGGTATTACGATACAAGTATGTAGAGGGATAAGGAGGATAGCCTGTAACCCACAGTCACCTTTTTTGTAAAAAGATCCTTCAGATGACCATTATTTAGATATTCCTTAATGTCTAGAAATGCAAAACTGGTCACAAAAATGAACTGTATATTTACCATTTGACAGACTATTAACTAGCACGTATTTAAATTTGTTTATGATTATTGTTTATGTAATGTGTTTTAAAACTTATTTGTAGCAGCAGTACCCTTCAAATTCACAAGATTGGGAAATGGTTTTCTAGAAGCAGATAGTGAATTTCAGAATGAGAGCTTTCATTCATATATATTATATATATATATATATCTCTCTCTTCTAAGATTACAGTTGTTTTGCCTTAGTTAGAAACAAAGAAAAAACAGGATATCTAAGGAAATTTAACTCCAAGTCCAGTTAACCAACCAGCAAATTTTCCTAAACATTTAACGAAGGCATAACACCAGTCTTAAAGAAACATTTCTAGAGAATAGAAAGCAAGCCAGTACTCCCTGATTCATTTTCTGAAGCTAGCATAAGTCTTTGTAACAAAACTTGACAGGGACATTACAAAAATGGAAAATTACAGGTAATCTCACTCAAAACACAGAAGCAGAAATTCTAAACAAACCAAATCAACCATTTAGAGCAATACAGTAAGCCTAAAATGGGCTGATTAGGAATGTGAATTTGGTTGAACGCCCCCAAGCCAATCAAATTCACATATTAACAGAAAAATCATATGATTAACTTGTAGATACAGAAGTTTTTCAGAAAATCAAACATCCATTTACGAATTTTTTTTTTCTTTCTTTTTTTTTTTTTTTTTTGAAGAGACAGAGTCTCTCTCTCTTGCTTAGGCTGGAGTGCAAAGGCACGATTTCAGCTCACTGCAACCTCTGCCTCCTGGGTTCAAGCAATTCTCCTGCCTCAGCCTTCCGAGTAGCTAGTACAGGCACGTGCCACCATGCCTGGCTAATTTTTTGTAGTTTTAGTACAGATGGGGCTTCACCATGTTGGCCAGGCTGGCCTCCTGACATCAGGTGATCTGCCTACCTCGACCTCCTAGAGTGCTGGGATTGCACGTGTGAGCCACTGCACCCGGCTCATGTATAAATTTTTAACAAATTAGAAATAGAGAATTCCTTTAATTTTCTAAAGGGGGGTCTTTAAAAAAAAAAAAAAACAAAACAAAACTACAAACACCGTACTTAAATATTAAATATCGACAGTTTTTCATTTGAGGTTTGGGATAAACTAAAGCTGTCTGGTTAGCACTGTGCTAGAGGTCCTTGCCAGTGCACTAAGACAAGAAAATGAGTACATGTTGGAAAGAAAGAAATACAACAGCCAGGATTTTCTGCCAAGTAGACAAGGATATAGACAAGGATATAAATAGAATTGTGCATATAGAAAACTCAAAAGAACTGAGATAAACTATTAGAATTTATCATTGAATTATACTGAAAACCTAGAATAAACCTAAGAACTAAAATGTGCAAGACCTTGACAGAAAACTATGAAGCATTATTGAAAGAATTAAAGACTCAAGTAAATAGCTTATAGATTGCTATCTTTACAATATTGAATCTTCCAATATTCCTTAACTCATTTCTAGATCTAATGCAGCCCCAAGAAAATCCCAGCAATTTCATCTTTTTCCTTGTCTTTTTTTCTTTCCTTCTTTTGAAATAATTTGATTCTAAATTCCTATGGAAATTCAAAAGGCCAGAGATAACGTAGACACTCTGAAGGACAACCTGCTATAACAGATGAAAGGAAGTCTTATAAAGCTGCAGTAATGACGATGGTGTGGATCAGCACAGGGATAAAGAGAACAGTGCAACAGACTACTGAACCCAGAAACAAACTGATGCATATGTGGCCAGTTTTTTAAACAAAAGAGCAGTTGGCAAGTCTTTTTCAGTATATGATGCTGTGTCAAGTAGGTGTCCGTATGGGGAAGGGAGCACTTGATTCCCACCACACCAACACCAACAATCAATTCCAGGTGATGTGTAGATCTAAATGAAAAAGAGAAAATAATAAAAATTATAAGGAAATAATATAGGCAAATGTCTTTATGACCCAAGTGTAGGGAAATATTTCTTAAACAGGATAATAGCAACTAGAAGCACAAACCTGAAACCATTAACTATAAAGATTTAAAGATGGGAGAAATTAATGGTGTGTTTGTGTGTTCTGTTAGAAATAATCCAGCAAAGAGAGAAACATGATGGTATAAAAGAGAATTTGCAGAGTCACATTCTTTACAAGGTGAAAAGTGGGTGAGATTTGGCATTGAAGAGTGGGCTGAATTTGTTCACTGGGTGATCGGTTCTAAAATTCTATGCAGTTTTTGAATAGTGGCTGCTGTTATTCCCATGTATTAGAATGGCAGAACACCAGAGTAAACAATCTCATTGAATAGCTACCAGAACCATCTGAAGGAACTTCAGCATTTTCCTGTTCAGTAAGCAGTGTTTTGATATATTTTTATTTTAAAATTGAAGGGACTCAAATGACTTGGGTACCTCTGGAATAACAGTTGTCACTCACAATTTTCACTTTTGTCAAGAAAACCAGTTTTTTAAAGGGCAGCCTCAGAGTCAGAATTCTCAAAAAGGTCTTGCCAAAAGCACCTTTTCTTACAAATGCTGTACTGTCCCTTAGCCCTGTGTGGCTTTTAAAACTGATCCTGGACAATTCATTAATTGGACTAGCCACATTTCAAGTGCTCAGTAGCCACATGTCACTAGCTAGTGGCAGCCTTTTCAATGGGGCAGATGTAGAATATTTTTGTCATTGCAGAAAGTTTTCTTAGTTCTACAATGGGACTTTCCACCTTTGCGGACAGACACCAAATAAAATTTTAGCTGGCCTGTAGTTAAGTGACTGCTCTGGTATAACTTTAACCCCTGCCACATTAGGTTGTCAAAGGTGGCCCACCACCTTAAAAGCCTGCCTACTCTTTGGGTGTTTACTTGCATGGCTTATGATTTTCTGGTTAATAAATAAATTAGAGGCTATGCATCATAGTTCACACCTATAATCCCAGCATTTTGGGAGGCCAGTATGGGAGGATTGCTTGAACTCAGGAGTTAGAGACCAGCCTGGGCAACATAGTGAGACCTGTCTCTACTGAAAATCAAAAATTTAGCCTGGATTGCCTGAGCCCAGGAGTTTGAGACCACAGTGAGATGTGATCCAGCCATTGCACTCCAGCCTGGTCGACAGAGCACCCTGTCTCAAAAAAAAAAAAAAAAGAACAAATTGTGGTATACATTTAAAACTATCCAATCTAGGGTTGTGACAGCATTGTTGAAGATGGTAACCATTTGAGAGGTTTCAGAAAGCTTGATTTGCTGAAACTTATAGGTGAGGAATGTTGGAGGACTGTAATAGATTTTTGCTGCTGGGTTCAGCACTTGAGGAATCTGCCTCTTATAAGTAGACAGCTCCCGAATGTAATTTCCCTTTCCTTTCGTGATGTTCTTCTCCACTTTCCCCTCTCTTCACATAGTCCTATCCAAGCTTGGAGGAAGCTACTTCAGGGTGGTCTGCGTTATGTAGGGAATTTTTTTTTTTTTTAGCTTAGATTCTAGTGGAAGATCTGTAATGCAAGGCGAATTCACAGTAGATGGCAATTTGTGAGGGATACAGAGGATAGAAATAGGATATATTGGATACACTTAAAGATATGGTTGGCACTTTACCTTGAAATGAAAAAAAAGAAAACAAAAAACAACAAAAAAACAAAAAACAAGTTTAGATGTGATCATCTCCAAACTGGCTGCTTCAGGAGAGAGCCAGCTGGTTAACTGGGTTACATAATTCGAGTATGGGTTTGGGGTGGATATGTTCATAGGGGCCTAATACCTCTTTCCAGCTTCTCTTTGTCCTGGAATTCCAAAATCTGTGATGTTATTGCTGGAACTTTGATTCAGCAGTTGCTAAACACCTACTCTTGTGTTTCTGGCACTAGGCTTGGGCCTTGGGTTTACACAGTTCCAAGAGTCTGGGTGCTCAGTCTGATAATGGGAGACAGGTGTACACAAATAATTACCATATAGTGTTTTCATAAACAGAATGTCCAAGGTTCAGAAGGTCCTGAAACAACATTTAGTCTGATTTCCCCCATTTTCTACTAGATACAGCTGAGGCCCAGAGAGGGAGAGACTGGTTTAAGTAATGCCAAAAGAACTAGAACCTCAGAACCTGAGTTTTCTGTTGACTGATCCTTAATAATTTTACTCTACCACCCTAAAATATGATCACCATCCTTGTGGGAAACATCTAATTTGTATCTGCTTTAAAAAGCCCACCCCTTCCATGTTGTCCTCTTGACTGCCCTCTCTCCTTAACTCTGATACCACTTTACTATTTTTTCCTTGTATGGACTGTGTTTTTGTGGAAATTTTTATTTTCTCTTGTATCGTGATTATCAGGACAGGAGCCAAGCCGGCTTCAATCTTTGTCCTTATTTCCCCTCCCCAAGCGACGTCTGAACAACTGTCAGTCACACTTGAAGCCTCGGACAAGTTGGGTTCGAACCTGTTTGCTTGCTCCACTGAGAGACACCTTTGTGTACTGCAATAAAAATTCCTACTTTTCGGGCCACGTGAATGCATTTATGCTGTAAGAACTACGTGAGGTTAGTTACTGTTTGCGGAGTTTTGTAGGTAGGATGCACAGAACAGTAGCAACAATTTACGAAGAGAAGATTTATACGAATTGGAACAGGGCCCTGCCGTCCGCAGGGCGGCGGGGGGCGGGCTGGGGCGGGGCTGCGCAGTGGTGCTGCGCGCCCAGCTCTGTTGCCGGAACTAGTCCGAGTCGTGCGCCGGACCGCGCGCAGCCCCGCCCCGCCCCGCCCCTTTCCCCCGTGGGGTGGAAACAAAGGGGGCTCGGCGCGCGGTGCGGAGCCTAGGGGAAAGGGGAGGAGAGCTCCGGCGGTCTGGCGCGCTGGGCTCTCTAGGTTTGTGCTGGCGAGGGGACGGGGTGGGACGGACGATCCGTACCCAAGAAGTGGGAGGGCCGCGCGTCTCGCGGCCTAGCGGCGAGGGGCGTCGCCTGCGCGCGCAGCGGAGGCCAGTGCGCCGGCGCGCAGCGAGCGGGGTCTGTGATCGCCGAAGCGGGGTGCGGCGGGGCGGGGCCGGGCCCCTAGTGCGGTGTTGCGGGACGGGGCCGAGGCCTAGGCGTTTGGGGCGCGGGGGCGGAGAGGATGGAGCCTCCGAGGCGTTAGGCGACTCTGTCATTTCTGGGCGTGCAGCCGTCGTTTCTTGGCGCGGCCCGTGTGATGGTGCCGGGAAGAAGGAAGCGCAGTGACAGTGCCTCAGTTGGAGCCGGGGTTCCGGGGGTGAGGAGGCCCGCGGACGGCGGATCTGGCGAGCTGGCCGCGGGCTGGGCGAGCAGTCACAATAGGAGGCGGCGGCCCAGCGAGGAGCCGCGGGAGCTGCCCTGCAGGGCGGAGCCTCCCCTCGCAGGTACTGGCCGCCGCAGCCGTTGGCTGCAGCGCGAGGGCGGGACGGGCCGCGGGCTGTTGGGAGCCTGAGGGGCCGCACCCGAGTCTTGGGCTAAGGTTTGGCCGGGCCGCCCGGCGCTCTTTGTTCCCACGGCGGCGAGGAGGCGCGGTCTTAGCTCCGAGAGCCGCCGGCCCACTGCCCGGCAGATGGTCTCGCTGTCTCGCTTCCTCGCTCCCTCGCTCCCTCCCTTTTTGTCGAGACGCAGGTGAAATGATGTCACCCAGGAGAACGCGGAACCCGGTCGAAAGGGTCCTCTCTGGCGTCCTTCTACTTCCGTGGGTTTCTGGACAGGCTGCGTTTTGTTCTCAGGGGATGAAAGTTCTTTCAGGGCTGAAGCGTGAGAGAGGTTGGTTTTTGAAACGGGAGTATTTCAGGTTATTGAGGTCCAAAAAAAATAAAGTTTTTGTTTATGTCTGTATGGCTTGTAAGGTACAGTATTTTTCTTTGTGTTGCAAAAATGATGTATGCTATTATTCAGTAAAAGTTGGGTGTGCTAATTTTTCTACCGAAAGTAGAAACACACATGTAATTATCGCCACCATTGTATGACTTGCCGTTTCTTTTTTCTTAAGAGGTGGACTTAATATATGAAAACTTAAATGTATTCAAAGCTCATAATACAGTTGTTACCTTAGAGTTGCAAGTCTGCTGTATCCTATTCAGCCTTGATTGCGAGTGCTGTTATACTTGAACAGTTACCATAAATTTCTTTCAATAGCAAGCAACCCTTGTATGTAGGCTTTCAAAAAAGTTCCCTTTTATAGGGACAGTTGGAATAAAAGTAAAATTGTTCCTAACTTCAGGGAACACCGTGTAATGGAAGAAATAGAACTTTTGTAGAGGTGACAATACGAAACCAAATGCATATAGATGTCATTAGGTGTGGGAAGCTGGGACACACTTGGAATAAAAAAAATGAAATTTCTGACTGGAAGTTTACCTGGGAATTGTATCCCCTTTCTCTGGAGTTTAGACATGTACTGGTATATTTCACCTTTTGCAAACGTACTAATCATGCATTGTTCATTCAATTTTAAGTTGGTTTTTATAATATATCTGTGAGACTTATTTCTAAGAGATTTGAAGGCCTTAGATCCTATAGGAATAAGTTCTGCGACAGACTGGTCATGTGCACCTCAGGCTCTCATCTGTAAAATATAAAAAAAGTTGGACTTATATATAATCTGTGGGTTTTCTACCTCTGACTTCGTCTGTGATTTTAGAAGGTAGTTCGTATTTCCATACTTGTTGGGCTTTATATGCGCATCCTGTTTTTATAGTTAAACTGTCAGGTATTACCCTGGGTCAGTATTGAGAATTTTCTCTACTAAAATAACCTAATTTTTGATGAAGAGTAAACAAGGTGGCATAGTCAGAGATAACTGAATCTGTTAGCTCATAATGTAGGGTGTAGATCTATTGTCTGCCAATAGCATTGGATGAGGCTTTTCGTTAATTCATGTTACATTCCTAGGCTGTTTCTGTTTGTGCTCACTTTCTTTTTTTGAGACTGTGAGTGGAAAGTGTGGGTGAGAAGTTCTTATAAAAGTTTCTGAAATGATTAGGTACTTGATCAATATGGAAAGATTATTGGTCAAGATTATGTCCTCTAGTTTATTCCACCTATTTCTCTGTACCACCTCTAGTTTGGTTTAGGCCACCACCATTTTGTAATTCATCTTGCTGGAAAGGTAGTTCTTAATTAGTCTTGATCGTTGCATTGCGTCCGGATGTACTTACTTGTTTCGTGTTTGTTTTCCTGCTAAGAAAACATGTCAGACAGTTTTCACTTCCATTTTGCTCTATTTAACTAAGCGTTTTCTCTAGAAAGAACGAACAGATTGTAAACATGGATTTTGAACAGTATAGTTCTTGTCTAGTTCATCAGCAAACGTTACCTAACACGACGTTATCTACAGGAGATAAAGCATTAATACTTGAACTCTATATAGTAAATTAATGAGAGAAATTTAGAATAAACAGATGAAGAAGAGGGGTCATGTACACAGTCTCTTTTCCCAATTCTACCATCTTTTCATTTAAAAAAAAATTTTTTTTTAATTTTAGTTTTTCCAGAAACAGGTTTTGCTGTGTTGTCCATTGTGGGTGGACTCGCACTTCTGGGCCCAGGTGATCCTCCTTTCTTGGCCTCCTGAGTAACTAGGACTACAGGTGTTTGCCATGGAGCCTGCCTGCCTTAGATCTTTCCCTTTTTTAAGGATCTGAACTTTTTACCTCTTACCTATTATCCTCTTGGAGTTGCTGTTATTAATTGTCCCTTACTAGACTGAGTCACTTTAAGGGTAAGGACTGTTTCATTTTCCCATTTTGTAGTCACAGCATCCAGCATATGGCAGGCAAGCAATACGTATTTGAATTATGATTGTTATTTAATGAAATCGTAACTCGGTCATATCTCTTTTTTCGAACTGTTGTAAAACCCACAGTTATTGTGTAAGTAATTATATGTGTGTGCGTGTGCATGTGTTTGGAGAGAGGGAGAGGGAAGAGTGTGTGTATAAAATTTTTTATTGGTTTGGACTTTTGTTGTCTAGATATTTTTCACTTCTGTGTAATTCTTTGTGGTAACCAACTTAAGTAAAACAATTTTAGACTTACTTTTTTGAGGGGAGAAAAATCTTTGTGTAGGCAAATCTAGATTTTGGAAGGGAAGGAAATGAAAGTTTATTTAAAATATCTCACTCTTATTTTTCCTACCCTTTATTTCTGCATTCTGTGTGTAATGGAAAGAGGATTTCTTTAGTTGTATGTTTTCTTTTCCCTTTTCCTTCTTTTTTATCACCTTATGGGATTGTGGACTAGGGAAAGGAAGTAGGGGAGCCTTAGCCTGTTTTCACAGACCCTATTTTTGCTGTGCTCTCAGAAAGAGATGGATCCAGTTTGTTTGCCTAAACTCAAGAATGGGAACAATAATTTCTTTTTAGAAATGATTGTAGCAGTGCTGGGCAGTAATGAACATCCTCACCCACATAGTACCAGTCCTTAGTTTTCTCCTAATACTACCTATTAGCTTTTGAAAATTATTTTTTAGGTCAGGCATGGTGGCTCACGCCTGTAATCCCAGCACTTTGGGAGGCTGAAGTTAGTGGATCACCTGAGGTCAGGAGTTCGAAACCAGCCTGGATAACATGATGAAATCCTGTCTTTACTAAAAATACAAAAAATTAGTTGGGTGTGGTGGCCAGCACCTGTAATCCACTACTCTGGAGGCCGAAGCAGGAGAATTGATTGAACCTGGGAGGCGGAGGTTGCAGTGAGTCAGAATCATGCGAGTCAGGATTGTGCCACTTCACTCCACCCTGGGCAACAAGAGCGAAGCTCCGTCTCCCCAAAAAAAAAGAAAAAAAAATATATGTGTGTATATATATATTTTTCTTTTTCATATATGTGTGTATATATGTGTGTGTGTGTATATATATACACACACATATATACACACATATATGAAAAGCAAATTGTGACTATTGCGTAGTGATACAATGATTTTTTTATTCCTTTCATTCTTTTTCATATGTCATTTGTGTATGAGAATTGTTGAAGCTTAGAGATGAATGACTTAGAAATTTTGTCTTGGATCTCAAAGGGTAATGACATCTCAGAGGGTCAGTTCTATCCAGTGTTTGGACCTGTTTTCCAGAACCAGGCCCTTGATTTTTTTTTTTTTTTAAAGGAGCTTTATTGAGTTATGTTTTACATACCATAAAATTCACTCCATTCAATTAGATTATTTTTGTTACGTTTTGAACATTTCTGTCATCCCACAAAGATCCCTGTGCCCATCCAGGCCTGCCTTTTGCATAACTCCAAGGGTGCACAGCCCCATTCCTACTTCCAGGGTCCTCTCCTGGACTAGCTTTGAAGAATGCCACCTGGGCCTTTGAGTACCCCTGCTCCACACTATCAAAATCCTTTCAGAGAACTCTGTTCCCAGAAAACAGAAGCCAAGGAAATAGTTTTGTTTTAGGCCCAGTGATAGAACTCTTCTCAAAGGAAAGGTGACTTTTCGGTCTAGTTTATTCTCAGAACAGGGAAACAGAAAATCCCAGCAAGGGGCACAGCATGCATCAGTAGCTCAATGATTTATTCTGCCTCAGCAGGATGGGGTGGACTTACTGGGCAACCACTGTCTTCATTTAATGGTGATCTGCAGGTAAGTGCATCAGATCTCTTCCTTGATCAAAGCTTTTAGCTTGTCTCATTGCCAACCACATTTCTTTTTTTTTTTTTTTTTTTTTTGAGACAGAGTCTCGCTCTGTCGCCCAGGCTGGAGTGCAGTGGCCGGATCTCAGCTCACTGCAAGCTCCGCCTCCCGGGTTCACGCCATTCTCCTGCCTCAGCCTCCCGAGTAGCTGGGACTACAGGTGCCCGCCAGGTCGCCCGGCTAGTTTTTTGTATTTTTAGTAGAGACGGGGTTTCACCATGTTAGCCAGGATGGTCTTGATCTCCTGACCTCGTGATCCACCCGTCTCGGCCTCCCAGAGTGCTGGGATTACAGGCTTGAGCCACCGCGCCCGGCCGCCAACCAGATTTCTAAGAAACTTGTTACACAAATGAGAAAGGCAGGCTGTATATCATTTGCTTACAGTTTGAAAGATTATTCTTTTAATAAATAGTTGAATGCCTGCTATGTGCCATGTACTCTTCCAGGTGTTAGTGACATTGTGCTGAACAGGACATGGAGCTTATACATGTTCTCCTGAGGGTATGCTCAAGTCACCTCATTGATTTGGCTACTCTTTAATCTTTATAGGGAGTTCTCTGTTTCCCTTCCTAATATTCCAAGATAATTTTTTCCTTGAATTTATGAAGTCCTGTTTATATTTAACCGTACCTTACGATCATAGCATTTAAATAATTTTCCCCTCCCCCAAGTAGTAGTGTTTCTGGTTGCTACTTTTTAATGGCTGCATAGTTGAAGTAAGTGTACCGTAATTTTACTTAGCAAATATTTGTTAAACATTTAGGTTGCTTCTAGTTACCTTTTAAATTGTCACTACTATTGTGGTGTGGTGACCATATTGATGCATGTGGCTTTTCTCATATTTTGGAATATAACCTGATAATTTATCAGTTTAAGTATTAGAGATTCAAACATGTTTTTTTAAACTATTAATCTACCTAATTACTTCCAAGAGATTAACAGTTGCCATCATGGAAGTGGTGAGAATATTTGGAGTTCTGGATTTGACTTCATTTTACAGATACCCAGACTTGTAGCTAGAGATGACACTAAGCACCTGACTTCTCATCTAATGTTTTGTTTTCATCGTTTATATTAGATGTGATTTTAGTGCTTTTGACCGACCAGTTGGTATGCTGAAGAATGCTGTGTGGTCCTTTGTGAGCACCTTATTTTGTATAAGTACCTTATGTCATACTGGCTTAGAAGTCATGTATCTGTATCCTCTCTCTCACTTTTATTGGAGAAAAAAAAAAAGGAAATGAATGAAGAAGGATGCTGTTGTCAGAAGCAATTTTAAATGTTTTGGGACAGTGTCTTGTCCTAAGTGCTAATGTTAGTGCGGTAATTACTAATAATTCCTACAGTCTCCAAGAAAAGTAAAGTTGTTGGTTATGTTACCAAAACACAGAATGGCCAGATTAAACAAAGGATGTCCTAAAATAGTAGTGTTGATGCTTAGAAGGTTAAACTGTTTTCTATAAACTTTAGTCTTGTGAAATAGGGTTTTCTCAGTTATGCTTAATGAGTTAGTCATATGATTATACGGAAATAGACATTAAACATGATAAGTTTTGGGAGTTGCAGACTTAATCTGGTCTCAGGATGTTTCCTTGGCAGGACTTTTTAAATACAGGTTGCAATCTGAGAGAAAGCCGAAGTTAACAAATGTGTAATGCCAGCCTAAAGAAAAAATTATGTCAGTTTTCAGGAAACAAGTTTATTTTTAAGTACTAAAAATGGTTTTAAATAGGCCTGGTGGAATAGTTGATATTTACTAATCAAACTAGATTATAAAGAATGTTACTTTAAAGTAGAAGGTGATTTAGTGGGTTGAGTATGAACCTTAGAATTTGATAGACTTGAGTTTAGATTATGGTTTTGATATTTCTGAGGTGTGTGACTTTAAGCAAGTCTGTTAAACCTGATGTTCAGTGTATAAAGATGGAAGAGCCCAGTTCAGTTTCTGGCATGAAGCCAGCTGTTACCAGATTGAGGCTTTAAAACCTGTTATACTGCTTAAATAAAAATGTGTTAATTTTTATATCCTCTGTAATCAAATCAGTGTAGCCAAAATTCTGGAGAACAACTTTTTTTCACTGTGGTACAATAATTTTTATTCAAGTTATATACATATACGTTTTGTTTTCTGTTTTGTGTAACAAATTACCACACATTTATTTGTTTAAAACACAAACATTTCCTCACAATTTCCATGAATCAGGAATCCTGGTATGGGTTAGCTGCTGGGCTCCCTGTCCAGGGCCTTACCTTGCAGGAGCTGTGATTTCCTTCTTTTCTTTTCTTTTTTCTTTCTTTTCTTTCGACAGTCTTGCTCTGTCACCAGGCTGGAGTGCAGTGGCACGATCTTGGCTTACTGCAACCTCCACCTCCTGGATTCAAGGAGTTCTTCTGCCTCAGCCTCCCAAGTAGCTGGGATTACCGGTGTGTGCCACCACGCCCAGCTAATTTTTGTATTTTGAGTAGAGACGAGGTTTCATCATGTTGGCCAGAATGGTCTCTATCTCTTGACCTCATGATCTGCCTGCCTCGGCCTCCCAAAGTGCTGGGATTACAGGCGTGAGCCACTGTACCCGGCCCAGAGCTGTGATTTCATCCGTGTCTCCTTCCAAGTTCACTGGTAGAGTGTGGTTCTTGTGATTAGAGGACTGAGGTCCCCCATTTTCTTGCTGGCAGTCAACTGGTGACTGCTTTCAGCTCCTAGAACCTGCCCTCAAGCCCCTGCCACATGGTACCCTTCGCATGCCTTCTTACAGCAGCTTAGTCTGAAGAATTGACAAGAGAATCTCTTGGGAAGGACTCAGTTCTGCTTTCTCTGATTAAGTCAGGCCCAGGCTCACCCAGGATAATGTCTCTCTTTAACTTGAATTTACCTGACTTGGAATCTTCATTACATCTGAACACCTCTCCACGTTTGTCATATGATTTTACCTAATCATGGGAATGAAATACATCACATTCACAGCCCTGCCTGTGCACATGGGGAAGGGGGTTGTATAGATGTACACCAGAGGTAATCTTGGGCGGCCTGTGTATGGGACTGCCTGTCCCATACATACACGCGCACACACACACACAAAATGTGTGTGTGTGATTTTATTTTACCTAGTAGTAAAATAAAATTGTACCTCGTTTTAATCAAGGCCATCTATGGTTTTGTCCCAGACTTACTTTGAATATAGCTTTTCTCCATTGTATTTGAATATAGTTTTTTCCCAGTATATTTGAATATAGCTTTTCTCCATTATATTGGTCCATCCTTTTTAAGACAAATGGAGCTTCTGATCAAAGGAAACTATTGTGAGTAGGTGGGGATGTGCCTGAAAATTATGGCCACAGGGACCAGATTGGCCAGTTTTTCATTTGTCTCTAAGATCTTAAGATTTCAAAGGAACAAGGACTGAAGGAGAAGAAACATGACCTTGATTTGGCTTTTCCCAGCCAGCTACTTGTACTAGCAATTTTGTAAGACTGCTTTGGGCATGATAGTTGAAGGCAGGATGGCCTTAGGATAACATCCTACAAAGGATGCATAATGAGCAAATGAAAAGCTCAAGAGGATGCATAAAGAAACCATTTTGAGAGAGTGGCAGAAGCCCTCCTTAGATTGAGTTAGGAATGTGAAATACTCCTTTTTCTATGAAATCTTAACTCTTACCTTCACATTAACTCAGAACTCTTACTCATAATTTTCCCCTGTTTTATGGCTTTTAAATATATTATGGTTGGCTGCTTGCATCTGGGTTTCAAAAATTGTTAGAATAAGCTTCTTCAGGGTAGGGCCCATGTTTTATCTTTATATCTTATTAGATTAACAAATATTTACTTATTTTTAGAAACTGTCTCACCGTGTTGACCAGGCTGGAGTATAGTATTGCAGTCATAGCTCACTGTAATCTCCAACTACTGGGCTCAAGTGAACCTCCTGCCTTAGCCTCCTGAGTAGCTAAGACTACAGGAGTGTGCCACCATGCCACGCTAACTTAACTTTTTAAAATTTTTATTTATTTATTTATTTTGGTAGAGATGGGATTCTCTCTACGTTGCCCAGGCTAGTTTTGAGCTCTTGTACTCAAGCTCTTCTCCCACTGGGGCCTCCCAAAGGGTTGAGATTACAAGTATGAGCCACTGCATTTGGCCTGTCTCTATACTCTTCCTAATGTAATTCTTGGCTTGTAGGAATCAATCAGTAAATACGCCTTGATTCAGCAATGCATACTTCTGCATAATGGTAAAGGATAGCACATTCATGTTTGCAGTATAGAGATCAGAACATTCTGTACAGAAAACTAATGAATTCTAAAGTTCCTGTTTTCAAGTGCTTTGTTTTTTACTTCTAGGTGAGTCTTTGGAAGTATTTTTACTCTTACCAGTGGGCACAGTTACGTGTTTACCAGGTCCATAGCAAACCAGAAACAAAATACTATAAAAAAGCTAAGGAAGGTAGGGATATTAATATACTAACAGCAGGGATATTAATATAATTAGCATTTCATTTTATGATCGGTTTCTGGCTGCTTCCTTACTGTCTAGCCATGCTGAATGTTTTGCAGTTCCCTGGCTACACTGCTGTCTCTTGGCAGCTGCTACTTCATAGCACCTAGTGCCTACCATTACCATAATACTTAAATCATGCAGTGATTTACTTCTGTTTCTTTTTTATAGCATATACTTTTTGAAAGTAGGAAACGATGCCATTGTTTTTGGTTTAGTGCCTGTCATCAAATAGACGCTTAAATGTAGGGTTGAGTGAACGAATGAGGCAATGAAACTCTAAAAAGAAGACCGTGTTAAAGTATATAACTTTTAGTGTAGGGACAAGAGGGACCACCAGCCTTAACCCCCCAAGAAGAATTCACTGTCAGAGCACAGTGAAACACATTATGTTCATGAGTTTTTTAATGTTACAGAGTAAGTATATTTACATATGAATTTAAGGGGATTAACCCATGATCAAGTCAAACATTTATTTTTGTTTTTTAATTTTTGTAGATACTGGGGCGATCCTCCCACCTTGGCATACCAAAGTGCTGGGATTACAGGTGTGACCACCGCATTGGCCAAATCAAGCATTTGAAACGTGGCAATCATTTACTTTTGTGCTTATGATTGTGTCCTTTATTCCTTAGGAAGGTCATTAAGTTTGTGTTAAATAGAGCTGAGATTTCCGCGGTGAAACATATGATTGCTATAGAAAATTTGCCACAAATATTGTTAAATCTATCATCTTCCTTTACATGATTATTTTGGAAGGTTAACTAAAAAACAGAATGAGAAAAAGTATTAATCTTGGTCCAGGCAAACACTTAACCTTTCTGTACTTAAGATACGTAATTTTACCTTGGGTTTTCTTAGCATGAAGTCTGTCCTTTAGGATTTCAGAATTAACACCAACAGAAAAAGTTACCAATAGGTATTTGGGAAACAGGAAGGACGTGGTGTTCTTGGGCTGTGCTGTTTTGCCTCCAACGGTTTTCGCAAGAGAGATCCATTGCCAGAGGCAACCTTTGCCATCTTTGTGTTTTGATGTTTAAAATTAATTTTTAATTTCTTTCCTGTCTTCGCTAGCAGAATCATCAAATACCTAGAAAATCCAGACTATCCTTCATAGGCATGATTCTCCACATTGGTGCAGCTAGCCATGAACTATCCTTTTCTTCCTCTTTTTCCCAGATATCTCCCGGGGCCAATTCAGCATCTCTACCTGGCCATCCTAACAAGGTGATTTGTGAAAGGGTGAGACTTCAGAGCCTGTTCCCTCTCCTCCCAAGTGATCAGAACACTACCGTTCAAGAGGATGCTCACTTCAAAGCTTTCTTCCAGGTTCTTATATATTTACCCTTTCCCTACATAGGGCTGAAAGTCACATTCTACGTACGGTGTTTCTAGGAAGGCTTGAAACAAAATGCGCAATATCGTCTCCTTGTTTTCTGTTGTATGTGGAAATAAGTATTCTTCTTAAAGGACTTTAATATTTTTTCAGCCAGCCTTTCTGACGAATGTTTGTCTTCTTGAGCTACTCAGCTACTGTTAATTATTTGACTACTTAATATTCTTATGTTTTGATCTTTTGGTCTTAAATCACTTGTCCTAATAGGTCAAGTTCTGTAGGAAAGTAGAAGATAGTATAAAATACATGAAGTTGTGTAGGAAAGGAAAAATGAAAGCATGTAAGATGTTCACTAGTTACTTGCTTGGCACCCAGAGTTTGATAGTAACATATATTTCTGAGAGAAAACATGGTTACTTGTCTTCTTTTACGTGTGGGTAAACTTGTGAGTTAAAAAAATTAAAAAAAAATTTTTTTTTAATATAAAATGAAAACTCGAAAGTAAGGTGTGTAAATGGATTGAAACTCATTAGGTTATTAACAAGATTACTGGAATCTGCCCATAGAAATCATTGGCTACCAAACTATCAATCCATATTCCTAGAGAAGCCTGTTCTAGTAATGGAAGTCAGTATCGCTATTACCACAAAAGTCAGATTACACAATTGCCTCTGAGTGGTAGGATTGCGGGCCAGTGTATATAAACCTGAGGTAGTGAAATAATTGATCATCAAGGCTGGGACTTTTGGATAAGAGCCAGCTCGTTTTCTGTTGTTATGAAAGTGAAATGCTTGTGACATATAAAGTTGGAGATAAAAAATTTGGAAGGATAGGTGATCTAGGGCTCTTCAGTCTGGTATTGCTTCTTGGAATTTGTGCCAGGTTCTCTGCTTTGCGTGTATTAACTCTGTTTTTAGCCCTCAGAATACACTAGTCATTGATGGTTTTTAAGATGTGGAAACAGGCTAAGAAAAGCTCAGTGAGGTGCCTAATCACATACGTAGTTATTTGGCAGAGGAGGGGCTCAAATCTAACTTTAGCTGTATCTTGTCTATGTATTTGTGGAAGAAATTGACTTAATACCCTTACTACTGCCGCCAATAAAAAGGGTTTTTTGTTTTGTTTTGTTTTGTTTTTTTGGATACTTTTCTCCATACTCCCTTTGTGTCTTCAAACAATAACTCAATATAAACTTTAATTTCAGAGAAATCTACTGCCAAATGTAGATTTAAACTCACGTTGTGAAAACAAAACAATAAAGTTAGAGCCAATTGCATTTGAGTGTTGAAAGATGAAATGTATTGTTGTTAAATTTTAATTTAAATAGTCTTAATTAAGCCTTATTTTCCTTGAACCTTAGAAAAAAGCCCTCGATGAACTTTGGGGTGGGGGTGTGGGGGGAACTAGACTTTTTTTTTTTGCACAGAAACTGCCCTACCACTGTTCAACATGAAGCAAATTAGATCTTTCTCATGACCCCTTTGAGATACTGATACCTTCATCTAGTTGATACCTTTTAAATAGGGTGTAATTTGTTAGTTCCAGTTATGCTTCTTATCCTTAAAAACTTAGCTAACCACATGCAAAGGAAAACCTAACCCAGCCATCTAATGTCACAAAATTATTGCCTTAATGTGTTATGCTTTATTCTTCTTGGCTTTCTCCTCAAGTACCTTCTCTCCCAATTCTTTTACTTTTCCTTCTTTTTAGAATAATCTGTTTTAAACAGATTTACCCGTGTTTTCATTTTTTTCTTAAGGCATCATCTCTGCTTCCTTTAAACTCCTGTCTTTTCTCAGGACATCAACCTTCTCTAGGAGTAAAGAAGTGAATTGATCCCCTCCCCCCATCGCATGAGGAGTTGGGTGTGTGGCTAGTAAAGTGGCCATATGGGAGAAAAAATGGGTTGCTACTCTTCTGGATTCTTACTGTTGTTTCAACCTCCAGTCTTTTTGAACAAAATAAGTTACCCTGTTTTTGAGCCTTTTTTGGTCAGTCGTATCTATTATTTATCAGTTCTGTCATTGTCCTTGTTTATTACAAATTTTTACATTTTACTTCTTATATTTGCTTGTTTTCTATTCCTCCTAGTCAAGACTTCTTTTTAATTGCCAAAAATTCTGGGTTTTCTTTTAAATTTTACATGCTTTATTTGTGAAATAATAAGTAAATAATATTTGTGAAATATTTCATATATGCACTTTAGAAAATATAAAGCAGACACCTATATAATAGTAAGACCATCTAGTGTAAGAAACCAGTCATTACCAATACTTTTGAAGCCCCCATATGACCCTCCGTGTTACATCCCATACTTGTGCCTCAGGTACATCTCTCTTCAGTATCCTTTTGCTTTTCTATATGGTTTTACCATATAAAATATCCCTTGACATTATACTGTTTAGTTTTGCTTGTTTCTGAACTTAGTATAAATGATGTCACACTTTGTATACTTTTAAAAAAGTTCGTCCCTACTAGTGCATCTGCCTGTATACTTGATTTATTTTATTGTTTTTAGTTTTCTATTATATGAATATACTGCAGCTCATCTCCTTTCTTTTTGCTTGACATTTGGGTAGTTTCCTGTTTTTTGTTTGTTTGTTTGTTTGTTTTTACTATTATTTCAAGCAGTGCTTCCAGGAGTATTTTGTATGTGCTTCCTGGTGCACATTTGGTCGGTATTTTAATGTTTCTGTGAAAGTGATGGCTTTGTGTACTCATTGCCCACAGAAGAGGTGTAAGTGTAGGCTCGTTTGCATCTCTATAAAAACCCATTTTTTTTTTTTTTGAGACGGAGTCTCGCTGTGTCGCCCAGGCTGGAGTGCAGTGGCCGGATCTCAGCTCACTGCAAGCTCCGCTTCCTGGGTTTTACGCCATTCTCCTGCCTCAGCCTCCCGAGTAGCTGGGACTACAGGCGCCCGCCACCACGCCCAGCTAGTTTTTTGTATTTTTTAGTAGAGACGGGGTTTCACTGTGTTAGCCAGGATGGTCTCGATCTCCTGACCTCATGATCTGCCCGTCTCGGCCTCCCAAAGTGCTGGGATTACAGGCTTGAGCCACCGTGCCCGGCATAAAAACCCATATTTAAAATTAGAATCTTAAAGTGCTTCATACAATATTTTAAACATTTTAAAATTAATGTATACTTAACACAAAATTTACCTTTTTAGCATATAGGTTTGTGAGTTTTGACAAATGCATACAGATGTGGAGTCACCACCACAATGAATAATAAAATAGTTTCATCACCCCCCAAAATTCCCTCATGTCTCTTTGCTGTCAGCCCCTATCTTAAAGTTTTAAAATTAGCCATGTCTTTACTATCAATGGATTCAATGGTTGTGATTGAAGATAGTAAGTTTTCAAAAGGTGATTAAGTACATGGTGAGATAATTTTATATCTGGCACAACCATTAACTTCAGGGGTGTTTATGGTATCTTAATGACTCCTGTTTTGTGGTGTCTTAATGACTGCTTTTATTTTGTAAATTTGTTAACAAAAAGGGGTCCTGATCCAGACCCCAAGAGAGGGTTCTTAGATCTCGTGCTAGAAAGAATTTGAGGTGAATCCATAGAATAAAGTGAAAGCAAGTTTACTAAGAAAGTAAAGGAATAAAGAATAGCTACCCGCTAGGCAGAGCAGCCTTGAGGCCTGCTGGTTTCCCATTTTTACGGTTATTTCTTGATTATGTGTTAAACATGGGGTGGATTATTCATGCCTCATTTTTAGACCACATAGGGGTTCCCACGCCATGGCTCACACCTGTAATCCTAGCAATTTGGGAGGCCGAGGTGGGTGGATCACTTGAGGTCAGGAGTTCGAGAACAGCCTGGCCAACATGGTGAAACCCCGTCTCTACTAAAAATACAAAATTAACCAGGCATGGTGGTTCGCACCTGTGGTCCCAGTTACTCAAGAGGCTGAGGCACAAGAATTGCTTGAATCCGGGAGGCAGAGGTTGCAGTGAGCTGAGATTGTGCCACTGCACTCCAGCCTGTGCAATAGAGCAAGACTACCTCTCAGAAAATAAAAATAGACCATAGTGGGTAACTTCCTGACATTGTCATGACATTTGTAAACTGTCATGGTGCTGCTGGGAGTGTAGCAGTGAGGATGACCAGAGGTCACTCTCATCGCCATCTTGGTTTTGGTGGGTTTTAGCCGGCTTCTTTACTGCAGCCTGTTAATGTCAGCAAAGTCTTGTATCTTGTGCTGACCTGCTATCTCATCCTGTGACTCAGAATGCCTAACTTTCTGGGAATGCAGCCCAGCAGGTCTCAATCTTATTTTACCACACCCCTGTTCAATATGGAGGCACTCTGGTTCAAACACCTCAACAAATTTGCTAAAGTTAAATTAGGTGAATTAAAATTTGAAAAGCTGTACACATAGAGAAATATGCCAGGTTTCTGAAAGAGAAAACAAATTATTATGAAAATATTTATCTTCTAGCAAATTTGTAGACTTAATGAAATTTCCACCCAAAATATCAGCAGAATTTTGTTTCTAGAACTATCAGAATTATTATTATTATTATTATTTTTTTTTTTTTTTTTTTTTTTTTTTGAGACGGAGTCTCGCTCTGTCTCCCGGGCTGGAGTGCAGTGGCCGGATCTCAGCTCACTGCAAGCTCCACCTCCTGGTTTTACGCCATTCTCCTGCCTCAGCCTCCCGAGTAGCTGGGACTACAGGCTGCCGCCACCTCGCCCAGCTAGTTTTTTGTATTTTTAGTAGAGACAGGGTTTCACCGTGTTAGCCAGGATGGTCTCGATCTCCTGACCTCGTGATCCGCCCGTCTCGGCCTCCCAAAGTGCTGGGATTACAGGCTTGAGCCACCGCGCCCGGCCTTATTAGAATTATTTTTAAATTCAAATGGAAGATTATTGAAGAAAAGAGGGGGAAAAACTTTTCTGAAAATTGTCATAAGGGGAGAATATGCCAGAAGAGATAGCAAATCATATTAGAAAGAATTAGCTCTGTCAGAGACCTCTGTGTTGGTATTAGATTGGTGCAAAAGTAATTCTGGTTTCAGACCATGAATTTTAAATCATCATAGGCTCAAACACATCTTTTTTTTTTTTTTTTTTTTAATTTAATTTTATTTATTTATTTATTTTTTTGAGACGTAGTCTCGCTCTGTTGCCCAGGCTGGAGTGCAGTGGCCAGATCTCAGCTCACTGCAAGCTCCGCCTCCCGGGTTTACGCCGTTCTCCTGCCTCAGCCTCCCAAGTAGCTGGGACTACAAGCGCCCGCCACCTCGCCCGGCTAGTTTTTTATATTTTTTAGTAGAGACGGGGTTTCACCGGGTTAGCCAGGATGGTCTCGATCTCCTGACCTTGTGATCCGCCCGTCTCGGCCTCCCACAGTGCTGGGATTACAGGCTTGAGCCACCGCGCCCGGCCAAACACATCTTTATTATGGGAACCATTACAATCAACACATTTTTACCAACGATAAATAAGTTTGTTTATTCTGATAGCATAAAAATCACTGCTTCAGGATTGGACGAATTCTTGGAAAGTATTTTCTGCATCCTGCTGGTTGTAGACGCCTTTTCTCAGCAAAAAGTTGGTTGTTGAGATGCTTGAAGAAGTGGTAGTTGGTTGGCGAGAGGTCAGCTAAATATGGCAGATGAGGCAAAACTTTGTAACCCAATCTGTTCAATTTTTGAAGCGTTGATTGTGCGACGTGCACGAATTGGGCAAGAAGAATTGGGCCCTTTCTGTTGACCAATGCTGGCTGCAGGCATTGTAGTTTTTGGTGCACGTCATCGATTTGCTGAGCATACTTCTCAGATGTAATGATTTTACAGAGTTTCGGAAAGCTGTGGTGACTGGGCACAGTGGCTCAGGAGGCTGAGGCAGGACAATTGCTTGAACTCAGGAGGCGGAGGTTACAGTGAGCTGAGATCACGCCATTGCACTCCAGCCTGAATGACAAGAGCGAAACTCTGTCTCCAAAAAAAAAAAAAAAAGAGGCTGTAGTGGATCAGATCAGCAGCAGACCACCAAACAGTGACCGTGACCTCTTTTTCGTGCAAATTTGGCTTTGGAAAATGATTTGGAGCTGCTTCTTGGTCCAGCCACTGAGGTGGTTATCACTGGTTGACGTATAAAATCCACTTTTTGTCTCCTATCAAAATCTGATCAAGAAATGGTACCTTGGTCTTGTGTAGAATAAGAGAAGATGACACTTCAAAACGATTTTTTTTTTTAATTTAAATTTTCGATTAGCTCACATGGCACCCACTTACCGAGCTTTTTCACTTTTCCAATTTGTTCCAAATGCCAACCGGCCATACCATAGATATCATAGAACAGTTCACATTGAGTTCTTCGGCAACTTCGCATATAGTTTTAAGAGGATCAGCTAGCTCGATGATTGCTCTCAATTGGTCATTGTCAACTTCTGATGGCGGGCCACACTCCTCATCTTCAAGGCTCTCGCCTCCTTTGCAAAACTTGAACCACCACTGCACCATATATCGTTAGCAGTTCCTAGGCCAAATGCATTGTCGATGTTGCCAGTTGTCTCTGCTGCTTTATGACCCACCTTGAACTAAAATAAGAAAATTGCTTGAGTTTGCTTTTTGTCTAACATCATTTCCCTAGTCTAAAATAAACATAAATAGCAAGTAATAAGTCATTAATAAAGAACATAAAGTGAGACATTCCCATTAAAATGATATGTAACATAGCCACGTTTATTTTAGAATGTATTCCGATACCAAACGGCACAGTCCAACAATGCATAAACTGCAATTATTTTTGCACTCACCTAATACATCTGGTGGATATTTTTCAGCCCCTTATCCTGCACCTTGAAACCTCCTTCCACTGGCTTCCATCACACTCTACCCTCCTCTCCTAATCAAGTACCCAGCATTAAATGTTGGTGATTCTTAGGGTTCAGTATTGGGCTTTGTTTTCGTTACATAAACTTTTGAGGGGCAGTTTTGTCTATGTCTGCAGTTTCATGAACTATGATCTGTCTATATACCAACACTCCTAAATTTATATTCCTACCCTCTGAGCTTCAGCTGTTTACAGAACACCTCCAGGCGAGGTATCTCTCAAAGGATCTGTTAATTTCAGGTTGTTATAGTATCTTTCCTGTTTCCAATGGCTTAATGTTTATACTTTAGATTTTTTATTTTAGCCTCTTATCTACAATTATAGCTTAAAATTATTATAGTTACAGATACATGAGTAGAATCTAGTACTCTGGTAGAAATATAGTGATAACTACAATTGTAGTAGCATCAAGCTAAATTAGTTTTTGTGAACCAATGATATTTTGTGTAATTAGGAATTGTGAAAAATACAGTATATAACATCACCAGTCTGTTACTCAAATACTAGCCATGTAGGCCTCCTTCGACTTAGGAATCCGCTTTATTTACAGTTCCTGTGTTTTGATGTACTAGCAGTTATAGCCAATGATAGGAAAATACCGTATTGCTATTCATTATGATGTGATTGCAATATGTTATACTACTAGAGTGCTTTTCTGAGCAGTCACTGCGTATCAGACTGTTATTTTCTTTGGGCTTCCATTTAAAAAAAAAACACAGGCCGGGCGCGGTGGCTCAAGCCTGTAATCCCAGCACTTTGGGAGGCCGAGACGGGCGGATCACGAGGTCAGGAGATCGAGACCATCTCTGGCTGACACGGTGAAACCCCGTCTCTACTAAAAATACAAAAAGCTAGCCGGGCGAGGTGGCGGCGCCTGTAGTCCCAGCTACTCGGGAGGCTGAGGCAGGAGAATGGCGTGAACCCGGGAGGCGGAGCTTGCAGTGAGCTGAGATCTGGCCACTGCACTCCAGCCTGGGCGACAGAGCGAGACTCCATCTCAAAAAAAAATAAAAATAAAAAAAATAAATAAACACAAACTTGGATCATATCAAAGAGCAAACTTTGTTTCTGCATGTTTATGGTAACTTTTGAAAACAACATTCAAACCCTCTTTCTTCTATGTCTGCAAGTAAACATTTCAGGAGAATATATTAGTTGTCTGGTTGAGAGATTGGATTTCATTGCAAAATTGTGATCTGAGGAGTATAAGAGTTATACATCAAATGAAAGTCCTATGTGAGATAAGACTGTACATTATGTAGTTCAAGGGCAGTATGTTTACTGAACTGCCTTAACAAGTTTCAGTTTCACTAATAGAAACACATTTTAGGCCGGACGTGGTGGCTCATGCCTATAATCTCAGCACTTTGGGAGGCTGAGGTAGGCAGATCATGAGGTCAAGAGATAAGAGACCATCTTGTCTGACATGGTGAAACCTTGTCTCTACTAAAAATACAAAAATTGGCTGGCACGCGCCTGTAGTCCCAGCTACTCGGGAGGCCGAGGCAGGAGAATTGCGTGAACCCAGGAGGCGGAGGTTGCAGTGAGCCAAGATCGCGCCACTGCACTCCAGCCTGGCAACAGAGTGAGACTCTGTCTCAACAACAAAAAAACACGGTGGCTCAAGCCTGTAATCCCAGCACTTCGGGAGGCCGAGACGGGCGGATCACAAGGTCAGGAGATCGAGACCATCCTGGCTAACACAGTGAAACCCCGTCTCTACTAAAAAATATAAAAAACTAGCCGGGCGAGGTGGCGGGCGCTTGTAGTCCCAGCTACTTGGGAGGCTGAGGCAGGAGAATGGCATAAACCCGGGAGGCGGAGCTTGCAGTGAGCTGAGATCCGGCCACTGCACTCCAGCCTGGGTGACAGAGCGAGACTCCGTCTCAAAAAAAAAAAAAAAAAAAAAAAAACACGTTGTACATATTATCTGGACATAGTTTAAAAATAAAATCCTCATCTTGTGGAGAATAAAATGAGGTAATGTTAGAAGTCATTTTGTAAACTATTATGTGATCCAAATATAAAATTATTAATTTTCTGCTTTCCCCAGCTTATATCCATCTTCTGCAAAACAAAAAAGGATCTTGTCTTAATTTTTTGTAGTTGCTTATATAGAGTGTTGATTTCTAAGTGTTTTCACATTTATTTAAAATGAGTAAAATTTAGTGAGAGTTTGCTCTTCCTGGGCCCTTTGCATTTAACTGTTTTTCCTTAATTGTGGAATAAGAAACTTCATTTTTGTTAAAGATAATTAAGGCAAGTAGAGGAAGTCTGGGAATTGAAAGGAGAATTGAAGATTCTTAACTAATGCTGTGCTTATTTGTAAATTTAAGGTGAAGAGTAGTCCTTCTGACTGATTAGAAAGAGGACCAGGTTCTTGAGAAATTCCATTCCCCCACACAGGTTGCCTCTTTACTGCTTTGGGAAGGAAGTCCTTAGGGCTCCCTAGTGGTTGCCATTAGAGGCACATTGTAGTCACTGAGTAGAACTTGGAACCTGTTTCTGTTTGGGAAAAGTTTGTCTGGCTCAGCATCTCCTATTGTCTCTAAGACTTGCTGATATATATAAACCCAAGATACATGTTACATATAAAATTTTCTTTAGCCTTTAATGATTTCTGACTTGTTCATCTGGAATTATGGAATGCACTCTTATGCCTCCCTCAGGTTCATTTCACTTTTGTTGATGTTTTGGTAATAAAAATGGTTTGGTGTTAATAGAGGTGTACTCCAAGACTCATTTTCATCAGATTTAATGCTAAGCATAAAACCTGCCTTTCCTTCCTTCCTCCCATTGTGACCTCTTTTACCTACCTTGATCCCTAAATCTGTAGCAGTGTTCTATACTGTAATATCTGTACAACGTTCTATATTATTAAATAATAGAGACAGTACTTGTACCAGATTTGAATCGACATCTTAAGAATTTTAAGTTGTCAATACTTGGTACTTTGAAAAGTTGGTGTGCTGGCGCAGAAGCAACAAGGAGAGGAGGGAAAGAACTTCTCTGCCTGATAATTCAAAATCTAAATTATCCAAGAATCATCACTTGGGATAATAGTAGAAATGACAGTTGATGGACCCCTGGTCCAGACTTTCTGAATTAGAGACTGGGGAGTGGGGCCAGCAATCTGGTGTTTCTGAAGCATGTAAAGGTTTGAGAACTACTGGCGTAGGTATTAATGGAAAAACCCAACTCTGTAAAAATGTTTTAAAGAGGTTTATTCTGAAACAATATGAGTGACCATGGCCTGGGAAACAGTCTCAAGAGGTGCCTAGGAAATGTGCCCACTACAGTTGAATTACAGTTTTAGGGAGGCAGGAGTTACAAAGTCATAAATCAATACATAGAAGGTATACATTGTTTCAGACTGAAAAGACAAGGAATATCTTGAGGTGGGGACTTTTTAGGTGGATTCAGAGATGAGATTCTTTAATTTGCAGTTGGTTGAAAGAGTAAAGCTTTGTCTAAAAATTTGGATTCAGCAGAAGGGAATCTTATAAGAAAGTCTGTTAACCAGTACACTGGGTTAGAGTGACCTGTAGGGGTGTGTGAGTTAACCCTTGTCTGGCTTGGTCTTAGGTCCTGTTTTTAATGTGGTATTTTATTGTCACAAAGAGTCCATTCTGTTAGGTCCTATAATTTCTATTTTAACATTAATGCTGGTCAGTTTTGCCCGAACTCCAAAAGCAGGGGATGGAGAGATACGGTGAGGTCTATCTAGCCTGCCTTCCTGTCAAGGCCAAGAACTCAATTTTTCTAGTTTCTCTGGGGTCTTTGTAGTCAAGAGAGAATCAGTTCAGTCATTTGGGGGGGATTTTATTTTTAGTTTACAAAGGCAGTGGGAATATCCTTCGAGAATCAGCTTTGTATTTACTCATGTAAAGAGTCCTTGTGGTAGCATAGTTCTGGATGAGTTTTTATGTTTTTACGTTTAGAGGTTCACAGACAGCATGGATTGTGAAAATCTGAACCCCAAATATGGTGTGAGGAGTGAACCAGAGTTTGAATTCTCACGGGAAAAACCCACTTCCACTCAAAGTCAACACAGAGCAGACATTTCCTTGTTAACGTTTCCTTCTCTTTTCCACTGGGATGACTCTTTCTTGTCTTCCTTTTTATTTTAAGTGTACTTGGGAAGTTTTGACTACTTCATGTAGGGGTCTCAGTCATAAGGCCTTATCTTCTGTTCCTCCTGAGAGCATCAAAAATACAAATTTGGTTTTCAGTTTTCCTCAGTTTATGAGTCATGGATGATTTCCCTTTTTCCCACTGCATTTAGCAATGCATTTGAAAGTATGTTAGCCAGGCGTAGTGACTCACACCTGTAATCCCAGCATTGTGGGAGGCCAAGGTGGAAGGATTTCTTGAGCCCAGAAGTTTGAGACCAAACTGGGCAATATAGTGAGACCTCGTATCTCCAAAAAATTTTTTTAATTAGCTGGTCATGGTGGTGTGCACCTGTAGTCCCAGCTACTTGGGAGGCTTAGGTGAGAGGATCTCTCTAGCCCGGGATGTGGAGGTTGCAGTGAGCTAAGATTGTGCTACTGCACTCCAGCCTCAGTGACAGACCGAGACTGTCTTTAAAAAAAAAAAAAAAAAAACAGGCCGGATGCAGTGACTCACGCCTGTAATCCCAGCACTTTGGGAGGCCAAGGCGGGTGGATCACCTGAGGTCGGGAGTTCGAGACCAGCCTGACCAACGTGGAGAAACCCCATCTCTACTAAAAATGCAAAATTAGCAGGGTGTGGTGGTGCATGCCTGTTATCTCAGCTACTCAGGAGGCTGAGGCAAGAGAACCTCTTGAACCCGAGAGGCGGAGGTTGCAGTGAGCCGAGATCCTGCCATTGCACTCCAGCCTGGGCAACAAAAGCAAAACTCCATCTCAAAAAACAAACAAAAAAGTATGTTTGTTATGTTTAAGCCATTATTTTTAGATTTTTGGATTTTGATTTTCACTAAATGTCTGTGATTTTATCACCAAGAAACTTTTCGAGTTTACGTTAACAAAGTTTATACTTACATTCTATTCTGTAACTACAGTAGTGATCTTTCATGCCTTGTCCTCGATTGATTTTAACTATCAAAAACCAGTAAACACTTCGCATCATGTTAGGAACATCCATGTATTTACTCATCGCAGAACCAAGAGCATGTTTGGCCCATGGAGAAGTGAATGTAATCTTCTGACTACCCATTTCATTCAAAGAATGCTTTAGATGACAAGGTCAGATGAATTTGCATTCCTCATTGACTTTCCTGGACTGATTGTCTTTTATATATTTTTTTATTACAAAGAGCCATCTGCGTAAATTTTATTAATAACTTCCAAGTTCTCAGTCATACATTTTGATTCTATTTAGGGCATTTTTCTCAGAGCCCTCTGACTTGTTCTAATGTGGAATGATGAATTTCCAAACTTGCTACCATTCCTGGAATTTTCATTTCATTGTACTCTCTGGGTTACTTCTGTCATTTATTGGATGTTGTGTAATAGTTTCAAATAAGAGAGATAGGGAATGTTGTGAGCACACATCAAGTGATTTTCTGCTATGCGAGGAGCACCTTTGGGTCTTGATATATCTGACAAAAGTCGTGTTTTATGCTTCCACGCTAGATTAATAGTGTGATTGGAGTATGAAATTCTAGGTTCAATATTCATTTCCCTCAGAGAACTTTTAGCATCTGTTTTTGCTATAGGAAGTCTGATGTTAATCTAATTCTTAGTTATTTGTAGGTTACTACCCCTTCCCTTTTCTGGAAACTGTGAGAATTTCTTTGAAGTTCCTTAAGAGTACTAAAATTGATAAGGGAAGTGATGAAATCATATTGCATATAGCAAACTACCTTTTAATGGTTTCCTGTCTTTAGTCATTGTGGTTTCCTATGACTTTGAGTTAGAAAGTAAACTTACTGGCCCGGCGCAGTGGCTCACGCTTGTAATCCCAACACTTTGGGAGGCCAAGGTAGTCAGATCACCTGAGGTCGAGAGTCAAGACTATCCTGACCAACACGGAGAAACCCTGTCTCTACTAAAACTATAAAATTTGCCAGGCATGGTGGTGCATGCTTGTAATCCCAGCTACTCGGGAGGCTGAGGCAGGAGAATCACTTGAACCCGGAAGGCAGAGGTTGCGGTGAGCCGAGATCAGGCCACTGCACTCCAGCCTGGACAACAAGAGCGAAACTCCTTCTCAAAAAGGAAAAAAAAAAAAAAGGAAAGGAAAAAGAAAAGTAGTACTCTAATGAATAGCTCCCTTCACTTCCCATTCTTTGTCTTTCACCATCACAGCACAAAGAGAAGTGATGGTAACTTTTCGCAGTCACTTTTCCTTACCTCTACTTTTAAAAGCTCTGCATGTCTTGTAAAATAACATTTTTAGCCCACAATTTGAACATCACTGAAAATATATAAAGGTTTATAACCTAAGGGCTTTCTCTGGTCATTTGACATTTATCATGAGGATCTGTAGCATTCTCCTCCATTTTAGGTAGTGAATTTTTAGAATTCAAAGTTCTGTGTCTTAGCTTACATTAGGCTTTTCAGGGTAGGATATGCAATGTGGGATATGTATGAAAAGCTAATGATCATGATTGGTTACTAGCATTTTGTTTTTAAAAAGTCAGTGTTAAGCTGGGCACGGTGGCTCACGCCTGTAATTCCAGCACTTTAGGAAGCCGAGGTGGGTGGATCATGATGTCAGGAGATCAAGACCATCCTGGCTAACAAGCTGAAACCCTGTCTGTACTAAAAATGCAAAAAATTAGCTGGGCATGGTGGCATGCACCTGTGGTCCCAGCTACTGAGGCTGAGGCAGGAGAACCACTTGAACCCCAGGAGGCGGAGCTTGCAGTGAACTGAGATCACTGAACTCCAACCTGGGCGACAGAGCGAGACTCCGTCTAAAAAAAAAAAAAGTCAGTGTTAATCAAATCTGTTTTCACCAGTTGTGGAGCCAGCCTGTTTCTGGTGCTCATGTGCAGGTTTGTCAGGTCTTGATTGTTCTACCTTTTTTAAAAAAAATCAGAATATTTAAATTTCAGTGGTTATTTACCGTTTTTTTAAGTTTTAGGATTATCAGAACATAAGAACTAACTTTCTCACTAAAATCAAAGGATGAAAATAAGTGTACTTTTACTAGATTAGTTGGTGGTTCCTTACCCAAAGATTGAACCAACCACGGGTGGGAAATATTCAGAAAAAGTGAAATAAAAGTAACAATACAACAATACAGAATAATACAAATTTTAAAATAGAGTATAACAGCTATTTATAAAACATTTACATTGTATTGTGTTGATATCGTTAAGTGATATAGAGATTTAAAGTATATGGGAGAATGTGTGTACATTATATGCAAATGCAACACCATTTTATATCAGGGACTTGAGCGTCTTAAGATTTTGGTATGGGGGAGTGGTTCTCTGGAACCACTTCCCTAGGATACTGAGGGACGACTGTACAATTAAATCTAGGGAGAAAATAAGGTTAGTATGGTGGTAGGAAAGTTAGAACAGCATGCTTTTGTATTTTGTATTTTAATTATAATGATAATAAAATTGATTATAATATCCCCTAAATATAGAAGGGAAATGATGTGGTTTTTGGAATACCTCTGCTAAGTAATTTGGAATGATCACATGTAGCCATTTACAATTTAAGCTTCATTCCTTTCAGCTTAAATAATCAGTTCTGATTTATATGCTTACCTAAATTTTAACACTAATTTGTAATCCCATATACTTTTACAATGTTATAAGATGATTGTTATGGTAGCTGCAGGTACTAATTATTTTGTAACCAAAAGTACTGTAATGCCCAACTAATTAGAACTTGCAGTAATAGATTGGAGATAGACGTTCTATTAGAAAACACAGCCTTATCAAATTTTCAGTTAATTTGTAACTTTGATAGTTTTGGGTAGACTCATTTGGGAAGTTGAGTCAGGTGGAGAACCCTGGAGTATTAATGCAATTAAGTGATCCATATCAGTTTTGTAGCTAGTAAGCCCATGCTGGGACCCTTGAAAACTTTAGAAGTACTTCCGAACCGCTGTGATATTCTAGTTAAGAACTGATGATGTAAATCTGCTATTACTTTATCTGTCTAATATAAATCTTACTTTATCCGTGTAACCACCACCCCCCTCCTTTTTTTTTTTTTTTTTGAGACAGTCTGTTGTCCCCCAGGCTGGAGTGCAATGGCCTGATCTCAGCTCACAGCAACCTCCGCCTCCTGGGTTCAAGCAATTCTCCTGCCTCAACTTCCCAAGTAGCTGGGATTACAGGCATGCACAACCACACCCAGCTAATTTTTGTATTTTTAGTAGAGATGGGGTTTCACCATGTTGGCCAGGCTGGTCTCAAACTCCTGACCTCCAGTGATCCACCCGCCTCAGCCTCCCAAAGTGCTGGGATTACAGGTGTGAGCCACCGTGTCCGGCCCCATGTAGCTCTCTTTAAAGAAAATAAATATAGTGGCCTAAACAGGTATAAGGAGGGAGAGGAGCGTGATTTAGAATCAAATCGAGGACCTACTCAAATTATATCTCCTCCTAAGCTGAACTCACAGCTGAAAATTGATGCCTTATTGATGGGAGATTGTAGTGTAGTGTAGTGTAATTTTTCAGGTGATTTGGGAATTTAAAGAGAAGGTCAAGTACTTCACAAAAGTTTTATTATCCTGTTATATACCCTATATGTGGTTACCTCATTTGCCTTAGAATGAGTTTTCAAAAACAAAGTTCATTTTTCACTTGATACCATTTACTGTGCATCTCCCTCCCCTGTTCCACCCCATCCCAGCATTTTAAAAGGGTTTTAAATTTTAATTGATAGCATATATTTTTTCCCTGCTTTTACATTTTTAGATTTCAGGTTAAGTACATCTTAACCTGTACATATGCAGTAATGTGAAATCCTGAAAAGATCTTACTCAGTTGATCCATTTTGTTGCATTGGCAGAGTGAAGATAGTCCAAGTCCCAAGAGACAGCGCCTCTCTCATTCAGTCTTTGATTATACATCAGCATCACCAGCTCCCTCACCACCAATGCGACCATGGGAGATGACATCAAATAGGCAGCCCCCTTCAGTTCGACCAAGCCAACATCACTTCTCAGGGGAACGATGCAACACACCTGCACGCAACAGAAGAAGGTTAGTTGATTACAATTTATTTCTTAAGTTTTCTTCCATTGGTAGATTTGTGAGTATATTTAACATCAGAAAACATTTTTTTCTGTAGGCATTTCATAAACACATCACCACACATACACGTACATTCACTTATGAAAAATAAAGTTGCTTAGATTTCCAGTAGGATAGAAGAGTTTAGCTTATTGACAGATGAAGAAATGGAAAGAGGCTAAAATCATCCATGCCATTATATGTGAAATCAGCTACCTTATGGTACAGATTTTTGTGGACTAGCCTGCAATCTTGACTACTAGAAGACACATTTTGTAGTTCATAACTGTAAGGATATATGGAAATCTTGGAAATGAGCTAACCCTTTCCTACTCCATTCCTTTTCCTTCTGTATCCTGTAAGGCAATTAGGAGCTTAATTATGTTTCTTATATAACCATGGAGACTCCGCACAGTATTAGTTCATGCCTATAATCCCAACACTTTGGGAAGCCAAGGTGGGAGGATCACTTGAGGCCAGGAGTTCAAGACCAGCCTGGGCAGCGTAGTAAGACCCTGTCTCTACAAAAAAAAAAAAAAATTTAGCTGTGGATGTTGGCGCACGTCTGTAGTCCAAGCTGAGACTGAGACAGGAGGATTTCTTGAGCCCAGGAGTATGAGGCTGCAGTGAGCCTTAGCTATGATTGTTCATTGCACTCTAGCCTTATTGACAGAATGAGACACTTTGTATTTAAAAAAACAAAAGATTTTTTTTAAATCCACACACTGTGGAGCCTGTAGTATGAAAAGATGACTGAAGTTTAGTTCAACTTTTAGGCAATGGGATTTGGCCCTTGTCTTTTCATCCTAGAGGAGTGCATTTCTTCCTGAGTTTCTTCCTCATTAGTTGTTGCCGGAGGTCATGTATTTCTTATCCCAAGGAAATAGTGCATTGTGAGAATACCTGTTTGCATGTCCAGGATCTTGAGTTAGGAAGGTGTTATGGACCAAATGTTTGTAACCCCCCCTCCCCAATTAACGTGTTGAAGCTGTAACTCTCAGTGGTTGTATTTGGAGATATGACCTCTAAGGAAGTGTAATTGACGTTAAATGAGGTCATAAGGTTAGGACCCTTACCCAGCAGCATTAATGTCCTTTAAGAAGGGATGCGTGGGGCCAGAGGGGGGGGGTGGTGGCTCACGCCTGTTATCCCAGTACTTTGGGAGGCCAAGGTGGGCGAATCATAAGGTCAGGAGACCATCCTGGCCAACATGGTGAAGCCTCGTCTCTACTAAAATACAAAAAATTAGCCAGGTGTGGTGGCACACACCTGTAGTCCCAGCTACTCGGGAGGGGAGGCTGAGGCAGGGGAACCGCTTAAACCCAGGAAGCGGAGCTTACAGTGAGCCAAGATTGCGCCACTGCACTCCTGGTGACAGAGCAAGACTCCATCTCAAAAAGAGATGTCAGGGAACTCATCCTCCATCATGTGAGGAGACAGTGAGATGTAGTTGTCTGCAAGAGCCAGGGAAAAGATCCCTCTCCAAAAACCGACTATGTTGGTACCTTGATTTCAAACTTCTAGGCTTTAAAACTTGGAGAAATTGGCCGGGCGCGGTGGCTCAAGCCTGTAATCCCAGCACTTTGGGAGGCCGAGATGGGCGGATCACGAGGTCAGGAGATCGAGACCATCCTGGCTAACACGGTGAAACCCCGTCTCTACTAAAAATACAAAAACTAGCTGGGCGAGGTGGCGGGCGCCTGTAGTCCCAGCTACTCGGGAGGCTGAGGCAGGAGAATGGCGTAAACCCGGGGAGGCGGAGCTTGCAGTGAGCTGAGATCCGGCCACTGCACTCCAGTCCGGGCGACAGAGCGAGACTCCGCCTCAAAAAAAAAAAAAAAAAAAAAAAAAAAAACTTGGAGAAATTAAGTATCTGTTTAAGCCACACAGTCTGCAATGTTTCGTTATGGCAGCCCGAGCGGGCTAATACAGAAGGGATCTTAAAACCACCTTTCTGTGTTCCAGCTGAGACAACATAAACCTGTCTCTGAGCCATATTCTGGTGAGACATTAAGACTTTTACATTACCCAGTACCTTATTAACCAATTACATGGGAATGTTTTTTAAGATAGTATATGGCTATCAGGTAAATTATTTTATAGCTATTAAATATAATAAGCATGAGGAAGTATAGTTGTTTCAAAGTTAAGGCCTGAGTACCTGCTGTTAATCTTTACCTATTTTATGGTGAATAAAATAAACGTACAGTTAAAAGGCAAGCTGGGCGTGGTGGCTCACACCTGTAATCCCAGCACTTTGGGAGGCCGAGATGGGTGGATCACCTGAGTCAGGAGTTTGAGACCTGCCTGACCAACATGGTGAAACCCTGTCTCTACCCTAAATACAGAATTAGCCGGATGTGCATTGCACTCCAGCCTAGGCAACAAGAGCGAAACTCCATCTCAAACAAAACAAAAACAAAAGACTAACAAGGCGGGGTGTGGGTGGCTGATGCGTGTAATCCCAGCGTTTTGGGAGGCCAAGGCAGGTGGATCACCTGAGGTCAGGAGTTTGAGACCAGCTTGGCCAACATGGTGAAACTGTCTTTACTAAAAATATTTTAAAAAATTAGCTGGGCTTGGTGGCAGACATCTGTAATCCCAGCTACTTGGGAGTTTGAGGCAGGAGAATCGCTTGAACCTGGGAGGCAGAGGTCGTAGTGAGCGGAGAGATCGTGCCATTGCACTCCAGCCTGGGTGACAAGAGTGAAACAACGTCTCAAAAAAAAAAAAAGTTTTTAGTCCTAAGGTGGAGGGCATCTTGAATTCAATATAATACAAGTAAGTAGAGTTTGAAGCAAAAATGCAAAAAGCATTATATTTAAAATAAAGTTAGAAGAAACAATTAATGGAGCAAGAAGCTGGAGGGGCAAAATCAAGAGCACCTTTGTGAGTTAATCTCATAAAGGAGTGTCCCTTGTTCTCTTAAGATTGGAGAATTAGGAGTAAGAAGAAACAGATTTAGAGGAACAGAGTGGGAAGATTAAGGAAAAAGTGACCGATCTCAGTAAAGAAAGTTGTTGAAATGACACTTGGAGCTCTTACTAGAAGGGGAGATGTTTGACCTCCTTTGCCCAATGTAGAGTACAATTTTAATGAGGCAGGGTACTTTTTCAAGTTGTTTTTGTGCTGAGCCATTGTAAAAAGCAGTGGAGGTGAACTGTGTTTAGGGAAGTACAAAATGAAAGTTTAGTCATAATAAAATTTTTATTAAACTATGTAGATGACTCGTACATGGAGAGTAAATGTGGCTTGCTTCAGTAAGCAAATTCTCTCCCTCTGTCTTTTTTTTTTTTTAAGACATGGTCTCACTCTGTCGCCTAGGCTGGAGTGTAGTGGCGTGATCTCAGCTCACTACAGCCTCAGCTTTCCAGGCTTTAGGTGATTCTCCCACTTCAGCCACCCAGGTAGCTGGGACTACAGGTGCACACCACCATGCCCGGCTAATTTTTTGTGTTTTGGGGTAGAAACAGGGTTTCACTGTGTTTCGCAGTCTGGTCTTGAACTCCTGGGCTCAAGGGATCCACCTGCCTCGGCTTCCCAAAGTGCTAAGATTACAGGCATGAGCCACTGCAATAGGGACCAACAAACAAATTCTAATTTAAAATTCTATATAAATATATATACCTTGTATGTCCCCATAACAATTAAAAGTTTTATATATTCTTGGAATATTTATGTTGATACTATCAATCATATTCTCAATCATATTCATTGCATGTTTACCCAGTTTCTATTTGCAGTTGTCAGCAAATTATATGTTCTTTGGTTATTTCATGTTTTCTCATTTTTTAAAAGTGTCATTTTGGCCACATAGGAATTATGTCTTATGTATGTGTTAGCTAAATAGACAAAAAAGTGCCTATTAGGTATATGAGGAACACCGACAAGATATCTACAGATTAAAGTTCGTTTTATTATAATGTTTAAAAAGGGAGAAAATGGTAGGTTAAATTATATGAAATTGTTGATATTAGATCATTTTTTACTTATAAAAAGGGCAATTTCATAGGATTCAAGAAAATTGTCTGTAGCTGCTGATTTCTAAATACTTTCAGAGATGAATACCGATATTGTTTGCTTTCATTATTTTATAAAACATACCTTGTGTTTAAATTTGTAAGTTTTTAGAGCTGATGGGGAATTTTAGCAGTTATTTAATACTAAAGCCTACCTTAGCATATACTATTGATAGATATCAAAGAAAGACAATACAGAATCTTGATGGATCACAACAGTAGACATAACGACTTTCTTTTTGACATTTATTACAGTCCTCCTGTCAGGCGCCAGAGAGGAAGAAGGGATCGTCTGTCTCGACATAATTCCATTAGTCAAGATGAAAACTATCACCATCTCCCTTATGCACAGCAGCAAGCAATAGAGGAGCCTCGAGCCTTCCACCCTCCGAATGTATCTCCCCGTCTGTTACATCCTGCTGCTCATCCACCCCAGCAGAATGCAGTCATGGTTGACATACATGATCAGGTACAGTAACAGAATGTCTTGGAAATACAGAAGCTGAAGTTTTGTGGCAGTTTGAGATTTTTTTTTTTTGACTTTCTGTTGCGAATTTCTTTTAGTTTTACCTAAAATTAAGTTATTTAAGTTCCTTGTTTCTTTTAAGAATTGAGATTTAAATTCTACACAGCTTCCATAGAAGAAAGTTGAATTAGTATCGGCCCGGCAAGCTGGCTCATGCCTGTAATCCCAGCACTTTGGGAGGCTGAGGCAGGCGCATCACTTGAGCTTAGGCATTCGAGACCAGCCTAACACAGTGAAACCCCGTCTCTACCAAAAATACGAAAATTAGCTGGACGTGGTGGCACATATTTGTGATCCCAGCTGACACAGAAGAATCACTTGAACTCAGGAGATGGAGGTTGCAGTGAGTCGAGATCGCACCATTGCACTGAGTGACAGAGCGAGACTTCGTCTCAAAAAATTTAAAAAAAACAGAATCAAGGTTATGAAAGCTTAGAATGAATTCATGTATGGTTGATTTGAAATTACTGATTTAAGATTAATAGGAAATAGCAGACAGCTGGTGGGTTGAGTATATATCCCTGTTTCCTCTCCTCCTAGTTTCTTCTGGAATAATTCAATAAGCAAGACAGTTGGGTACATCTTTGCTTATAGGTTTCCATAGGTCTCTAAGGAGATGACAGGTACAAGGCTACAGTTCGTTTTTCCCTTTTCTTCCTGCCAAGAACTGAGGGACTAGCTGAGGGGAGGGGTTGCCTATCTTCAGAGCCTGAGGATGAAGACCACAATTTCATGGTGGTCTTTTCTGTGGAGTTTCTGAGGTTAAAAAAAAAAAAAAGACGTGTCTGAGCATGTCCTTATAAAAATTGCTGGATTTTAAGGATAAGGGGAAAATCTTGTGAGTTTATAAACCAAAAAAATTACCAGAGAAAGCTAATGAGAATAGGATCTCATTTTTCATCTGCACTAGATAATAATAAACCAAAACACATAGTGGCAAATTGAGAAAATATCTTACCTAGATACTCTTCTTGTGCCAGGCATTTTTATTATGTTCATGAAACACTTAAAAATTGATCACGTAGGAAACTTACATTATTTGTGGCCGTAACCTGATAAAAGTGTGGATATAAAATACTGAAGAAGAAAGAAAAAAAAAAAACAGTTGAAAAAATGGAGGAAAGTGTTTACAGAGTCCCATTCTGTAAAACATAGTATGTATATGACTATAGGACTGTGTGAACAACAGAGAAAAATATAGAGAAATACATACTAGGCTTGTGGGGTAAGGGCTAAAGTGAAGGAGGGGTGGTGGTTAGTGATGGAGCCAAAGAAAAGACTGCATTTCAGAAAAGGCAAGGTCTCATTTATGTAGTAGTGTTACGTGTTGAGTGTGTATATTGGAACATGAAAACATTACATATGTAAAAACCAGAACAACACAAGAATTAGGAATCCTGAGCAGACTAGTAGCCATGGCAGAAATTATAAAAGCATAACAAAATCTGTCTTTAAAATTAAAATTACATCTTGGGCTGGACGCAATGGCCCACACCTGTAATCCCAGCACTTTGGGAGTCTGAAGCAGGTGGATCACCTGAGGCCCAGGAGTTTGAGACCAGCATGGCCAACATGGTGAAACCCCGTCTCTACTAAAAATACAAAAAATTAGCCGGACGTGATGGCAGGCACCTGTAATCCCAGCTACTAGGGAGGCTGAGGCAGAAGAATCGCTTGAACCTGTGAGTTGGAGGTTCAGTGAGCCAAGATCGTGCCACTGCACTCCAGCCTGGGCGACAGAGCGAGACTCCGTCTCTAAAAAAATAAAAAGATCTGAATTCTTGTCTAACCTTTAAAGGACTGCTAATTCCAATTTAAACTTTTCTAGATCATAGAAAAAGATAGCTTCCAAATATATTTTATGAAACTAGCACAACCTTAACAATGAAACTTCATAGACATTACAACAAAAGAAAGCTGTTGACTAGTTTCCCTCATGAATACAGATGAAAAAGTTTTAAATAATAAACCATAGCTAGTGATATATGAAAAGAATAGGCTGTTTTCAGCAGGAAGGTATGAGAGCAATTTTTTAATAAAAAATAAAAGTCAAAAAAGAATAACCTGTTGGAATAACCTATTTTAATGTACCTAGTGATGTATTAAAAGAATAACGTAATAGTGAACCCATCCTGCATGGGTTCAGTATTAGGAACTCTTTCAAGATAATTTATTATATCAACAATATAAAGGAAAAAATATTAATAGGTGCAAGAAATATAAAAGCTAACCATCATTTCTTATTAGAAGGTCTTAAAGTGTAAAAAGGACTTTAATTTTCCATACGTGGTAGGAAGGCTTATTGATAGCATTCCTTTTGCTTGAGGACAACTGAGTGTGCTAGATAAAATACTATAAGTATCCTGAAAGCATCAAAAGGGCTAATAGATTAGAAGAAATTGCCAGACCCCAAACTAAGGGAAAATGGGGTGCTAGTTCTGTCCTTAAGGCATTTGTTCATTTGAGCAAACCTGAATTTTGAGTCTGTCAGGAGGCAAAGGGGACAAAAATGAAAGACTATTTCAGTTTAAGGAGTCACTTCCTGTATAGGAGACCCTTCCTACATAAAATACCAGGCACCTTAAATCACTGTATACCTGGAATACAGGGATATCTGGTCACTAGGACAAGACTGAATAGAAGTAAATTTGCAGCCCAAATTCACATCACTCTGAAATTAGTGAAAATTCATTTAAAGTAATGGGTACCTCAGGGGCCTAGAAAACAGGCAGTTTCTCCCTGAAAGAAGGAACCTTCATTCTGATTATCAAATGATTACCCCAATAATTTTTCCAGAACAGCGAGCAATAAAGAGAATTAACTCAGTACATGACTTAAAAAAGGGCTATAATTGAAAACCAATAGAAACAGACCTACAGTGAATTCACCTACTTCAAACATGCTTAAAGGTGAAACTTTGAACACTTTCCTGCTACCTGGAATAAACCTGGATGATGACTATTACTGCATCTATTCAGTATTGTTCTGTAGGCTAAGCCACCAGAAAAGACAAGAAAAAAGTTTAAGAATAGGAAAAGAACCAGTAACCCCATCAATATTTGCAGTCAAACTGATTATATTGATAGAAAATCTCAAAGCATCTTAGATAATTGTTAGAATTAAGAATTGAATAGATTGAAATGTTACAAAAATGAATATACAATAATCAGTATGTTTTGTTAGTACCAGAATCAAACAGAACATGAACAACTTTTTAAAAGATACATTAACACTGAACAACCCAGACATACTAATCATTTGCAGTATGTAAAGCTTTTTTTGATTCTGTTTGAGAGGAAAGGGAAAAAGTTCTAATAAAATCATTTATTTTTATTTGATGACATAATTGGAATTTCGAATGTGACTGCATGCTTAATTTTAAATAACTTTATTTTAAAAATATAATAATGCTATTGTGGTTAAGTGTTCTTATTTTTGGCCGGGCGCGGTGGCTCAAGCCTATAATCCCAGCACTGTGGGAGGCCAAGACGGGCGGATCACGAGGTCAGGAGATCGAGAACATCCTGGCTAACACGGTGAAACCCCGTCTCTACTAAAAAAAAAATACAAAAAAAAAACTAGCCGGGCGAGGTGGCGGGTGCCTGTAGTCCCAGCTACACGGGAGGCTGAGGCAGGAGAATGGCGTGAACCCGGGAGGCGGAGCTTGCAGTGAGCTGAGATCTGGCCACTGCACTTCCAGCCTGGGCGACAGAGCGAGACTCCGTCTCAAAAAAAAAAAAAAAAAGTGTTCTTATTTTTTAGAAATGCATACTGAAATTTTTTTTAAATAATAGGGTCCTGGGATTTGCTTCAACAAAATACATGAAACAGAGCAGTATATTCAGGTGGATTGGCTGTGGCTTAATGGTTTGAGGGCTGGGTGGTGGATATGGGGGTTTATTCTACTGTTTTTGAACATGTTTGAAATTCTCCATAATAAAAATTCAAAGAAAAAGTACAACTGAAAAAATCATAGTAATACTAAAGAAGTATCAGTCTTGACCGGGTGCAGTGGGTCATGCCTGTAATGCCAGCGCTTGGGGAGGCTGAAGGCGGGTGGATCACAAGGTCAGGAGTTTGAGACCAGCCTGGCCAACATGGTGAAACCCCATCTCTACTAAAAATACAAAAATTAGCTGGGCATGTTGTGTGCACCTGTAGTCCCAGCTGTTCAAGAGGCTAAGGCAGGAGAATTGCTTGAACCCGGGAGGTAGAGGTTGCAGTGAGCCAAGATTGTGCCACTGCCCTCCAGTCTGGGCCACAGAGCAAGACTCCATCTCAAAAAAAAAAAGAAGTATCAGTCTTAACAAAAGTGGTTTAAAACCACTTTGTGGAATACCAAAGCATTGTTGAGAGAGTTTAAAGAAAATTTATTTATTTTTTGAGACAGAGTTTTGCTCTTCTTGCCCAGGCTGGAGTGCAATGACGAGATCTTGGCTCACTGCAACTTCCACCTCTCCAGTTCAGGCTATTCTCCTGCCTCAGCCCCCCGAGTAGCTGAGATTACAGGCATCCGCCACCATGCCTGGCTAGTTTTTTGTATTTTTCGTAGAGATGGGGTTTCACCATATTGGCCAGGCTAGTCTCAAACTCCTGGCCTCAGGTGTTCTGCCCACCTCGGCCTCCCAAAGTGCTGGGATTACAGGTGTGAGCCACCACACCTGTTCTGTTTATTGACCATTGACCTAGGTGATGGTTACATGAGTGTTCATCTGATGATTTTTTTTTTCTTTTTTTTTGTAGTCTTGATGTTCGTGCTTTACGTACTTTGGTACTTTGCTTGTATTTTACAGTGAAGTTTTTAAAAAGAAATATGAAACTACTTCCCCCACCCCTGAGACGGAGTTTTGCTCTTATTGCCTAGGCTGGAGTGCAATGGTGCGATCTTGGCTCACTGAAACCTCCACCTCCTGGATTCAAGCCATTCTCCTGCCTCAGCCTCGCGAGTAGCTGGGATTACAGGTGCTCGCCACCATGCCCAGCTAATTGTTTATATTTTTAGTAGAGACAGGGTTTCACTATGTTGGCCAGGCTGGTCTCAAACTCCTGACCTCAGGTGATCCACCCACCTCGGCCTCCCAAAGTAATGGGATTACAAGCGTGAGCCACTGCGCCCGGCCCTATTTCATTGATTTTAAAATGTGCTATTTCCATATTTTAACATCTCCGAATTTGGGATGGATGCTTCTCAAAATTGATGGCATACTAATCTTGGTGTCATCCAAGCAGCAGTTGTAACACAGTCTTCACTGCTTGTGCTGTGCATCAGATGTCTTGCAGTTAACTGATATATGGGATTAAGTGGTAGTGTTTAGGGGGTGAGGCAGGAGGTGAGTTTAACATAAACCTCCAAGCAGGAGTCAAAAGTAGACAAGCTCTGTATAATTACACCCCTGACTTAAGAATCTAGCATCAAGTAGCCTTTGTTTCTTTTATGGATAGTGTTAAGAAATGCTGCATTGGCCGGGCGCGGTGGCTCAAGCCTGTAATCCCAGCACTTTGGGAGGCCGAGACGGGCGAATCACGAGGTCAGGAGATCGAGACCATCCTGGCTAACACGGTGAAACCCCGTCTCTACTAAAAATACAAAAACTAGCTGGGCGAGGTGGCGGGCGCCTGTAGTCCCAGCTACTCGGGAGGCTGAGGCAGGAGAATGGCGTAAACCCGGGAGGCGGAGCTTGCAGTGAGCTGAGATCTGGCCACCGCACTCCAGTCCGGGCGACAGAGCGAGACTCGGCCTCAAAAAAAAAAAAAAAAGAAATGCTGCATCACCAACTCCCTTGATGGCACTGAACCTTTTGTGGGAAAACCAGACAATGACACTGAAATTAAAAGTGATTCACCAGAGTCAGACTCTGAAAGTGAGGAACTATTAGAACTAACTACTTTATTTCACTTATATTTTCCTTTTTATGAATGCTCAAGTGTTGTATGATCTCATTTAAAGTGCTTCTAATAAATATATAAAATTCACAAGTGACCAAGTGTTCTGTTAGTTAAATAGAAGTATTTTTCTTAGTAGGTGGAGAAAATGACTATACAATCTGACCGGGCACGGTGGCTCATGCCTATAATCCCAGCACTTTGGGAGGCAGAGGTGGGCGGATCACAAGGTCAGGAGATCAAGACCATCCTGGCTAACACAGTGAAACCCCCTCTCTACTAAAAAATACAAAAAAAAAAAAAAAAAAAAAAAAAAATTAGCTAGACATAGTGGCGGGGTGCCTGTAGTCCCAGCTACTCGGGAGGCTGAGGCAGGAGAATGGTGTGAACCCAGGAGGTGGAGGTTGCAGTGAGCTGAGATCACACCACTGCACTCCAGCCTGGGCAACAGAGCGAGACTCTATCTCCAAAAAAAAAAAAAAACTTCATAAGTGACCAAGTATTTGTTATGTTAGTTTAAATAGAAGTATTTTTCTTAGTATGGGGAAAAAATGACTATACAATCTGATGTCTTGGAATCAGCAAAATATGATACTTGGCCAAGCGCAGTGGTTCACGCCTGTAATCCCTGCACTTTGGGAGGCTGAAGTGGGCGGATCACATGAGCTCAAGAGTTGGAGAACAGCCTGGGCAACACAGTGAAACCCTGTCCCTACAAAAATAATACAAAAATTAACTGGGTGTGGTCTCATGCACCGGTAGTCCCAGCTACTCGGGAGGCTGTGGTGGGAGGGTCACTTCAGCCCAGGAGATTGAGGCTACAGTGAGCTGTGATGGCACCACTGCACTCCATTCTTGGCAATATATCAAGACTCTGTCTCAAGAAAATGTGTGTGCAGTTGGTCGGGGTGGGGGCGTGGTATTTATGATAAAGGCTGTTTATCAGAAATCAAGTTTTATTTGTAAAATTCATCATACATTTCCATCAAAATCAGATATAGGATATAGGTACATATACACATTATTTTTGAAGGTTCTAGTTTGCTGACACAAAAAGATAATAGTTGGGTTGAACCTTATTCAAGTTGGATACCCCTGATTTGAATATCTGAAATGCTCTAAAATCTTTAGCTTTTTGAGCACCAGCTCAGCACTCAAAGGAAATGTTTAAGCATTTTGGATTTCAGATTTTGGGATTAGAGATGCTGAATTGGTAAGTATAATGCAGATTTTCTAAAATTCAAAAAAATCCAAAAGCTTCTGGTCCCATGCATTTCAGATAAGGGATGCTCATCCTATAGTTGTATACCTAGGAAAGGAGATTCTAAATTTTTTAAAAATACTAGAATTTAAAAGTTGGTAAGGTTGATATATTCAAGATAATATAAATAAAAATTATCTTCATACTAACACCGCTTTGACATGCAAATCGAGAAAAGTAACCTCTTGTAAATATAACAAAACCTTCACAGTTTGAGAAACAAATCTAATAATAAACTGAGAAATCAATTTAATAATAATCTTTGAAGAAGAAAACTAATTTTTTTTTTCAGTCCTGTCTTATGGTGCTGAAGGAAAACTTAATTTCTTCTTGAAAGACAGAACCGTGATATTCAATGTAATGGCATAATGTTTCTGGATATAAAAAGTCTTAATATAGGTCAGGCACAGTGGCTCACGCCTATAATCCTAACGCTTTGGGAGGCTGAGGCAGGCAGATCACCTGAGTTCAGGAGTTCAAGACCAAACTGGCCAAAATGGTGAAACCCTGTCTCTAATTAAAAAAACAAAACAAAACAAAAAAAAACAGGTGTAGTGGTACATGCCTGTAGTCCCAGCTGCTCAGGGGTCTGAGATAGGAGAATTGCTTGAATCCAGGAGGCGGTGGTTGCAGTGAGTCAAGATTGTGCCATTGTACTCCAGCCTGGGCGACAAAAGCGAAACTCCATCTCAAAAAAAAAGAAAAAAATATAAAATTCAGTCCTTTGTAAAATAACATAACATTTAGTACAATCATAACACTAATGCGTTTTGGAAGTGAATAAAATTGAGTTTATACGTAAGAATAACTGTGTGAAAATGCCAAAAAATGAAAAGATGTATGGTGAGAAGAATTTCTTACCAGATGCTAACTGTTCTAGTAAGATGCCGTAATTAAAGCAGCATGAAATTGGCATGAAATCCAGGAATATGTGAGTACTTAATGAATTTTTTAAAAGATGATATTTCACTGTAGAGGCAAGAAGATGGTTTAATAAATGGAGCAAATACAATTTCCCATGTGCAAGCAAAATTAGAGCCCTACTTTATAAACAAAAATAAGTCTAATGGAATATAAAAAACTAAAGAATTAGGAAATATAGGAATATATGTTTATAACCTCATCAATAAAGGAAACCCTAAAGCTACACTCTGGCTACATTAAAAAAAAAAAAAAAAAGGGCTGGGCGCGGTGGCTCAAGCCTGTAATCCCAGCAATTTGGGAGGCCGAGATGGGCGGATCACGAGGTCAAGAGATCGAGACCATCCTGGCTAACATGGTGAAATCCCGTCTCTACTAAAAAATACAAAAAACAAGCCACACGAGGTGGCAGGCGCCTGTGGTCCCAGCTACTCGGGAGGCTGAGGCAGGAGAATGTCGTAAACCCAGGAGGCGGAGCTTGCAGTGAGCTGAGATCAGGCCACTGCACTCCAGCCTGGGCGACAGAGCGAGACTCCGTCTCAAAAAAAAAAGATCACAAAAGACAAAAATATGCCATTAAATAAAGGATCTCATCAAAAGATAAAACATAGACTAGGAAAATATTTTCATTACACACAACAAGCAATAGATTCATATACCTCTTAAATTAAAAAATTACAAATGATTATGACAACCTAGTAGAAGATGGATGGGGCCAGGTTCAGCGGCTCACACCTGTAATCCCAGCACTTATGGGAGGCCAAGCAGAAGGATCGCTTGAGCCCAGGAATTCGAGACTGGGCAGGAAAACAAAGTGAGACTCTACATTCAAAGTGAGTCTCTTCAAAAAAGTTTAAAAATTACCCAGATGGGATCACCTGAGGTCAGGAGTTCGAGACCAGCCTGGCCAACATGGTGAAACCCCATCTCTACTACAAATACAAAAATTAGCTGCACGTGGTTGCAGGCACCTGTAATCCCAGCTACTTGAGAAGCTGAGGCAGGAGAACCGCTTGAACCTGGGAGGCGGAGGTTGCAGTGAGCTGAGATCATGCCACTGCACTCCAGCCTGGGTGAGACAGCGAGGCTCCCTCTAAAAAAAAAAAACCAGATGTGATGGTGTGCGCCTGTAGTCCCAGCTACCACGGAGGCTGAGGTGGGAGGATTGCTTGAGCCTAGAAGATGGAGGTTGCATTGAGCCATGATGGTGCCACTGCACTCACTGCACTCCAGCCTGGGCGACAGAGCAAAACCCTCTTTAAAAAAGTGGGGGGCAGTGAGCAAAGGATAGAGATTATTGACAGAAAAGAAAATCTAAATGCTTAATAAAATGTTAAAGGATGGTCAACCTTTTTAGTCAGAGAAATGCAAACTTAACACAAACCTGCTGTGATACCATTTTTTCACTCAGGTAAGTGTACTTATAATGCAAATACATCTACTTTTGAGTAAAGAGCCTGGGAAATGGGCACTCATATGTTACTGTTGCGGGTGTGGCTTTTTCCATGCAGCCTTTTGCAGGTGATTTGGCAGTATCTGTAAAAGTTTAAAAAATGTTCACCCCTTTACCTAGTAATCCTTCTGAGATAAAATTAATACATTCATATAAATTTATTTATTTATATTTTAAATTGAGCCTCACTCTGTTGCCCAGGCTGGAGTGCAGTGGTGCGATCTCAGCTCACTGCAACCTCCACCTCCCAGGTTCAAGTGATTCTCCTGCCTCAGCCTCCTGAGTAGCTGGGATCACAGGCGCACACCACCACCGCCTGGCTAATTTTTGTATTTTTAGTAGAGATGGGGTTTCACCATGTTGGCCAGGCTGGTCTAATCCTCCTGACCTCCGGTGATCTGCCCACCTCGGCCTCCCAAAGTGCTGGAATTACAGGCATGAGCCACTGTTCCCGGCCAAACTAATATATTTTTTTCAGTTTTGTTTATATTGGCAAAAGAGTTGAAAATAACTTGAACATGTGTTGATACACCATATGATAGGACCGTTAAGCGAGTGTTTCTTAAAATATCTGGCTAGTACCTAAAAGAACAAGTTACCTTCAACTCCCTTGCATACATACCTGCAATGTAGTATTAAATGGAAAAACAAAGTTGCAGGGTAGTATGATCTCATTTCTGTTAAGAAAATGAAAACAAACATGACAATTTATGTGTAATTGTGCTTTCGTATGTTCGTGGAGAAAGAGAAGAAGGATATCAGCATTGTTTGCCTCTGGGTGGCAGGTAGGATGGGAGTAAGATTGGCTAGGCAGGAAATGAGATTTCGTTTTTTTAAATATACTTTGCATTGTTTCACTATTTGTAATTAAAATTCGTTTTTGAGTGTGACCAAATAATGGAATATACAAGCTTTCATGATTCCAGTTCTTTTTATTCTGCCTTATACGGCAGGCTAGAAGAGTTAATATAGTAATCCATTATTTCCCTGGGCTTTTCAAGTCATTTGAGGGAGGAGTTTAGCCCCAGTTTTCTGGGAATAGTATATACTCTTGAAATAGTCAAACTCTCTCATACAAAGACAATGAATATTCTGGTCGAAACTATTGGAGAGTACGTTGTGAAAATCTGTGTAGCTGAGAGAGGAGCCAATAAATGACCAAATGTTGATTTTGAATAGTTTAACATTTTATCTAAACAGCTAAAGTTTGTTCATTTGTTTTTTCCTTTAAAGCTCCATCAAGGAACAGTCCCTGTTTCTTACACAGTAACAACAGTGGCACCACATGGGATTCCACTCTGCACAGGCCAGCACATCCCTGCTTGTAGTACACAGCAGGTCCCAGGATGCTCTGTGGTTTTCAGCGGACAGCACCTCCCTGTCTGTAGTGTGCCTCCTCCAGTAAGTCTGTATCTTTGTTCTCATTAGATACTACTATTAAGCACACCAGCCTGAATTTGGTTTTGTAACTTAACTGACTCTGGAAACCCTCTTTAGAGGGGCTAACTGCGTTATATAAGCAAACAAAATTTAAGAGACTGTCTTTGTAGTTTCACTTTCAAGTAAAAAGGTCAATTTTATTGCAATAAAAATCTCAATAGTATCCTTATAGTAACCATTTAATAAAATTAACTTTATAACCTGATATATTTTTACATTAACTTATACATATTTTAACATGGTCAAACCATGTTTTCTCATATATCAGCACCGTTTACAATTAAAGCCAATGAAGGTCAGCGTAAGTCTCAGAGATCTTATTGTTCAACACTGAAGAGTCTCAGCACTTACTGAGTTTTAATGGGCACTTTGAGTGCTTTGTCTTATTCCTTACTATAGGAAACCTATGATGAAAGTAGCATCACCCCCCATTTTCTAGTCACAGAATCTGAAAAGTTAAATGACTTGCTTAGTGTCATAGAGACAGCTAGTATAAGAGAGTAGAGATTCACACTGACTTTTTTTTTTCTTGCCTCTGAAGCTTATGCTTTGTCCTTTGATCTTTAATCTCAGTTCAGCCGCCTTTCAGAAATGAGGGCGCTGTATTTAAATGATGTATCCAAGGTCAATAATGTCTTCAAAGGAGATCACTTAGCAAAATTTAAATATAACTCTTAATACCTTGCTCTGAATGTGAGATTAAAATGCACACTTACACCAATACTAACTTAACAGATTAATTTACTCAAGCTTGGTTTCTCAGTAATAGAAACATTGTACGAAATTTGCTAACTAAAATACTGAGAGATTATAGGACAATTAGTTGAGAGTTGTGCTCTTATGAAAATCCTAGGAAGAAAAAGATTTCTACAGGATTGAAAAGGGGAGTTTCTGGAATATCAGTAGTGTTTGCTACATCTTGAACCAACTAGAGTTTCCTCTTCTCTGCAGCACTTCCCCCTCTCCCCCCGCACCGTTTCATAGATATTTAAAAGGCTAAAGTATTTCAACCAATTTGTGAAAGTTACATAAAATACAGAATAATTATTAGTACCATTACTTTACTAGTAGATAAAAATACACTAGTATTTCATTGTTAATATTAGCTATTAAAAACATTTTCATGATTTTGGGAGAGGTGTGACAATGACAGATTTTAATCTCACAATCCTTTTAAATTAATTATATATTCTGATATTTTTAACCAAACTGTAACGGTTTCTCTTACAGATGCTTCAGGCATGTTCAGTTCAGCACTTACCAGTACCATATGCTGCATTCCCACCCCTTATTTCTAGTGATCCATTTCTTATACATCCTCCTCACCTTTCTCCCCATCATCCTCCTCATTTGCCACCACCAGGCCAGTTTGTCCCTTTCCAAACACAGCAATCACGATCGGTAGGTATCTCTACTATTATGTCAGAATGTTTAGTTTTTAACTAATTTTTAATTTTTTCAAAATGTTTAGGCCAGGCATATAACCTTAGTGGATTTAAGAACCAGAAGAATGCCTACGTTACTATGTTTAAATGGCACACTTAAACACAATAACTTGGCCAGGTGCAGAGACTCACGCCTGTGATCCCAACAGGGAGGTTGAGGCAGGCAGATCACCTAGGGTCTGTAGTTCAAGACCAGCCTGGCCAACATGGTGAAACCCTGTCTCTACTAAAAATACAAAAATTAGCCAGGCATTGTCTCACATGCCTGTAATTCCAGCTACTCAGGAGGATGAGGCATGAGAATCGCTTGAACCCAGGAAGCAGGGTTGCAGTGAGCCAAGATCATGCCACTGCACTCCAGCCTGGGCGACAGAGTGAAACTCTGTCTCCAAAATAAACAAACAAACAAACATAATAACTTAGGCATTCTTCTGGTTCTTAAAAGAATTAAAGGAATCCAAACATATACAAATTAGTATAAACATTTACCTTAAATTTCTGGTTTCTTAAATTTTTCTAGTTATTTCAGTGTCACTTGTCTAAATTTGTGTTCTATTGCATCTGCAGTCCTTCAGGAAGTAAATCTGAAGAAAAGTTTTTAGTTGTATTTTTTTTTCTTTTTATGTGGTTCTAAATTGGAAAATGAAAATATTATAAAATTGTTAATACTTGTTAGAATAATATTTGTATTCATTTAGGCAAGGAAATTAACCTTTCTGAACTTCAGTTACTTTTTCTGAAGGCCTGGTTTTTTCACTATGTTGTGATGAAAAGCAGATGAGGTAGTCTGTTAACATAGTTAATTCTGTCTTGGGACTGGGATATAGTTGAGAGGCATATTGTTTTGGGACACCGGGAGATAGATGTAAGTACTACATAAGTATAAAGAAGGGCACAGGAAAAAAGGTCCAGTTGTTTTGATAGGCCAGGTTCAGCATCAGAACCATCAGACATTAAGGAGAAACAGGAGAGATAACCTATAGAAATGACTAAAGTGGAAGATTTCAGTTCTGTGGAAAGAACCTGACAGTTTATTATAGCAGAGTCTTACCATTGTTTACTAAGGATTTCTATACCATGCTGGGTACCAAAGAGGCTGCTGTCCTGAAAACCCTAGAAGCAATTATGACACAAGTTTGGCTCATCAGAAAAGGTAGAATTGCTTCCGCAAGATAATCTTTTCTTGGAATTAAGATAGGATTTGTGCCAGGATGATCTCCTTCTCAGCTTCCTGTATCTGGGAATTCAAGGCTAAAGCAAAATTTAGCTATCACTTGTATCTAAATTTGTAATTGTTTTAAAGGTCCAGTCACATAGCCATATCAAGACTTAGTTTTCACTAGTGTTGTCATAGTGTAAGCAATTGTGATTTCTCTCAAGCCTGCATAGGCTTCCAAATTAAAGCTTAGTATTTACTTACATTTGAATAACATGTCGCTATTCTGTAACTAAGGGAAGAAGTCAGTCTAGCATTTAAAAATAAATGTGCCTAAGAGAATTCAATTGAAAACATCAGCACGAAAATGTATACACATTTATGTGTATACATAATGTATAGCACTATTCCTAATAGTCAAAGAGTGGACAACCCAAATGTCCATCAACTGATAAACAGATGAGGAAAGAGTGGTATATCCATGCAATGTAATACCCATAAAAAGGAGTGAAGCATTGATAAAATCTGTGAAACAGGTGAGCCTTGAAAGCATTATGCTAAGCAGAGAAGGTAGACACAGCTTCCTGCTTATTTAAATGAACTGGTTCCATTTACATGAAATGGTGTAGAATAAGCAAATACATAAAAATGGAAAGCTGGGCCGTGCGTGGTGGATTACGAAGTCAGGAGATTGAGACCATCCTGGCTAATACGGTGAAACCCTGTCTCTACTAAAAATACAAAAAATTAGCCAGGTGTGGTGGCAGGCACCCCTAGTCCCAGCTACTTAGGAGGCTGAGGCAGGAGAATTGCTTGAACCCAGGAGGCAGAGGTTGCAGTGAGCCAAGATGGCGCCACTGCACTCCAGCCTGGGCAAGAAGAGCAAGACTGTGTCTCAAAAATAAATTAATTAATTAAAGGAAAGCTGATGACTTGGGGAAATGGGGATTGACTGATAATGGGTATACAGTTTCTTTTTGGGGTGATGAAAATGTTCTGGAATTAGATAGTGGTGATGGTTACATAACTGTGAATATACCAAAAATGCATTCAGTTGAATTCCTTTTATCATATGTCAGTTATATCTCAATGAACTGTTTTTTGTTTTCTTGTTGGGGCTTTTTTGTTTTTGTTTGAGACGGAGTCTCCCTCTGGTTGCCCAGGCTGAAGTGCAATGGTGTGATCTCAGCTCACTGCAACCTCTGTCTACCAGGTTCAAGCGATTCTCCTGCCTCAGTCTCCCCAGTAGCTGGGATTACAGGTGTCCACCACCACAGCCAGCTAATTTTTGTAGTTTTAGTAGAGAGAGGGTTTTACAGTGTTGACCAGGCTGGTCTCAAACTCCTGACTTCAGGTGATCCACTGGCCTCGGCCTCCCAAAGTGCTGGGATTAAAGGCATGAGCCACCACCCCCAGCCCAACTGTTATTTCAGAAGAAAGAATACATATCTTCTGTGTGCTTTGCATAGCACTACATTGCTTCAATGTTCACCACACACTTGAAGTAGTCTGTGAACATGCCCGTTTTATAGTTGACAGTACTGAGGTTCAGATTAAGTAATTTTTCTAAAAGTTACATGGCTGATTGGTGACAGTACCAAGATTCTGATGTCCAGAAGCCCATAATCTTTCTGCACAGCATAATGCCTCTGTACAATATCTCATTTAGCCCTGTTTGATTTATAAATGCACATCCTATTTTGTTTCGTCTGTGAAAGGTTAAGTATCTGAAAATCCTTTAGGTCAAGGTGCTATGACTGAAAAAATAATTTTAATTTTCCAATACTTGGCTTACTTGATGACTTTTTGCCTTCTCATTTTAAGAGAAGGTTCACATAGTAAAATTAATAGAGGATAATGGAAATGTTTAATAACATGTTTTAAACCTTGTTGAAATTAAAGTTAGGAAGATTTTACTGTAGTCTGTATGTTTACTTGTATGAATTTTAGATTAATGTGAACATCAAGAGATGCATGTCCTTAGAGACATTTTGAGATTTTAAATTTGTGGTTATTATAAAGCATAATCTAAACACAGGAAGTTGTGTTTTTTTTTGTTTTTTTTTGTTTGTTTTTTTCTCTCCTCAGCCTCTGCAAAGGATAGAAAATGAAGTGGAACTCTTAGGAGAACATCTTCCAGTAGGAGGTTTTACTTACCCTCCATCAGCCCACCCCCCAACATTACCTCCATCAGCTCCTTTGCAGTTCTTAACACATGATCCTTTGCATCAGGAGGTGTCCTTTGGAGTAGTAAGTTTTCATACAGTACTATGTTAATTACTTGCTTTGGCAGCTGATTGGTTCTGAGTTATGTTTTAGTATAATTCACCATATTTAGAATTATATGTATTCTTGACAGCATTCAGTTGGAAAGTTATATTTAGAAATACACCTGAGTGTATGGTTTAAAATGGTTGCTGCATCCATTAATAAGTTAGTATTTAAGGAATATTAAAAACCTTGAACAATAAAAAACTTGACTGTTTAAGTCTTTTTTTAATTACTTTGACAGATTATTTGTAAATGTAGAGTGATCCTAAATCTTTTAAACATTTTTCCCCCTGCAGCCTTATCCTCCATTTATGCCTCGGAGGCTCACAGGACGTAGTAGATACCGATCCCAGCAGCCAATACCACCTCCCCCTTATCATCCAAGCTTACTGCCATATGTGTTGTAAGTTCTTTCTTAATGATTTCTGAATTTTGAAACTCTTAAGATTCTCTTTCCTTTATGAATGTCTTCTCTGTGGTCTATAGCTTTCAGTGTGGTAGTTATTTGTTTTTACTTAACGTTAAAGGGTGGGGTGGGAGGAGCCAGTTAAGGCTGAAAGAAAGAGAAGAACGGTAACATAGGAGAAGTGGGGAAGGAAGAAATCTGTGAGCCAGAAAATAGGTTTAACAAATCAAGAAGCAGAAAAGGTTAAGATTTTTGCCTCTTTTACAACTGATAACACTTACCACCAGCCTTGATTATTCAGTTTTTAGTGCTGATTTTCTTAGGGGGAAAGGAGAAAAATTATTTCTATGTCTTAGAACTACTGTTTGGATTAAGTTGGTCTGTAACAGAAATTCCCATGGGTGGTACACATGGTGGGGTTTTTTGTTTGTTTGTTTCTTTAGACAGAGTCTCAATCTGTTGCCTAGGCTGGAGTGCAGTGGTGCAGTTTTGGCTCATTGCAACCTCTGGCCCCCAGGTTCCAGTGATTTTCCTGTCTCAGCCTTCCCAGTAGCTGGGATTACAGGCGGTCACCACCATGCCCAGCTAATTTTTGTACTTTTAGTATCGAGACAGGGTTTCACCATGTTGGCCAGGCTGGTCACGATCTCAGGTAATCTGCCTGTCTTGCCCTCCCAAAGTGCTGGGATTACAGGTGTGAGCCACCGCGCCCTGTGAGTAATTCTTTATTTCTCTCTCACGTAATAAAGTCTAGAAGTAGGCAGCTCAACGATGATTTGTTAGCCCTGTGACTGTGAACAATGTTAATGACTTCCTGTACAAGATCTAAGATGGCCTCTCAGGCTCTAGTCATATGACATTCCACCTAGCAAAAATAAAAGTAGATTCCTCTGCCTACCTGCTCCTCTCAAGGGTATGTTCCAGAAGTTGCACATATAACCCCTGCCTCTGTATCACATTGGCCATAACTTAGTCACATGTCTATAATTACGTTCTAGGAAAGCTAGGAAATACGGTTTTTATACCAGAAGGCCACGTGCCTATGTTACCACACTGTTGTTGTAGTTTTTCCTTCCTTCCTTCCTTCCTCTCTCTCCCCATTTTCTCTCTTTCTATCGTAATGTCAGATCTAGTTTGTCTCCCGATTTTGTTCTTAAAATGTTTTAGTTTAAGGTCTTTTGCATTTCCTTATAAATTTTTAAATCAGCATGTGAGTTTTTACTTAAGTGCTTGCTGCAATCTTGGTAGGTATTGCATGGAATTTATAGATTATTTTAAGGAGAAAGTGACATCTTAATGATACTGAGTCGTCGTCTTATGTGGTGTATGTCTGTTTATTCACCTTTAAGTTATCATAGCAATATGTTTGCCGTTTTTATTTTACAGTTCTTGCATATGTTTTGTTAAATTTTTCAGATTAACACCGTTCTTCATCCTTATAGCACTGGCCTTTGTCCTCCCTGTCCTGTTCATTGAATTAATGTACTAATATATTCAATGCTAGTGTGATTGTTTTCACTGCAGATCAATGCTTCCAGTGCCACCTGCAGTGGGCCCAACTTTCAGCTTTGAATTAGATGTAGAAGATGGAGAAGTAGAAAATTACGAGGTTAGTAGATGAATTGTGAATTAATTTGGGGAGTATTGTGAGCATGAAAGTATTATTCAACTTAACTCTTTAAACCACAGGCGTCCAATCTTTTCACTTCCTGGGCCACATGTAAGATACACTAACACTAATAGTAGCCAGTAACCTTTTAAAACATTGTAAAAAATAAATCTCATAATATTTTGTGAAAGTTTATCAATTTGTGTTGGGCCACATTCAAAGCCATCCTGGGCTGCATGCAGGCCATGTGTTCAACAAGCTTGATCTAAACATTTATTAGGTAAACACTTTGTGCATTTCAAGATATAAACATGTCATAAAAATGATTTAACATCTTTAAGGATATTTGAATATGTACTACCACAGCTATGATAACAGGTAGGTAGATAGGTGCTCTATTAGAATTACGTACAATTCCAATGAGAATGCAAATGAGAAAACAGTGAATTTTGATTAGATATGCTGAAAAGATTTTGTGGAAGCCAAAATGTTTGAGCTAGATCTTAAATAATGTAGAAGCTTTTTCATCTTTAAGATTGAGGCAGAGAAGTGCTGGACAAAGAGAATCAACAGATGGTCTGTGGTTAAAGGGAGAAAATCGGCATTTGATTGGAAAGCTTAATTGGTTGTCCTTCAGTGCTTGCTACAGAGTGGACATAATTTTGAATATTATGAGGGAGGAAGGGGCCACTAAATGTTTTTGGTGCTTTATGGCATCAGTACTTGTTAAGAGTCCAAACCCTGCCAGTACTGTGAAGTTAGAAAATGGTGACAAGGAAACCTATTTAGGTGTTGTAATAGGTCAGGCAATAAATTATAAAACCATGCATGTTCTGAACTTTAGGAACTGTGAATAGAAAGGAGTACAACAGTCAGCCAATTTTTGACAAGGCCACCAAGAAGACACAATGGGGAAAGATAGCCTCTTTAAGAAATGGTGTTGGGAGGCTGAGCGCAGTGGCTCACCCTGTAATGCCAGCATTTTGGGAGTCAAAGGCAGGCAAATCACCTGAGGTCAGGAGTTCGAGGCCAGCCTGGCCAACATGGTGAAACCCTGTTTCTGTAAAAATACAAAAATTAGCCGGGCGTGGTGGTGGGCGCCTGTAATCCCGCTACTCGAGAGGTTGAGACAGGAGAATCGCTTGAACTTGGGAAGCGGAGGCTACAGTGAGCCAAGATCACACCATTGCACGCCAGGCTGAGTAACAGCAAGACTGTGTCTGCAAAAGAAAAAACAAAACAAAAAACAAAAAGAAATGGTGTTGGGAAAACTGGATATCCACCTGCAAAAGAATGAAACTGGACCTTTACACCATACATGAAAGTTAACTCAAAATGGATTAAAGACCTAAACTTAATATCTGAAATGATAAAAGTGCTTACAGAAAACAGGGGAAAAGCTCCTTGATATTAGCCATGGCATTGGTTTTTTGGCCATCACACCACAAGCATAGGCAACAAAAGCTAAAATAAATAACTAGGACTACATTGAACTAAAAGGCTTCTGTACCGCAAAAGAAAGAAAGAAACAAAATGAAAGGCAGTCTACAGGTTAGGAGAAAATATGAAAAGTAAACATCTGATAAAGGGGTTAATATTTAAACTATACAAGGAGCTTATACAACTCAGTAGCAAAAAAAAATGAATAACCCAATTAAAAAAAATGGGTGGAGGACCTGAATAGACATTTTTCAAAGAAGACACAAAATGTCCAACCAGGTATATGAAAAGGTGCTCAAAATTGCAATCAGGGAAATGTAAATCAAAACCACAATAAAATACCACTTCACACCTGTTAGGATGGCTGTTATCAAAAAGTAAGTATTGGCAAGAATGTAGAGAAAAGAACCCTTTTTCCATGGGCTGCAGAGTGAATGTTTTGTTGGCAGGAAAACAACATGCATCTCTTTGTACTTTTTTTTTTTTTTTTAATATTACAAAGCCTATTTTATTAATTATAAAATTTTACACTCAGAAACAAAACATGAAGTCTTAGTTACAGTTAATTTTAATTATATAACTCTTTGTACATCTTAATCAGAGCACTTGAGCGGTAATATTTTGAAAGGAATCTTTTTTTCTTGAACGGGTCTCAAAAGTGGTCTTAAAATATTCCGTAAATCATACTGTAAACAGATATTCTGTCATCCAGACTTTATTATTGGGCAGAGTAGATTTAGCTAATTTCTTAAGGGCCCACAGAATGGCAAATGAGCATTGGCTTCTGCCTGCAGTCACCAGCTGTATTAGCCCCAACAAAAGAGTCAGCCTGTTTTTTGAAGCCAGGCATTGCCTTTTCTTTCTAGCTATGAAAATCTTAGATGGCATTCTCTTCCAATATAGGGCTGTTCCATCTACATTGAAAATCTATTGTTTAGTGTATTCACTTTCATCAGTGATCTTAGATAGAGCTTCTGGATAACTTACTACAGCTTCTGTATCAGCATTTCCTGCTTCACCTTGCACTTTGTTGTTATGAAGATGGCTTCTTTCCTTAAACTTGATGAACCAGCCTCTGCTGGCTTCCAACTTTTCTTCTGCAGCTTCCTCATCTCTCTCAACCTTGATAGAAATAAAGAAAGACAGGGCCTTGTTCTGGATTAGGCTTTGGCTAAAGAGAATGTTGTGGCTGGTTGGATTTTCTATCCCTGTCACTCAGACTTTCTCCATATCAGCAGTATGGCTGCTTTGCTTTTTTATTCGTGCATTCACTGGAGTGGCTTTTCTCTTTTTTCTTTTCTTTTCTTTTTTTTTTTTGAAGACAGGGTCTTACTCTGTCACCCGGGCTGGAGTGCAGTGCCACCATCTCAGCTCACTACAGCCTTGACCTCCCAGGCTCAAGCGATTCTCCCACCTCAGCCTCCTAAGTAGCTGGGACAGTAGACGCATGCCACCAGACTTGGCTAATTTTTGTGCTTTGAGACGGAGTCTTGCTCTGCCGCCCAGGCTGGAGTGCAGTGGCCAGCTCTCAGCTCCCTGCAAGCTCCGCCTCCCGGGTTCCCGCCATTCTCCTGTCTCAGCTTCCCGAGTAGCTGGGACTACAGGCGCCCGCCTCGTCACCCGGCTAGTTTTTTGTATTTTTTAGTAGAGACGGGGTTTCACCGTATTAGCCAGGATGGTCTCGATCTCCTGACCTCATGATCCGCCCGTCTCAGCCTCCCAAAGCGCTGGGATTACAGGCTTGAGCCACCGCGCCCGGCCTTTTTTTCCTTTTCTTTTGCAGAGAAAGGTTTTGCCATTTTGCCCAAGGCTAGTCCAAGTGTTGGGATTACAGGCATGAGCCACTGTGCCCAGTGAGAATGGCACTTTTTCTATTCGAACTTTGCCTTTGCGTTTAAACTTGGTTACTGGTTTGGCACAAGAGGCCTACATTTTGGCCTGTCTTGGCTTTGACATGCCTTTCTTACTAAGCTTAATCATTTCTAGTTTTTGTTTTGCTTTTTGAGACGGAGTCTTGCTCTGTCGCCTAGGCTGGAGTGCAGTGGCACCATCTCGGCTCACTGCAAGCTCCGCCTCCCGGGTTCACGCCATTCTCCTGCCATAGCCTCCCTAGTAGGTGGGACTACAGGTGCCCGCCACCACGCCCAGCTAATTTTTCGTATTTTCAGTAGAGACGGAGTTTCACCGTATTAGCCAGGATGGTCTCGATCTCCTGACCTCGTGACCCAGCCGCTCGGCCTCCCCAAAGTGCTGGGATTACAGGAGTGAGCCAGGACGCCCAACCAATCATTTCTAGTTTTTAAAGTGGGAGACATGTGACTCTTTCACTTGAACAATTAGAGGCCATTGTGGGGTTATTAATTGGCATAACTTCAATATTGTTGTGTCTCAAAGACTAGGAATACCCCAGGAGAGGGAGAGAGATGGGTGGATAGCCAGTTGGTCAGTGGAGTAGTCAGAATACCCAACATTTGTCAATTAAGTGTTCTGTCTTATACAAGTCCAGTTTGTGGTACCACAAAGCAAGTACAATAGTAACGTCAAAGATCAGAGAACATTATAGCAGATATAAAATAATGAAAAAGTTTGAAATGCTGTGAGAATTACCAAAATGTGGCACCAAGATATGAAATGACATGACTGTTGGAAAAATTGAATTAATAGATTTACTCAACATGGGGTGGCCACACACCTTTAATTTTTTGTTTTTGTTTTAAAAAGGTAGTATCTGTGGCATGCAGTAAAGCAAAGTGCAGTAAAATGAAATATGCCTGTGTAGTCTTTAGACTGTAAGAACTTAATATATTTTATTGTCATTATATTTGTTGATCTTTGCCATGGTATGTATGAGATATAAAAGATCATTATCAATGATATAAGTTTTATCTAAATTTTACATATTGTAATCACCATCGATTTGGCAGTTTACTTTTTTTTTTTTTTTTTAAGATGGAGTCTCTCTTTGTCACCCAGGCTTGGAGTGCAATGGCGCAGTCTCGGCTCACTGCAACCTCTGCCTCCTGGGTTCAAGTGATTCTCCTCCCTCAGCCTCCCATGTAGCTGAGATTACAGGTGCACGCCACCATGCCCGGCTAATTTTTTTGTAATTTTAGTAGAGACGGGGTTTCACCGTGTTGACCAGGTGGGTCTCAAACTCCTGACCTCAAGTGGTCTGCCTGCCTCAGCCTCCCAAAGTGCTGGGATTACAGGCTTGAGCCACCATGTGCGGCCTGGCAATTTTAAAATGCTTTCAATTTTAAAATGCTTTCTATTCCAGCATTTAGAAGGGCTAGGGAGCTAGTGAAAGGGGAACAAATTATTTAGATGATGCAATTTTCTAAATAATGTTGACACAGAAGCAGAGTTCTGGTATCATAATAAAACACACACAGTTATTACCACATTAATTATTGACATTTGGGGAAGTTAATTCTGTTTCTCTCATCTATCATTATTTGTTACCCATTCTTTTAACCCTGGGGCAACCTGAAAAATATAGAAAAGCCGTCCACAAAAGGCAGACTAATTGTGGGATAAACCAAATGAGTTATTAGAGTCATTAAGGAAAGGAGGTACTGATGTAAAATCAATAAGCATAATAATTGACTGGGCACGGTAGCTCACTCCTGTAGTTCCAGCACTTTGGGAGGCCAAGGCGGGTAGATCACTTGAGGTCAGGAGTTTAAGCCTGGCCAACATGGCAAAACCCTTTCTCTACTAAAAAATAAAAAATACAAAAAATTAGCTGGGCGGCGGCTACTCAGGAGGAGGAGGCAAGAGAATCTGAACCTAGGAGGCGGAGGTTGCAGTGAACTGAGATCATGCTATTGCACTCCAGCCTGAGGATAAAGCAAGACTCTTGACTCAAAAAAAAAAAAAAGAGGCATAATAATTACAATATTGAAACACATCAAATATACTAAAGTCCATGAGTTGATAGTGGATACTTAAAAAAAAAAAAATTAGGTGGTCTCATCCTATTCTACCTAAATTCTGAGTATTATTTAATATTAGGCATTCTAATAAATGAAGAATGATAAAATTAGAATATTACCATTTTGCCCATTCTTTTTTGTTTTGAGACGGAGTCTCGCTTTGTCTCCCAGGCTGGAGTGCAGTGGCACGATCTCGGCTCACCGCAAGCTCAGCCTCCCGGGTTCACGCCTTTCTCCTGCCTAAGCCTCCAAGTAGCTGGGACTACAGGCGTGCACCACCACGTCCAGCTAATTTTTTGTATTTTTAGTAGAGACGGGGTTTCACCGTGTTAGCCAGGATGATCTCGATCTCCTGACCTTGTGATCCGCCTGCCTCGGCCTCCCAAAGTGCTGGGATTACAGGCGTGAGCCACCGCGCCTGGCCCCATTTTGCCCATTCATAATGAATTAATGGATCTAGACAGTATTCCATCATTGGCTGCTAACATAACCACTAGACATGATGGGCTTTATGGTAAAAGTATTCACATCTACCTGTTTATAGGACAAGGAATTTGTTAAACCCAGTGGGTCAGGGATGGGAGGTTCATTTAGCAAATTTCAAACTGGGAATTTCTACAGCTCATTAACCTGGTTTCTTCAAATTTAAGAGTGAAAAAGAGACTTGAGACGTATTAAGCCATGGTAAGTTACGGATTTGTTTGGATCCTTATTTGAACAAACTACTTTTTAAAGCTTTGAATTGAAACAAAGACATTTGAACGTTAATTGGTCCATTTGATGTTAAAGAATTAGTGTTAGTATGTTAGGTGTGATGATGTCATTGTGGTTATATTCTAAAAAGTCTATCTTTTTAGAGCAGCGACTCTCAACCTGGGGACAGTTTGTCCCCCGGAGATATTTGGGAATGTGTGGAGACATTTTTGATTGTTACAGCTGGGGGGTTGTTAACTGGCACTAAGAGAGCAGAGGGAGGCCAGGAATGCTGCAAAACATCCTATAGTACCCAGGCCAGCTCCCACAACAAAGAATTATCCAGCTCACAGGGTCAAAGTTACTTTGTTTTACAGATGCACTTGATACTAATGAAATGATACCATCTTTCAGTTTTGTTTTAAAATAATGTGAGCTTTAGGACAGATGGTAATAGATAAAAGATTAGCTATGGACTACTGACCTGCGTAATGGATAGATCAAGGTTCATTAACATTGCTTTTCTACTTTTGTAAGTGTTTAGATTTTTTCATAAGAAACATTTTAAAAATTATTTTAATAGGGCTGTGGTGGTACGCAATTGTAGTTCCAGATACTCAGAAGGCTGCGTCAAGAGTATTGCTTGAGTTCACAGGAGTTCGAGGCCACAGTGCACAATGATCATGCCTGTGAACAGCTGCTGTATATACTATATACTCCAGCCTGGGCAACATAGCAGGACTCCATCTCTTAAAAAAAAAATTGGAGGCCGGGCGCGGTGGCTCAAGCCTGTAATCCCAGCACTTTGGGAGGCTGAGACGGGCGGATCACGAGGTCAGGAGATCGAGACCATCCTGGCTAGCATGGTGAAACCCCGTCTCTACTAAAAAAAAATACAAAAAACTAGCCGGGCGAGGTGCCCAGCTACTCGGGAGGCTGAGGCAGGAGAATGGCATAAACCCGGGAGGCAGAGCTTGCAGTGAGCTGAAATCTGGCCACTGCACTCCAGCCTGGGCGACAGAGTGAGACTCCGTCTCAAAAAAAAAAAATTGGAATGCAAAACAAAGACAGATGAAAATATGTCATCTTTTACCGCTGCAGGCCCTGTTAAACCTGGCAGAGCGACTGGGAGAGGCAAAGCCTCGTGGACTGACTAAAGCAGATATTGAACAACTTCCTTCTTATCGGTTCAATCCTAACAACCACCAGTCAGAACAGACTTTGTAAGTATATTTTTCTGACATCACTCTGCTAAATTTCCTTTTCTACCTTTATGAAATAGAAGCTTAAGAGTCATTAAGGTAAAAGTTGGAAGAGGAAACAAAAAGTTAAAAGAAAATGCTTAAGAGTCAGAGATAATTTTTATAAAGATAAGTTATTTTATTTCATAGTCTAAGCCAATGCTTGTCCAATAAGTCAATATAGAGCTAATTAAATGAAAAATTAAATGTCTTAGTCATTCTAGCTAATGGCTGCTGTGGATCTAGAACATTTCTATCATCTTAGAAAGTTCTGTTAGGGCTGTTTTGGATTTTAATGTCGCTTAGCAATTTTGTTTCTAATTGACATTCTAGAATGTTTTCACACAAGATTGAAACTTCATGCACATAAAGTTTGAGGTTCTTACCAAAAATTTCTGCTTAGTAGGGGATCTTTTAAAAATAGCTTTAATGATATATAATTTACATACCGTAAAATTCCATTTAAAATGTACAGTTGAGGCCAGGCACGGTAGCTCACACCTGTAATCCCAGCACTTTGGGAGGCTGAGGCAGGTGGATCGCCTATGGTCAGGAGCTTGAGACCAGCCTGGCCAACATGGCGAAACCCTGTCTCTACTAAAAATACAAAAATTAGCTGGGCATGGTGGCAGGCGCCTATAATCCCAGCTACTCGCAAGGCTGAGGCAGGGCGAATTGCTTGAGCCCGGGAGGCGGAGGTTGCAGTGAGCCGAGATGACACCACTGCATTCCAGCCTGAGCGACAGAGCGAGACTGTCTCGAAAAAAAAATAGTAATAATTAAAAAGTACAACTCAGGCCGGGCGCGGTGGCTCAAGCCTGTAATCCCAGCACTTTGGGAGGCCGAGATGGGCAGATCACAAGGTCAGGAGATCGAGACCATCCTGACTAACACGGTGAAACCCTGTCTCTACTAAAAATACAAAAATTAGCCGGGCGTGGTGGCGGGTGCCTTTAGTCCCAGCTACACGGGAGGCTGAGGCAGGAGAATGGCGTGAACCCGGGAGGCGGAGCTTGCAGTGAGTGGAGATCGCGCCACCGCACTCCAGCCTGGGTGACAGAGCGAGACTCCGTCTCAAAAAAAAAAAAGTACAACTCAGTGGTTTTTTGTATATTCAGAGCTATGTAACTATCACGACAATCAAATTTAGACCCATTGCGTCACCCTAAAACGAAACCCCTCACCCATTTCACCCACTAGCAACACTCTTTATATTTCTACCTTACCTTGGTGCCTCCTCCCCATCCTCAGTCTACACTGTGTCGATATAGATTATACATAAATGGGGTCATATATGATCTTTTTGTGTCTAGCATCTTTCACTTAGCATAACTTTTTCTATATTGTAGCTTTTACTAGTAAGTTATTTCTTTTTATGGCCAAATAATATTCCACTGTATAGATCGTATTTTTTTTTTTTTTATCAGTGGATGGACATTTGGGTTTCCACTTTTGGCATTGAATAATGCCAAAGGTAAATAATGGCTTTGAATCACTCTATATTGTCTTTTTTTTTATTATTATAGCCAGCCTAGTGGTTGTGAAGTGGTATTTCCTGCAGATTTGATTTGCATTTCCCTGATAGCTAATGATCTTGAATGTTTCATGTGCTACTAGCCATTTGTATACCTTCTTTTCAGAAATGTCTATTTGGATCCTTGCTTCATTTTCCATAAGTTGGTTTGTCTTTGTATTATTGAGTTGTAGAAGTTCTATACGTATTATAGATCTCATCAGATAAATTATCTTCAAAAATGTCCTCCCTCAGAACAGGGATCTCTGAGGAATAGAATAATAAAAAGTGTAAAAAAAATGTTTTGCCATTCTGTGGATTGTTGAGTTTTTCAGTGATGTCCTTTGCAGCACAAAATGTTTAAATTTTGATTTTGATTTATTTCAGCCTACACTCAGCCCTCTGTATTCAGCCAACCAAAGATAGAAAATATTCAGGAAAAAATAAAAATAGAAAATAATAGAGCAATATGTAGTACAAATAAAGAACAATACAGTATAACAACTATTTACATATGACTTACATTGTATTAGGTATTACAATATATTAATGATTTTAAAGTATATGGGAAGGTGTGCATAGGTCACAAACACTATACCATTGTATATAAAGGATTTGAACATCCACAGATTTTGGTATCCGTTGTGGGTCCTAGAAATCAATCCCCCCTCAGATACTGAAGAACAACTGCATTTCTTTTTTTGTTAATTCTTGTGCTTTTAATGTCATCTCCAAGAAACCATTGTCTAATCCAAGGTCATGAAGATTTACTGTGTTTTCTTCTGAGAGGTTAATAGTTTAGCTCTTAACACTTAAGCTTTTGATCAGTTTGAGTCAGCTTTTATATGGTATGAGGTAGGGGTCCACCTTTATTCTTTTGTATGTGGACATAAGTTGTTCCAACACTTTTTTTTTTTTTTTTTTTTTTTAAATAGTATAGAATCTTTGGTATTAAGATTGACTTCATATTAACTAGAAATTTTCTTGGTAATCTGTTAGTGAAGCAAAACCCTCTTACTGCCTTAACATCACAATTTGTTCAGGGTATTGGTTAATTTTGTTTAAAAATTTAAGTGATATTTTGATAACAGAATAAATTATCTTGTAGGTTTCAATAGTCATAACAATAGAAAACCATCTGGTTTTATGGTTAAATGATCTTTTTGCTTTTTTTAGGTGTGTAGTATGCATGTGTGATTTTGAGTCAAGGCAGCTACTTAGAGTCTTACCCTGTAACCACGAGTTCCATGCCAAGTGTGTTGACAAATGGCTTAAGGTAAAGTGATAATATCTTTAAAGGAAATGACATTGAATTTTTCTATTTTATTGACCATAGGTTAATTAGAGTAAGTTCGTAACTCAGTGGACAGGAAGACAAAATGGAAACACAGCTTTGAGTATGATCTCTTCAAATGAGGAGAAAAGGCCAGTAAAAATTAACTGCAGTCAACAATATAGGAGTGATTATACAAAACCCAAATGGATGACCTCTTGACAATCAGTATGTCCTTTCTCATGGCATACAGGGAGAAGGCCCGAACTTGCTAGGCCACAGTTTGCTTCGAGAGTTTAGAAGGCTACCTAATTATAGCTCTGTTGTCAGAGGTTTGCATGGAGAATAGTACATCTAGTGTTTTTATTTAATTCTGACCATTTTCTCCTTTGTATATATGAACAAAAGCACAAAGGACACAAATCCATAAGAGTGGCTATGCCAGGGTGAAATTATTGCAGTGGCTTCTTTTTTATGTATATATTTTTTGAAACAGGGTCTCAATGTGTCGCCCAGTCTGGAGTGCAGTGGTACAGTCATGGCTCAATGTAGCCTTGACGTCCCAGGCTCAAGCAAGACGGGGTGTCACTATGTTGCCCAGAGTGGTCTTGAACTCTTGGGCACAAGCAGTCCTCCCACCTCAGCCTCCCAAAGTGTTGGGGTTATACACTGCACCTGGCTATTTAATGTTTAAAAAAAAAAGTTTACAAAATCTGCTTTTTTACTCTTAATAGTTTCATAATCTCAAATTGTAACAGTAGAATAAAAATGTGATACAGTAAAAGAACTTTAATAGGCTGGGTTGCAGTGGCTCCATGACTATAAAAAAAATTTATATAGTCAAATTTGTTATTTTTTAAATGAAGTGTTCTGATTTGGATAAAACTAGGTAACCTCACAATTTAGAGAGGAAGATAGAGTTAAAAGTCAGTTCTGAGGGAGCACAGTTCCATAGTATCTAAGTTAGCCCAAACTCAATCCTGAAGACAAAGAGTCTTAAATTATTTTAAAAGGAAAGCATTATATCTGCAAATCCCTGACATGTGCACACAGAGAACAGTCAAAACCACAAGTTCCATGTGGCTGATAGTTGGAATGTGAGGAAGAGTGGGAAAAGAAAAGGTGTTCAGAGAGAAAATCAATGACCAGCTTGAAGCCACTCTGAAGCGTGAAGGAGTTTAGGTGTGATCCTGAAAGCATTTGGGAAGGATATAACAGACTGTTTTAGAAGGATTTCTGGCCACTGTTGGAGGATGGAGTAGAAGAGGTCATTTCTGGCCGGGCACGGTGGCTCAAGCCTGTAATCCCAGTACTTTGGGAGGCCGAGACGGGCGGATCACGAGGTCAGGAGATCGAGACCATCCTGGCTAATACGGTGAAACCCCGTCTCTACTAAAAAAAAAAAAAAAAAATACAAAAAACTAGCCGGGCGACGAGGCGGGCGCCTGTAGTCCCAGCTACTCGGGAGGCTGAGGCAGGAGAATGGCGTGAACCCGGGAGGCGGAGCTTGCAGTGAGCTGAGAGCTGGCCACTGCACTCCAGCCTGGGCAGCAGAGCAAGACTCCGTCTCACAAAAAAAAAAAAAAAAAAAAAAAAAGAAGAGGTCATTTCTGAGAGACAGGGAGATAGAATAAAGACGTGGTGGGCCAGAGAATGGATAGTGGCAACTGGATGAAAAGAGGGACGGATTTGAGAATTACCATAATGCAGAAATAATATGTGCTGAATGGGTTGTAGGAAGTAGGAGAACAGGTGATGCTTATGTTTCTGGCATTAGCAACTCCACAAATTATGGTCCCATTTGTTGAAATGGAGAAAAGCAAATTTAGGAGCCAGGGAACCAGGTGAGTAAGTAGAGCTATGGTATAGATCCAGTCACCTATTTTACAGTCAAGCTTTCCTCAGTACCACTAAATGTTTTCTGTGACTTCATTCCATTAAGAATAGCCAAGGGGCCAGAAATGGTGGCTCAGGCATGTAATCCCAGCATTTTGGGAGGCAAAAGCAGAAGGATAGTTTGAGGCCTGGAGTTGGAGACCAGCCTGGGCAACTTAGTGAAACCCTTGTCTTTTAAATTGGCTGGGTGTGGTGGCACACACCTGTTAATCCTAGGTTCTCAGGAAGCTGAGGCAGGAGGATCACTTAGGCCTAGGAGTTCAAGTCTGTAATGAGCTGTAATCATGCCACTGTGCTCCTGTGGACAACAGGGTTTAACCCTGTCTCAAAAAAGAAAAAAAAAAAAAGACTAACCAAGGTGTTACTTTAATGTCAGTTGTTAACTTGGTCCAAACTGGTGAATCTTGTTTGTATATTTTAACAGACCTACTAAAAATCATTCATGGTGGCCAGGTGTGGTAGCTCACACCTGTAATCCCAGCACTTTGGGAGGCCGAGGTGGGTGGATCACCCAAGGGTCAGGAGTTTGAGACCAGCCTGACCAACATGGTGAAACCCCGTCTCTACTAAAATACAAAAATTAGCCAGGCATAGTGGTGGGCACTGTAATCTCAGCTCCTCGGGAGGCTGAGGCAGAAGAATCGCTTGAACCCAGGAGGCGATGGTTGCAGTCAGCCAAGATCGTGCCATTGCACTCTAGCCTGGGCAACAAGAGCGAAACTCCATCTCAAAAAAAAAATTCATGGGCTAATTCGGAGGTTTGTGGGTTAAAAAAAGACACAAATTGCTTTGTACCTCTTCAGAGGAACAAAGAATGTAAAAACTGTGGGAAGTAAAAGTAGTTCCATTGCTTTTAATGTGTTTCATTGTATATGTCACAATTTAAACAAGTTTTCCCTTTTGTTTTGTAGGCAAATCGTACTTGCCCAATTTGCCGAGCTGATGCTTCAGAAGTGCATCGGGATTCAGAATGACCAACCTAAGAAGCACAAATTTAGTTTGGGTGTTCCTCATCACATGTATATACGGACTATCCATTGAACTTAATCTGTGTGGCTTCCAGCCCTCCCTTTACCAAAAGGGTCAATGGACCTTTCTTTGCACTGTGTGACTTAATCAACTATAAAAGCTTACAATTAGTCTTCACAGTTATGGGATTGTTATACTAACCGTGTGATTGGAACTCCAAAGACTTTTTCTTTAGCTTAATTTTGTGTGTGCACTAACATTCCCTGGTTTTTGTGTGATCATTCCGAGTGTTGCTGCAAGATTACAGTGGACGTGATCTTTTAGCATGTGCTTTTATAAAAAGTGGTAGCTACAGATGATATAGCAATCTACCTTATATAGAGCCTTCAGAAACTGTGAGTGGAAATGAATGCAGCGTATGACTGTTGGTGATAAGTGTATCTGTGTGAGAGTGCACAACTACTTGTGAGAGGGCATGGTAGCTAACGTGTGTATGAGATCCTATATACCAGCATGTACCAAGAATGTGTGTGTAGTTTTAATTATGCTGCAATGTATAATCTGGTGTGTTATTTAAACAGCACTAGTACTGTACACTGGTTTTTTTCCCCTTGTGTTTGCTGTTGCACACTGATTGCTGAGGGTGCATCAATTACAAGCATTGAATACTCCATCCCCTTCCCTCCCAATGAATGGAATGAGAAAAGCCTTCTTCCTTTGCTTCAGGCAGCTGTCACCTTCTCTTTATTGGTGGTCCTAAGTAGGTCACTTAAGGAAAAAAAAAGTGTAACAAATTCTCACTCCATGAACCTGATTTTTTTGATTCTGTTGTGGAAATTTTAAAATCTCCAACTTGCTGTTTCCAAAAAGAAGGTGCAATATCATACATCATCAGTTAGCAATATTAGCATTTCAATCAATGATTTGAATGTTGATACTTTTTTTCCTTTACATTTCCAGTTTCTTACAGAAAGTACCTGTGATTTTTTTTAATGTTTAGATTTGTAGTCTATTCTGAAGATATTTGATTAATATATTTCTAAGAAGACCACTAGTCCCATGAAGTCTCACCTCGTTGACTTCCACCAGAACAAAATCTGTTAATTCAGCTTGACTTCTGATATGTGTTCTGTGTTCAAGCTCCTGTGGGCAACTAAATTGTTTTAAGAAAGCTATATTTCTGTCCATATTAATTCACTTGCCAGACTCCAGTTCTGAAAGTTGTCTAGTTCTTCCTTCATCACATGTGCTTCTCATCGAAACCCCTGTTTCAGGATGGATCAAGTGCTATTACAGCTCATGTTCCTTAGACCTGATTTGTTTTGATGTTTTATCGCTTTTCCTTTTAATTTTTGTTTGAATGAGAAAAGTTTAATACAACAGGTGTCCAGAATACTTGCAGTATAAATGAAGATTTGATTTTTGTATAAAAAATAATGCTGTTAAACAGGAATTGACCTTCATTTAGTTGATCTAACACATAGCTGTGTGGGGTTTTTTTTAGTAGGTTCTTTGAGCATAATTCAGATTGTTTAAAGTCATTTTTCCAGCAATGTTTAAATTACTTTCTCATTCTTTTAGTGTATTCAACATTGTCTGCCTCTTCTGCAGTTGATGTAATTGCTTTGTTTGCAATAGCACAAGCTGCATTATTCCAGTCAGGACTGTGATAACTTGCTGCCAGCCCCACTCAACTTTCAGTTGGTTCTGTGTCAGTTTTCCACTCAGACAGTGTTAACTACTTGTTACTGCCATGCTGCTTGCCCTCCCTTGAAGTGTCTATAAGCTCATCACAGCCTAGAGTTAAGTAAAGTCAATTCACAGAAGCACAATTTTGCCCTTTTTGAGACACTGTTGCCTCTATCTAGTCGTACACGTAGGGTTTTGCACACTCTGTTTGCCCCTAGGTTGTCAGTGCATCAGAAATACATCTAAACAGTGGTAAAAATGCACATGTTACTTTTAAATCATTAGGATATCCCTCACCTGTTCCTGATGAATAAAAAGTGTGTTAAAGACCAAAATTCTTGGCATAATAATCAGCTACATACAAATCACGTATAGTTTAATCTTTTTTAATGAAAAAAATCATGTTTAAAATGGCAAAAGCCCATCTTATACACTTTTATATAGCTGCAAAAAATTTATATCTGTACAGATCTAACATAACACTACTACACTTAGTATTCATTTTATTGAAGCATGCAAGTAAAGCACTTTTTCTAATTTATATAGAGATACCTAATTAACACGGCACATTGTACTAATGACTAGGAGTAGCAGCTTTTTCTTCCCTCCCTGTATGAATTCTGTCCCTTTTTCTGTAAATTTTTGAGAGGCAGTTGGCAATTTAGGAGGCAGCAGGGTCTGTTTTGGTAAAGTCTTGAATTTCGTTGTTGCACTCTTGTGACTGATCTCTCTGTGGGAATGTCTTTTCTTTGCGTGGGGCTCATAGAGATGTGTGCAGATTTGCTTATTGTGGTTAGTGTGTATCAGGAACACACACACACACGTATTCTGACCAGCTCAGGCTTGCCACAGTGAGCAGCTTTGTGGCTAGCAAAAGAGAACAGTTTATTTGTGCCCAGCCATTTTCACCTTGGGTGATGCACCAGATAGCAGGCAGATGATGGTTCATGGCCTTCGTCCTCTTTCCTCCTAAAATAATATTGGCTTTACCACCTTAACTCAGCTGTGGGTTTTTTGTGAGTTCTTGTTTTTTGGCATGAATTGTCATCTTTGGTGTTTTTTTTTTTAATCCCCACCCTTCAAAAAAATAAGGCCTCCAGGTATCAAGATCTCATACTAGGATTTTCTGTCCTTAATTTTTTGAGCAAAATCTGGAAAATGTGAAAGCATATTTAGATTTTATATACTATCTGAAATGTGATTTGTTAAGATTCTTAAATTTGGGCCTCTTAGAATAATAATTTTGAATGAGATCTACCGACTCACTTGTGAGAATATTTTTCGCAGATATCTTTGGGCCTTTTCATTAGAAAGCTGTTTGTCCCCCTGTTGGTACATTTGGTTACCTCATTTTGCCGTTTGTTTCCGATTGTGAAAGCTCACAGGGGTGTTTTTTGGAATCATTTGCTGAGTCATTTTCTCAAATCATATTCCATTGTATCAGTTAACATATAGTTTTAAATGTATGTATTATAAATATCTGTAACCAAATCATTTGAAGGCTTGATAAATTTTTAACAAAGTTTGTACATTTTTTATGAAAGTTACTAGTAATGCTTTACTAAGTAGTGCAATGAATTTTTATTTTTAATCCCTGTGCCCAATTTTGGAGTTGAGAGGGTTGTTGGTAATAAATGTATGATGTACACTTAAAACATTTGTTGTTTCATGTCACTGTGTTAGGGATGGGGAAGGGTTGTATATGCATGGGGATGGAGAGATAGCAGCAGGAAGATAGAGCTGGGTTGAATTACTGGCTGCCAGATTCTGTATTTCTACATTTGTGTAAACAACTTAGAAATGCAAAAGTAACTAGCATTGTAACATACGGAACATATGGTACATATTTATAAAGGCCAAGAAGATAGCAGAAAGAGTACAGCCAAACATGTGTATGCATTTGAACAGTAGAGATATGTAAGCAACATAGTGAGACCCCCATCTCTACAAAAATGTTTTAAAAATTAGCTGGGCCTTGTGGCGCACACCTATAGTCCTAGCTACTTGGAAGTCTGAGGTTGGAGGATCACTTGAGCCCAGGAATTTGAGGTTACAGTGGGCTATATTTGTGCCACTGCAGTCCAGCCTGGGCAATAGCAAGAAGACCCTGTCTCTAAAGGGAGAAAAAAAAAAAAAGCCGGGTGCAGTGGTTCACACCTGTAATCCTGGCACTTTGGGAGGCCAAGTTGGGCAGATCACGAGGTCAGGAGTTCAAGACCAGCCTGGCCAACCTGGTGAAACCCCGTCTCTACTAACAATACAAAAATTAGCCAGGCATGGTGGCACATGTCTGTAATACCAGCTACTTGGGAGGCTGAGGCAGGAAAATCGCTTGAACCCGGAAAGCGTAGGTTGCAATGAGCCGAGATCGTGCCACTGCACTCCAGCCTGGGTGACAGCAAGACTCCATCTTGGGAAGGGCGAGGGGGAAGATGTAACTAGAATTCAACTAGTTCTTTTCTATATATGTTAACCATAAGAGGTGGGAAAGAAGACTGCAATAGACGGCTAGTCAGATTTGTCCACATTAGCTACAGTTTATGTACAACTTCCTGTCAACATAATATGGAAAGAGGAGCCTCTGCTTGTCATTTTCCATATGTTTCTATAGTTTTCCTTTGACTAAAAAAGGAAGAAAATAAAAATGATATACTTATGCATATGCTATATTAATTAAGATTTTACCCTCTTGACTGGCTCCAGTACTCATCTGACAGAAGTGACCACATCCTGATTTTTTTCCGTCCTTTTTCCAACATACGTAGAAGAGTACTTGTGTTTAACTTTGAATGTTTCTAGAAACCCAAAACTTACGCCATGTCTTATGACAAAGGCATTTACTGCTAAGTACCCATGACTACCCAAGTCACCCTACTTAAATAAGTCATGGAGGGGCATGGTTCTGGCCAAGGGCCTGTAAGCATAGGCTATGTGGCCTTTCCATGCAGAAGCATACATAAAAGCTAGCTTTCTTCCTCTGCTTGGGTAGTGGCGTCCTGTGTCACTCCCTAGAAAAGAGTTGTGGTTTTTGTTTTGTTTTTTTTCCCCTGCTCTTTCCCCCAGGCTGGAGTGCAGTGATGTGATCTCGGCTCACAGCAACCTCCGTCTCCCGGGTTCAAGTGATTTCTCCTGCTTCCGCCTTCCAAGTAGCTGGGATTAAAGACGTGTGCCATGACACCCAGCTAATTTTTTGCATTTTTAGTAGAAACAGGGTTTATGCCATGTTGGCCAGGCTGGTCTCAAACTGCTGACCTCATCACCCGCCTCAGGCTCCCAAAGTGCTGGGATTACAGGCATGAGCCACGATGCCCAGCCGGGGAGGATAAGATTCTTATGAATGGGAGGATCACATCACAGCTAAATGTTTCAGCTCTCTTGTACACTTCAATGAACTGGATGAACAAGGCCATTCAATAAAGTGTAATTAGCCACATTAGAAAGAAAACTTGAAATTATTTTTAATATTCAGTCCAATATACCAAAATATTTCTACTTTTTTTTTTTTTTTTTTGAGACGGAGTCTTGCTCTGTCGCCTGGGCTGGAGTGCAGTGGCCGGATCTCAGCTCACTGCAAGCTCCGCCTCCCAGGTTTACGCCATTCTCCTGCCTCAGCCTCCCAAGTAGCTGGGACTACAGGCGCCCGCCACCTCGCCCGGCTAGTTTTTTGTATTTTTAGTAGAGACGGGGTTTCACCATGTTAGCCAGGATGGTCTCGATCTCCTGACCTCGTGATTCGCCCGTCTCGGCCTCCCAAAGTGCTGGGATTACTGGCTTGAGCCACCGCGCCCGGCCTCTACTATAATATTAAGATACATTTTCTCATACCAAGTCTTTGAAATCCAGTGTGTATGTTACATTGACAGTGCATCTCAATTTGGACCAGCCACATTTCAAATGCTCAGTAGCCATATCTGCATAGTGGCCACCAAGTTAGATGGCATAGGTCTAGACCAGAACTATGCAAAGCTACCTGGTTTCTAAAGAACTGAACGTTACTCATGATAATCCCAAGACGATTTACTATTATTGCATGCCTTAACAAACTACAGTATGATTTTAAAACATTCTATATACCTGGCAGGGGAGATACCATGATCACGAAGGTGGTTTTCCCAGGGCGAGGCTTATCCATTGCACTCCGGATGTGCTGACCCCTGCGATTTCCCCAAATGTGGGAAATCGCAAAAAAAAAAAAAAAAAAAAAAAAAAAACATTCTGTATATAGTGAATGTAACTTTCGTTGCTATAATACATTAGAAAATACTCATTTTTAAAGCAGTCTGAATTTCTCTGAAGCTGCCATAGATAACATTCAAAAACAAAGCTCCTTGTTTGTCAGTAAATTTTCAGATATATTTGCTTGAATTCACAGCTATTTAAATTGGGCCAGGCACAGTGGCTCCCACCTATAATCCCAGCACTTTGGAGGCCAAGGTGGGTGGATCACTTGAGGTCAGGAGTTCCAGACCAGCCTAGCCAACATGGTGAAACCCCATCTCTACTAAAAATACAAAAAAAAAAAAAAAAAAAAAAAAAGGGTCGGGCATGGTGGCTCATACCTGTAATCCCAACACTTTGTAAGGCTGAGAGGCAGGCAAATCATGAGGTCAAGAGATCGAGACCATCCTGGCCAACATGGTGAAACCCCATCTCTACTAAAAATACAAAAATTTGCTGGATGTGGTTGGAACATGTCTGTAGTCCCAGCTACTCTGGAGGCTGAGGCAAGAGAATCCCTTGAACCCAGGAGGCAGAGGTTGCAGTGAGCTGAGATCGCACCCCTACACTTCAGCCTGGCAACCCAGCGAGACTCCGTCTCAAAAAAAAGCCGGGCGAGGTGGCAGATGCCTACTGTAATCCCAGCTACTCAAGAGGCTGAGGCAGGAGAATCACTTGAACCTGGGAGGCAGAGGTTGCAGTGAGCCAAGATCATGTCACTACACTCCAGTCCGGGCAACAGAGTGAGACTCTGTCTCAAAAAAAAATTCTTTTAAATAATTTGATCCTCATAAAATTCAGCATTCCGAAGAATTGGGGGTAGGAAACTTGAGCCCCACTTTCAGATGGAATGGATTCCTCTTGAGATTCTCTACAGCACCCATACTCTTGACCTTTTCATGTATCTCTGTCTCCTAATTTGGCAGGAAATACAGGAAAAGAAGGAAAAGGCCGGGCACGGTGGCTCAAGCCTGTAATCCCAGCACTTTCGGAGGCCGAGACGGGTGGATCACGAGGTCAGGAGATCGAGACCATCCTGGTCTACACGGTGAAACCCCGTCTCTACTGAAAAATACAAAAAAAACTAGCCGGGCGCGGTGGCGGGCGCCTGTAGTCCCAGCTACTCGGAGGCTGAGGCAGGAGAATGGCGTAAACCCGGGAGGCGGAGCTTGCAGTGAGCTGAGATCCGGCCACTGCACTCCAGCCTGGGCGACAGAGCGAGACTCCGTCTCAAAAAAAAAAAAAAAAAAAAAAATAACCAGTGACCCACACCTAGCAGTCTGCCTGGACCCAGTAGTCTGGCTAAGTCAGGTGGTTATTGCATATCTTCTGGTGAAGAGTTCTCCAGTTGGGTGTGGTGGCTCACACCTGTAATCTCACTTTGAGAGGCTGCATCTGGCTGATGGCTTGAGCTCAGGAGTTGAGACCAGGCTGGTCAACATGGTGAAACCTCATCTCTACAAAAAATACAACAACAAAAAACAAGGCCAGACGTGGTGGTGCACACCTGTAGTCCCAGCTACTAGGGAGGCTGAAGCAGGAGGATTGCCTGAGCCCAGGAGGTGGAGGCTGCAGTGAGCTCTGATCATGCCACTGCACTCCAGCCTGGAAGACAGAGTGAGGCCCTGTCTTTAAAAAAAAAAAAAAAAAGACCCTCCAAATGTGTGCTGATGTGGATTTCTGATAGTTCAAACTTAATCCTAGTATGATAGACATTTCTGTAGTCAGTGTAAGCAGTATTGTATCCAGACATCCTAATTGGCTCTTTTTCTCCTTTTCTGCTTTTGGACGTTAGTACTAAACTTCAGCTGAATCAGAGGAAAAGAATGACTCATCTACCAAAATAAGGCCGGTCCCCTTGCCAATAAAAAATGTGTCACTGTCCATGGTGATTCATGCTTAGAATGCCCCATCCTTGATGCCATTAAAGAGGAAAATAGGTCACATTTACTCTAATTCCAAGAAGATCTACAGGAAACTGAGACCATCTCTCTGATCGAAGCTACAAATTTTAATTAGGGAAACAAATTAGGAAAAAGAACTCACGTTGAGTTATTGTTCAACACACACACACACACAGAGGTCCAGGTCCTTGCTAAGGAATATTCACAACCTAACTCAGCTCCATGAGCTTTTATTGAGCACCAGCTTATGCCAGGCAGCTTTGAAATCAGGTCTTTAGTGTATTCATTTCTTAGTGCTGCCGTAACATGTTACCACAAATGTGATGGCTTAAAGCAAAGTTATTCTCTCGTGGTTGAGGCTACAAGTTAAAAGTCAAGGCCGGGCGCGGTGGCTCAAGCCTGTAATCCCAGCACTTTGGGAGGCTGAGACGGGCAGATCACGAGGTCAGGAGATCAAGACCATCCTGGCTAACACAGTGAAACCCCATCTCTACTAAAAAATACAAAAAACTAGCCGGGCAAGGTGGAGGGCGCCTGTAGTCCCAGCTACTTGGGAGGCTGAGGCAGGAGAATGGCGTAAACCCGGGAGGCAGAGCTTGCAGTGAGCTGAGATCCGGCCACTGCACTCCAGCCTGGGCGACAGAGCGAGACTCCGTCTCAAAAAAAAAAAAAACAAACAAACAAACAAAAACGTCAAGATGGTGGCAGAGTTGGTTTTCTCTGGCGGCTCTGGGGGAGAATTTGTTCCATGCCTCTCTCCTAGCTTCTGATGGCTGCTAACAACCCTTGGCATATCTTGGCTTGTAGACATAACTCCAATCTCTGCCTCTCTCTTTACATGGCCACCTCCCACGTGTCTATCTTCTTCAGCTGGGTGGAAGGTCCCATGCCTCTGCATAGATGACAGCAATGAGATCGGCTGTAGGGATACTTGTAAGAAAAGCCCAACTCAGGCTGGGTGCGGTGGCTCATCCCTGAAATCCCAGCATTTTGGGAGGCCGAGGCAGGCAGATCACCTGAGGTTGGGAGTTTGAGACCAGCCTGACCAACATGGAGAAATCACGTCTACTAAAAATACAAAATTAGCCAGGCGTGGTGGCACATGACTGTAATCCCAGCTACTCGGGAGGCTGAGGCAGGAGAATCACTTGAGCCCGGGAGGCGGAGGTCGTGCCACTGCACTCCAGCCTGGGCAACAAGAGCGAAACCCCGTCTAAAAAACCAAACGAACAAACAAACAAAAAAGCCAGATTTGTTTCAACTCAATAAATCATTTTGGATCTATTCTAACAAATGAACTTGAGACTTCAGAATGTCTCATCACAAAGGATGGCCAAAATAATTTGGCCTAGAAAATGTTAACAAAGCTCACTCATTCCTGCAATCAAAGATAAACCTCAGTCATGCTCTCACAGACTGATTTAAAGTAGCACTGCTTTCTGGTAGGTCCATGAAGATAAATTCACTATGAAATGTATCATCAGACAGATGAGCTTAAAAGGAATAGATAGGAAGCCTATAACCTGTGTCCCACATGGAGAATCAAAATCTAATGAACCTCGAAGACATCATGCGAAGTGCAAGCAGCCAGACACAAAAGGCCACTTATTGTATGATCCTGTTTGTATGAAATGTTAAGAATTGACAACTCTACAGAGAAAGTATTAATAGATGAGTGGTAGACTAGAGCTAAGGGGATAGTGGGGTTGAGGGTGATAATGAAAGGCTATAAGATTTCTTTGGGGGGTAATGAAAATGTTCTAAAATTGGTTATGGTGATGGATGACAACTCCAAGTATATTGAAAGCCATTGAATTGTACAAAGTGGATCAATTGTATGGTACAATTATCTATAATTGAACTATATCTTAATAAAGCTGCTTCTAAAAAGCACAATGACATATACCTACCAGAAAATATAATTAGAAAGATTGACAATACCATATGTTGGTGAGGATGTGAAGCAAACAAATTCTCATCTGCTGTTGATGGTAACATAAACTGGAACAACCAATTTAGAAAACTGGTTAGCATTGTCTACTAAAGTTCATGTGTTATAACCCAATCACTCTTCTTCTAGGTATATTCCTAATAAGATGCATGCATATGGGCACCAAAAGCCATGTACAATAATGTTCACAGCAGACTATAAAAGCCCAAAACTGGAAACAATCCAAATGTTTATCGATCATAGGGCTGATTAAATAAATTATGGTTGAGCTTTACAATGGTTTTTATACAGCAAAGAGAAAACCAGCTACACCAAGCAACATGGGTGAATCTTGCTAACGCACTGAAAAAGACCCAGAAGAGCACACTCTCGTGCCTTATTCAATACACTTGTGAGAATATTCTTACAAACTGTTCCAACTGTAGAAAGATCAACAAGCAGAATTGATCTGTGATGTGAGAAGATGTGATCATGATTACCCTAGCCAGGCGGTTGTGACCTACAGGAGCTCAGGGCATGAGGCGGCATCTGGGCTGTCAATCTTTTTTTTTTTTTTTTTTTTTTTTTGAGACGGAGTCTCGCTCTGTCGCCCAGGCTGGAGTGCAGTGGCCGGATCTCAGCTCACTGCAAGCTCCGCCTCCTGGGTTCACGCCATCCTCCTGCCTCAGCCTCCCGAGTAGCTGGGACTATAGGCGCCCGCCACCTCGCCCGGCTAGTTTTTTGTATTTTTTAGTAGAGACGGGGTTTCACTGTGTTAGCCAGGATGGTCTCAATCTCCTGACCTCGTGATCCGCCCGTCTCGGCCTCCCAAAGTGCTGGGATTACAGGCTTGAACCACCGTGCCCGGCTAATCATTTTTTATTTGTTGATCTGCATGCTTGGTTGCACAAAAGGTTCAATTTGGGAAATTCATTGTTCAATCTTCCGTATAATTTTATAAACTTTTTTTTTTTTTTTTTTTTTTGAGTTTTGCTCTTGTTGCCCAGGCTGAAGTGCAGTGAGTGGCACAATCTTGGCTCACTGCAATGTCTGCCTTCCAGGTTCAAGCGATTCTCCTGCCTCAGCCTCCCAAGTAGCTGGGACTACAGTCCTGCACCACCATGCCTGGCTAAATTTTTTTTTTTTTTTTTGTATTTGTAGTAGAGACGGGGTTTCTCCATGTTGGTTGGCCAGCCTGGTCTCGAACTCCTGACCTCAGGTGATCCGCCCGTCACAGCCTCCCAAAGTGCTGGGATTATAGGTGTGAGCCACCACACTTGGCTATACATTTCATTTAAAAAAAACAGCCGGGCGCAGTGGCTCAAGCCTGTAATCCCAGCACTTTGGGAGGCTGAGACGGGCGGATCACGAGGTCAGGAGATCGAGACCATCCTGGCTAACACGGTGAAACCCCGTCTCTGCTAAAAAATACAAAAACTAGCTGGGCGAGGTGGCGGGCACCTGTAGTCCCAGCTACTTGGGAGGCTGAGGCAGGAGAATGGCGGGAACCCAGGAGGCGGAGCTTACAGTGAGCTGAGATCCGGCCACTGCACTCCAGTCTGGGTGACAGAGCAAGACTCCGTCTCAAAAAAAAAAAAAAAGTGTCACTCTGTGACACTTTATAGAGGCACAGCTGTACAATGCAAGGGCAGGTGAATTTTTATCATCAAGCTAGCTCTATCAATATCCATAATGCTATATTACATAAAACCTAAACAAGTCCCCCAGATCACTTTCCTCATCCCAAAACATGTTTTTAACTTGCTTTTTAAGTAAAAAAGTATCAAAGCAGCAATATTTCTATTAGAATATTGCCACTATGCTAGTAAAGTATTTATATATGACATTTACACCAGGAGGCACTGTTGTTCAAAACCAAGTTCCAAATACAGTACAAGCTTCTTAATGCGCAGGTCAGGATTGACGCCGTTATAAACAGCCAATGTGCTTTCATATTGCTTTTATTCATGGAAAGCATACATTAGAAATCTGCCTGCCAGAATGGTCCAGGATCACCACAGCTTACAGCCTCATTCCTTCTTGAGCAATGTTGTGTTTATTCCCTACAGCAGGGGGCTTCTAAAAGTTTAAATGGTTTTTGAATATTTAATAATGGGTTTTTTTTTTTTTTTCTGGTTGTATTTTTTTTTTTCTTTTGAGACAGAGTCTCATTCCGTCGCCCAGGCTGGAGTGCAGTGGCGTGATATCGGCTCACTGCAACCTCCACCTCCTGGGTTCAAGTGATTCTCCTGCCTCAGCCTTCTGAGTAGCTGGGATTACAGGCACCGGCTACAATTTCACCATGTTGGACAGGCTGGTCTCGAACTCCTGACCTCAAGTGATCCGCCCACGTCAGCCTCCAAAAGTGCTGGGATAACAGGTGTGAGGCACCGTGCCCAGCCTTGGTTGTATTCTAAAATGCAAATTTATTTAGCTTTAAAGTCAAGCCTCCTCTGTGCTGAACAAGACTGATTCCTGCATATGAATTCCACTCCCATGCTCCTTCCACATAGACATAGGTACCGTTGAGACTGGAGCTACCATGTTGGCTGAAGCCTGCCTCTCCCAACCACAGGTTTGCCAGTGGCTTCCTAAATGTCAGGTCTAATAAACACATTCCCGTCTTTGTGCTGCTGGACTGTTCTGTGCTGTGTGACTCTGCATTTCTGGGTGCGGAGGCCTGGCAAAGACAGGCCAGAGGAAGGCTGCCGTGGCTCCCATGACTCGCCCTTTGGCTGTCATGACACTCCTCTCACTAAGTCCTCCGTGTGGCTGAGTTCTCTCTCCCGAGTTTCTTTTTCTCTGGCCCACCCATGCCCATCAGGGCTCGCTAGGATATGACCCTCACCATTATCCCATTCTGTGTACTCTTCCTGGAGCTACTGCATCCTCTCCTACTTGCATCAGTAGCATTTTTATAGTTTCCCTAGCACAGGGATTCCTATCTGCAGTCCCACTTCTCCCTGTGTTTCCTGCTAAGCATCTCCTCCTGAAGTTATCCTCCTGAAGATCCTGTAGGCCAAGTTGTCTAACCCATGGCCTGTGGGCCCACATGCAGCCCAGGACAGCTTTGAATGTGGCCCAACACAAACTCGTAAACTTTCTTAAAACATGAGATTTTTTGGCAATTTTTTTTCAGCTCATCAGCTATCATTAGTTATAGAGTTTTATGTGTGGCCCAAGACAATTCTTCTTCCAATGTGGCCCAGAGAAGTCAAAAGATTGGACACCCCAGCGGGAGGCACTCAAACTTTATGGACTCTTCAAACTTCCTCGCAAACGCATTTCTTCTCCTGTACTGTTTGGCTCCACTGCTGGCCTACCATTCACCCGATACCCTAGCCAGAAACAGGAGGGTCATCCTGGACTCTTTGATCTTCTGCCTCCCCCACGCCTAGTGAATGGTCCTTTTCTTTCCCTTTCCTCCACAGCCCTAGTTCAGACCCCATCATCTCCTGCCTTTCCATCATGATCTCGCTTCCTGCTTTGTACCCCCCACTTTCATATTCAGACCTCTGCACAGCCTGCAGAGGGGATCACTCAAATACAAACTGATCATGGCCCCTTTACCCCCGACTCTCACCCACAGCTCCAAACTCTTAAGTGGCTCTCCCCTGCCACAGGACAAAGTCCAATCTTATCAGATGCTCCCCTTCCCAACAAGAGCCTTCTTAACCTGCTCCTGATGATGGCTCCAGCCTTGGCTCCCAGAACTCCCTTGCCCGGCATATTACACTCCGGCAGCGTCAACCTGCTTCCAGTTCCCCCAGACACACTGGGCCCCAGATTCCCCTCTGCCTGGAAGTCCTTTTCCTCCCTCCTCTGTCTTCTCCCCTGACTCATTTCTGGTATCCCCTCCTCCAGGAAACCTTTCCTGAATTTTATAAGCGAGGGAGCAAGACGCTGCACACCCTCCTCCTGTTGTGAGCTTGCCAAGTTCTCATCTTTTCCCTTCCCAGGTGGAATGGTGTGCTTTCCACTAGCCTGTGAGAATCTTGTGCTGACACTGACTCATGTCTTTACCTCTAGGGCCCAGCACAGGGCCTGGCACATAGCAGGGGTTGAATAAATGTGTATGTGTGTATGTGTGTGTGTGTGTGACGGAGTCTCGCTGTGTCACCCAGGCTGAAGTTCAGTGGCACAATCTCGGCTCACTGTAACCTCTGCCTCCCAGGCTCAAGCAATTCTCCTGCTTCAGCCTCCCAAGTAGCTGGGATTACAGGCGCACACCACCACCGCCTGGCTAATTTTTGTATTTTTAGTAGAGATGGGTTTTCACCATGTTGACCAGGCTGGTCTCAAAATCCTGACCTCAAGCAATCTGCCTGCCTTGGCCTTCCAAAGTGCTGGGATTACAGGCTTGAGCCACTGCAGGCCAAATAAATGTTTCTTGAATGAAGGAGTGGAGAGTAACACTTGGGCTCAAACTGGTTAGGGGGTTGGTGGGAACGGTCCAGTAAGGAGTGACTATTAGAGGAGGAGCAGGTTTTGGGAAGAGTAAGGAAGGAGAGCAGAGTACCCATGAGTGACAAGGACCGGGCTTCCCATGCTGGGAGGTGCCAAGGGCAGATGTCCACTAGACAAGCTGGATGATCGCACCCGGAGCTCTAGAGAGAAACCTGGGCCATTGGGTGTTAGCATGTAATTGTGGCAGCTAAGACAAGGCGGACTTCAGGAGGCCTCAGAAGGAAGCCTCCTTTTTAGGAGAGGACCTGCCCCTTTTACTAGCAGAGGAAGATTCTTCCCTTCCAGGTTAGACCCAGGGTGAAGGCCTTCTTGGGAAAGGCCGCAGGGGCTGTAGAGAGCCTCCAGACAGGTGGGGGCCATGCCGCCTCTGCCATCCCAGGACTGCCTGGGGGCCTTGGGCCAACTCCACCTTCTTCAGGACCCTGGGCCTGCTGAGCTGGGCAGGGCTCCTCTCAGCTGAGGGATGCACTGCGGAGACCTGGCAGAGACAGGCCAGAGGAAGGCTGCCATGGCTCCCGTGACTCGCCCAATTCTGGGTGAGCCACCTTCCTGGACTTGTGTATCTTAACGAATTAGGTTCCAGTCAGTCATTACTAACCCAGGCAGAGTGAGAGCCGCCCCCACGTACCACACGCACACAGAAACTGCAACCAGCAACAAGCCCTGGCCCGTGCACAGAACTCAGATGCCATCAGCTCCTCGACTGTCCAGCGTCCACGGGGCCCACTGCCCAGAGAGGGCATCGCCTGTCCCACAGGGACTGGCTCATTGTGACTCTTCCTAGGAATCCACCACCCAAACCTGACTTAGAACCAAAGGCCATGCTGGAGGGAAATGCCCCAGAGTTTCAGCTCACAAAGATGTGGACAGAAACTCAGGCCCAGGCAGCTATTTCTTTTTTTTTTTTTTTTTTTTTTTTTTTTGAGACGGAGTCTTGCTCTGTTGCCCAGCCAGGTTGGAGTTCAGTGGCGCGATCTTGGCTCACTGCACCCTCTGCCTCCTGGGTTCATGCCATTCTCCTGCCTCAGCCTCCTGAATAGCTGGGACAACAGGCGCCCGCCACCACGCCCGGCTAATTTTTTTTGTAGTTTTAGTAGAGATGGGGTTTCACCGTGTTAACCAGGATGGTCTCAATCTCCTGACCTCGCGATCCACCTGCCTCGGCCTCCCAAAGTGCTGGGATTACAGGCATGAGCCACCGTGCTCGGCCCCAGGCAGCTATTTCTTTAAGGCTCCTCAGTGCGCTCTGTGAATTGCACAATAAGTAGCCACAGGGGCTGCTTGGACAAAATGCCCATGAGGAGAGAAAAAGCAGGAAGCTGGCAGAAGTCATAGGCACAAAGCTCCTTTCACAGCAATCCACCTGTGGGAAGCCCCTGGCCGAGCTCACAGGAGCTCACTGCCTGCTGCTGATCTGCAACGCAAGTTGCAAGTTCTGCTTCTGGGCTATCAGTGCAGCTCATAATGACTGTATCTGCTGAGGCCCCGGGAGCGGGGCCAGGTCAGCGTCTATTTTGTATGATATGACCTGCCCCCTGTGCCATGGGGTGTGCCTTCTCTAGCATTTTGGAACTGAGGGAGGATGAAAACAGTGATGGCCAGGAGTGGTGGCTCAGGTCTGTAATCACAGCACTTTGGGAGGCTGAGGCCAGGAGATTGAGTCCAGCGTGGCCAACATGACAAAACCCCGCCTCTACTCAAAATACAAAAATTAGCTGGGCGTGGTGGCACGCACCTGTAGTCTTAGCTACTCAGGAGACTGAGGCAGGAGAATCGCTTGAACCCGGGAGGCAGAGGTTGCAGTGAGCCGAGATCTTGCCACTGTATTCCAGCCTGGTGACAGAGCAAGACTCTATCTCAAAAACGACAACAAAAAAACAGTGACTGTAGTGGCCACCTTTTCCTGCTGCAAGGCCTAGAGGAACAGAGAGAACCTGACTGCAGGAAGAAAGAACAGAGCAGAGACAGAGAGGAGCAGAAGGGGAAACAGAGCACCCCGATGGTGCTTCAGTCCCTGATCGTGTCCTACCTGGACCTCAGCTCTCAAGCTCCATGAGACACCCATGGATCCTTAAGACAAATTCCCCATGTTTTGGTTTTTATTTTTGAGACAGGGTCTTGCTCCTAGGCTCCCATCTCAGCCTCCCAAAGTAGCTGGGACCACAGGTTTGTGCCACCACTCCCAGCTAATTTTTAAAATTTTTTGTAGAGACAAGAGGTCTCATTACGTTGCTCAGGTTGGCCTCAAACTCCTGAGCTCTAGCAATCTGCCTGCCTCATCGTCCCAAAGCGCTAGGATTACAGGGGTGAGCCACCGTGCCCAACCAGTTCCCCATGTTTTGACTTGGCTAACATAACTCCAATTCGTTGAGAATCCTAATTAACACCAGGGATGTGCCCCTAATTAGCAATGTATCCGTGGGTCATTCGTATAACCTCTTCAGGCATCATTTCCTCATCTAGCAAGTGGGGATAAGAAGATACTTCACAGGATCAAAGGGATGCAAATAACTGAGTGAGAATGAAAGTGCCAGCTATGGTATAACCACATGCAGGCTCATTAACCGATGCCTTTCCTGTGTGCAGCCACCTCCAACGGTCTGGAGAGAAGGTCCTGGAATCATTCACATATTAATGATATATGGCTGAAACTTAGCACTGAATGAAAAATCGATTATTTTGCCCTTGAGAGCATTCAGTTTCTTCTAAATCAAGAGATGCAATATTGTCTTCTTGACTAAGTTCTTGGGTTTACAGATCTAGACATTTTGTCTAATGAACATTTTTCTTTTTTTTTTTTTTTTTTTTTTTGAGACGGAGTCTCGCTCTGTCGCCCAGGCTGGAGTGCAGTGGCCAGATCTCAGCTCACTGCAAGCTCCGCCTCCCGGGTTTACGCCATTCTCCTGCCTCAGCCTCCCAAGTAGCTGGGACTACAGGCACCCGCCAACTCGCCCGGCTAGTTTTTTGTATTTTTTAGTAGAGACGGGGTTTCGCCGTGTTAGCCAGGATGGTCTCGATCTCCTGACCTCGCGATCCACCCATCTCGGCCTCCCAAAGTGCTGGGATTACAGGCTTGAGCCACCGCGCCCGGCCAAATGAACATTTTTCATTGCCTACCAGTATCCATCCCCGTTCCTCAAGGCAAATTATGCAAGACAGATAGAGAGCTCAAGTCTTTTTTTTTTTTTTTTTTTTTTTTTTTTTTCTGAGACGGAGTCTCGCTCTGTCGCCCGGGCTGGAGTGCAGTGGCCGGATCTCAGCTCACTGCAAGCTCCGCCTCACGGGTTTACGCCATTCTCCTGCCTCAGCCTCCCGAGTAACTGGGACTACAGGCGCCCGCCACCTCGCCCGGCTAGTTTTTTTGTATTTTTTTCAGTAGAGACGGGGTTTCACCGTGTTAGCCAGGATGGTCTCGATCTCCTGACCTCGTGATCCGCCCGTCTCGGCCTCCCAAAGTGCTGGGATTACAGGCTTGAGCCACCGTGCCCGGCCCTTTTTTTTTTTTTTTTTGAGACCAAGTTTCACTCTTGTCACCCAGGCTGCAGTGCAGTGGCGCGATCTCAGCTCACTGCAACCTCTGCCTCTCAGGTTCAAGCAATTCTCCTGCCTCAGCCTCCCGAGTAGCTGGGATTACAAGTGTGCACCATCATGCCCAGCTAATTTTTGTATTTTTAATAGAGACAGGGTTTCACGACATTGCCCAGGCTGGTCTTGAACTCCTGACCTCAATTGATCCACCCGCCTTAGCCTCCCAAAGTGCTGGGATTACAGGTGTGAGCCACCGTACCCAGCCAGAGAAACCCAATTTTTTTTTTTTTTTGAGACAGTCTTCGCTCTGTCACCCAGGCTGGAGTGCAGTGGTGCAACCTCAGCTCACTCCAACCTCCGCCTCCCAGGTTCAAGTGATTTTCCTCCCTCAGCCTCGTGAGTAGCTCGGATCACAGGTGCCTGCCACCATGCCCAGCTAATTTTTATATTTTTAGTAGAGACGCGGTTTCACCATGTGGGCCAGGCTGGTCTCGAACTCCTGACCTCAGGTCTCCCGCAGTGCTGGGATTACAGGCATGAGCCACCACACCCAGCAGATTTTTTTTTTTTTTAAGATGAGGGTCTCACTGTTGTCCAGGCTGGTCTCAAACTCCTGGGCTAATGGATCCTCCCACCTCATCCTCCCAAGTAGCTGGGATTACAGGCACATGCCATGGCACTCAGCTTTCAAGCCTTTTATAACCTATAGTAACCTTATAACCTAAATTGTGGAAGTGACTTGACATTCCCTTTACCATATTCTTTGGTCACAGAGGCCAACCCTGGTGCACTGTGGGAAGGGACTGCCTAAGGGTGTGGATATCAGGAGGCTGGGATCCCTGGGGCCATCTTGGATGCTGGCTACTACAGAGAGTACATTTCAAGATTTCCTATCAAAATATCCCTGAGGGCAGAGGGGAATGACTGTGAATAGACTCTGCCAGGCCTGGCAGTTTGGCACCAACAGCAAATAGCTCACTACAATGGAGCAATGCCCAGACAGCCAATTTATCTCTCTTAAGTACATAGTAATTACATTACATTCCCTTTTATACCAGAATGTTTAAGTAAAGGTGATGCTTTTAGAGCCCTGTGACATACACTGGGTAGGCCCAGTGCTAAACTTCTCCCAGTTTAAAGAGCAGGGCAGGGGAACCTGTTTGGAGACTGATTAGAGGTCTAGGGAGGCCAAAGTGACAATCGCTTACAAGAATGGGCAGCTACAATGCCTGAGGCATTTTTTGTTTTTTTAACTTATTTTAAGTTCAGGGGTACATGTGCAGGTTTGTTATATAGGTAAACTTGTATCATGGTGGCTTGTTGTACAGATTATTTTGTCACCCAGGCATTAAGTCTTGTATCCATTAATTATTTTTCTTGACCCTCTCCCTCCTCTCACCCTCCACCTCCTGACAGGCCCCAGTGTGTGTTGTTCCCCTCTATGTGTCCATGTGTTCTCATCATTTAGCTCCCACTTATAAGTGAGAACATGAGGTATTTGATTTTCTGTTCCTGCATTAGTTTGCTAAAGATAATGGCCTTCAGTTCCATCCATGTTCCCGCAAAGGACATGAGCTCATTCTTTTTGATGGCTGCATAGTATTCCATGGTGTATATGTACCACATTTTCTCTATCCAGTCTACCACTGATGAGCATTTAGGTTGATTCCATGTCTTTCCTATTGTGAATAGTGCTGCAACGAAAATGTGTGCATGTGTCTTTATAATAGAATAATTTGTATTCCTTTGAGTATATACCCAGTAATGCGATTGCTAGGTCGAATTGTATTTCTGTTTTTAGGTCTTTGAGGACTCACCATACTGTCTTCCATAATGGTTGAACTAATTTACACTCCCACCAACAGTGTAAAGGCATTCACTTTTCTCTGCAACCTGGCCAGCATCTGTTCTTTTTCAGCTTTTTAATAGCCATTCTGACTGGTGTGAGATGGTGTCTCATCATGGTTTTGACTTCAATTTCTTTAATGATCAGTGATGTTGATATTTTCTTCATGTGGTTTTTGGCCACATGTATGTCTTCTTTTGAAAAGTGTTGGCCGGGCGCGGTGGCTCAAGCCTGTAATCCCAGCACTTTGGGAGGCCGAGACGGGTGGATCACGAGGTCAGAAGATCGAGACCATCCTGGCTAACACTGTGAAACCCCATCTCTACTAAAAACTACAAAAAACTAGCCGGGCAAGGTGGCGGGCGCCTGTAGTCCCAGCTATTCGGGAGGCTGAGGCAGGAGAATGGCGTGAACCCGGGAGGCGGAGCTTGCAGTGAGCTGAGATCTGGCCACTGCACTCCAGCCCCGGCGACAGAGTGAGACTCCGTCTCAAAAAAAAAAAAAAAAGAAAAGTGTTCAGATCCTTTGCCCACTTTCTAATGGGGTTATCTTTTTCTTATAAATTTAAGTTCCTTATAGATGCTGGATATTAGACCTTTGTCAGATGCCTAGTTTGTAAAATTTTTCTCCCATTCTGTAGGTTGCCTGTTTACTCTGTTGATAGTTTCTTTTGCTGGGCAGAAGCTCTTTAGATTCAATTTGTCAATTTTTGCTTTTGTTGCAATTGCTTTTGGCTTCTTCGTCATGAAATATTTGCCAGTTTCTGTGTCCAGAATGGTATTGCCTAGGTTGTGTTCCAGGGTTTTTATAGTTTTGGGTTTTAAGTTTTTAATCCATCTTAATTTTTGTATATGGTATAAGGAAGGGGTCTGGTTTCAATCCTCTGCATATGCCTAGCCAGTTATCCCAGCACCATTTTGAATAGGGAATCCTTTCTCCATTTCTTGTTTTTGTCAGGTTTGTCAAAGATCAGATGGTTGTAGGTGTGTAGCCTTATTTCTAGGCTCTCTATCCTATGCCATTGGTCTACGTGTCTGTTTTTGTACCAGTACCATGCTGTTTTGGTTACTGCTGCTCTGTAGTATAGTTTGAAGTCAGGTGGCATGATGAGAGGCATTGTTTATAATATTAATACTAACACAGGAGCTCACACACAGATGTGACATGTATTGCACACACACACACATAAACAACCCAATGTCCATCAGTGAAAGCCAGTTAAATAAATGATGGTATAGTTATGTGACTGGACATTAAGATGGGATTATTTGTCTCCAATTCAGCTGACACCTCAAAGTCTGAGAATACATAAAAGATGCATAGTTCCCCTTCATCCCAAGGGAGGGGCTGGATCACACATGCAGAACACACTAAGATATTATGATACCAGGTCTGCTGGCATCCTACCCATCAAAGGACAGAAGGGTTGATGAGTCAGTGGAGTGCTGAGACCTCCCCAGCCCTCCCTACCACACCCCTGGGGAGGTGGGAGGACCTGCCTGGGAGGTGGAGAGGCAGGAAGGAGCAGGCTGGGGTTCATTGCCCAGAAGCTACCCTCCCACTGCCCAGTGCTTAGTGCCGGTGCTCCCAGATCACACCGAGGGGCGAGCTGCTTATTTTCATGGCCCAATACTGAGATGCAGATAAACTGGGAAAGAGGAGAGTTTTTATTTCTGTAACCAGGTGCAGGGAAAAGGCCTGGAAATTATCGCCAGACCAACTCAAAATTTTGAAGTTTTCCAGAGCTTATATACCTTCTAAGCTCTATGTGTACGTGTAAGTGTGCATTTATCTAAAGACATAAGTGATTAACTTCTAATCTATAACTAAGGTCTCAGCCCTGAAGACCTTCCTCTGGAGCCTCAGTAAATTTACTTAATCTAAATGGGTCCAGGTGCTCCAGTGATTACCCTTATCTTGTCTCCTGCTAAATCACGAAGGTTTGGGGAGTTCCTTTCCACCTCCAATAAATTTGTTTGTGGAGGGCTGGGGAGTTTCTTCAGATCCCCAGTAAAACTTGTTTAATCCTAAACAGATCCTGTTAAGAATGCCTTCGTTATTCTGTCATGCTTTAAGGCCCAGGAAAGGCCTAGGCGAAACTCTGGGTGGGGTTTTGTTACATTCCAGCCTTTGTATAAGGACACTGGCTCTATCAGCTTTTAACACTGAACTTCACCGCACAGTGCGGAAACAATTGTTATGGAGGCCCGCAATCCTGAGGCCTCGCCTGCCACATCAGGGGGTTGAAAGGAGTGGAAGAGGAACTGTGATATTTGGATTCAAATGCTTCTATATTGTCTAACATAAACATGTTCATATGTTACCAAAAAAAAAAAAAAAAGGAAAATAAAGGAGTAAAAATGCATGTACAGTAAGCACCTAATAATTAATAGTTTGTTCTAGGAGCATCCCTGGGAAAACATTTCCAGAAATTTCAGATTTTTGTTCTTTGAATTTTTTACAATAAGCATGTTTTCTTTGTAGAAGCAGAAAATATCCAAATATAGCATTTTAGAAATAATTATAAAAAGCTACCAGAAGACCCAGCTTTTCATCCCTCTCCTCCTCCTCCCTCCGTTAAACACAGAACTCAGCCCAGCAGGGTGGGGCTGCAGCCCTGGGAGAACGCTTCCTTTCTCTGGCTGCCCACGCCCAGGACGGAACTTCCAAGCAAGAAAGGGAACATGTCCCTGTTCAGGTCCAGGGATCAGCTGGGACACCAGCGCCTTGAACCTGACTTCCCAGGCCAGGACTCACCCCCCTCTTTGGAACCCCATTGCCTCCGGACTCCCCCCGCCTCAGCCTCTCCCACACTCCACCTTCTGCCGGCCTGCACCCCAGCTCTGTCCCCTTCTGCCTCCCCAGTCCACTCACCTTCAGCCGGTAGTGAGCTTTCCCAAGAGGAAACTGAGGCACGCTGGGAAAAGGGAGCTACTTCAGGTCGAGCAGCAGCTCAACGACAGGGCTGGGACCCAGGCTTCCCCGGAGCCGCTGCGGTGTGCTTTAAATAACACCACACACCTGAACAGCGGAGGCGCCCGCGCCTCCCCTCACCATGCTCCCTCATTCCAGACTGAAATGTGCACCGTGCTCCGGCAAAAACAAACAAACAAACAAACCAGGCTTTTCTCACAAAATCAAACCAGAAGGTAAGATGTGTGTGGCAGAAACAAGCTTCTTTTTTTTTTTTTTTTTTTTTTTGAGACGGAGTCTCGCTCTGTCGCCCAGGCTGGAGTGCAGTGGCCGGATCTCAGCTCACCGCAAGCTCCGCCCCCTGGGTTCACGCCATTCTCCTGCCTCAGCCTCCCGAGTAGCTGGGACTACAGGCGCCCGCCACCGCGCCCAGCTAGTTTTTTGTATTTTTTTAGTAGAGACAGGGTTTCACCGTGTTAGCCAGGATGGTCTACTGACCTCGTGATCCGCCTGTCTCGGCCTCCCAACGTGCTGGGATTACAGGCTTGAGCCACCGCGCCCGGCCCGAAACAAGCTTCTTAACTTCCCTAAACCTTATTTTCCTCCTGTGGAAAGTGAGTTGATTAGTTCCTGCCTCGCGGCATTGCGGGGGATCTAATGGAACGATGTGGTGCAGCTGGTGCCCCATAGCTGGCAGCTGTGGTTTGTTTCTCCCAAAAGCCGCCACTCGGGCCCCAGCCTCTCAGGAGCTATTTTGGGTGGCATTCATCTGGGTGGTGGGGAGCAATGGAACTTTTTCTTTTTTCTGAGACAGGGTCTTGCTGTCGCCCAGGCTGGAGTGCAGTGACGCAATCTCATCTCACTGTCACCTCCCGCTTCCGGTCACCTCCTGCTCCCTGTAGCCTCCACCTCCCAGGCTCAAATGATCCTCCCACCTCAGCCTCCCATGTAGCTGGGACTAGGCACACACCACCACGCCCAGCTAATATTTGTATTTTTTGTAGAGACAGGGTTTCACCATCTTGCCCAGGCTGATCTCGAACTTTTGGGCTTAAGCAATCCTCCTGTCTCAGCCTCCCAAATTGCTGGGATTACAGGTGTGAACAACCACACCCAGTCCCAATGGAACTTTTTCTCCCTCATCCAACAACGTATATATTTGCTCTTAAGTGAGTAAACAGTTGTTGTTGTTGTTGTTTTAAACAGCACTGGATTCTAGGAAAATTGAAAAATGAAGTGCATGCTTTACTTACTATGCCCCTGTGTAATAAACATCAATTTTACCAAAAAAGAAACCTGAGGCTGTGTCCACACTGCGATTATCTTCCTATAATCTCCATTTCTCCTTAATCTACAGATTGGCTGGGGGAAACTGAATGAAATATTCCTGGTGCAGTAAACCTGATGGTCAAACCTTCCCAGAGCTCCAGGGCAGCCAGCTGCCAAGAAACCTCTCCCCTCTGGCCCACACCCTTCCTGTTGGCTCCTGGCCACACCAACCCATCCCCTGGGAGGATGCTAGAGAAACAGGGTTGCTCCAAGAGTCCACGTGTCCTTGACGCATGGCCAGACTCAACAATAGGCTTCTTAATGAAACCGGGAAACTGCAGAGTTGAAGTGGGTGTTGGGTGCTGAGCCTTGGCTCATTCCCTCAGGGATCAAATATCAGCAGTCATTGGGTAAAAAGGCCACCAAGTTCACCTTCACCTTCCTGAGGAAAAGACGTTTAGGGTCTCAGCTTTCTTCAGCAGACAGGGTAGCTCCCCGGCATGTGATAGAAGCAGGCTAGGAGTTAGAAGGCAGACAGTGGCCGGACACGGTGGCTCATGCCTGTCATCCTAGCACTTTGGGATTACAGGCCGGAGGATCGCTTGAGGCCAGGAGTTTGAGACCAGCCTAGGCAACACAGTGAGATTCCCACCTCTGTAAAAAAGTAGCTTTGCGTGGCTGGGCATGGTTGCTCACACTTGTAATTCCAGCACTTTGGGAGGCCTGAGTGATCCCGATGGATCACCTGAGGTCGGGAGTTCGAGACCAGCCTGACCAACATGGAGAAACCCTGTCTTTACTAAAAATACAAAATAAGCTGGCCATGGTGGCACATACCTGTAATCCCAGCTACTCGGGAGGCTGAGGCAGGAGAATTGCTTGGACCCAGGAAGCAGAGGTTGCAGTGAACCGAGATGACACCATTGCACTCCAGCCTGGGCAATAAGAGGGAAACTCCATCTCAAAAAAAAAAAAAAAAAAGAGCTCTGCATGGTGGTGCATGCCTGTAGTCCCAGCTACTCAGGAGGCTGAGGTGGGAGGATCACTTGAAAGCCGAGATCCAGGCTGCAGTGAGCTGTGATCGCACCACTGCACTCCAGCCTGGGCAACAGAGCGAGACACTGTCTTTTCAAAAAAGCTGACATCTGCTGAGTCTGTCAGGGGCTCGCAGATGCGGGTGGAGGGGCTCAGATTCCCTGTGCCTGGATGCTGGGGCTCGGGTGGGAGTATTAGCCATGGCCTTTTTTCCTCAATATCTCCGTGGTGTTCTACCCATTCCTCTCCACAACTCCATCCTGTTCTCTAAGTTGGCCCTTGATCAACTTTAGACAGCAACAGACGTGAGCAACAAAGGGCTGTGTGTCTTCTGAAGCGGATATTGAACTGGACCTTCACACAGCTGTGCTTTCAGAGCCTCCCCCTGCCAGCTGCCCTCCTCAGTTCTCACCCTCATGTGCCGTGCTCAGCAGCCCGGGGAGGCAGATGGACAGATTCTTGGAGTCATGTTCTTCATGCCTAAAACAAGCACAAAGGATTCCAGACAGAACCTGCTGTATTGAAATACAGTTATTAAAATGTAAACAAACTCAGGCAAGATAAACACTACTTTATTAATGCATTGCGTGATAAGATCTGGCAGTCGTTCTAATAACAACGACGATTTTGAAGAAGTGACGAATGTAAGAAATTTCAAGGTATCTGCAACAAACGCAGTGAGAAGTGAAAATATTTCAGATTCAAATTGCGCCAGAGTCACAGGTGCCTCTGATACACCCTACTTTGTTGCATACATTAACTGAAGGAATAGCTAAAGTTTAGTTAGGAGTTAATGAAAATAAGTGTGTAATTTTTTCTTTACTGAATGTACAGCCCTCTCAGTTCTGTCTGTGGGCCCCTGACTTCGAGTGTCCAGGTCAGCTCGGCTCCTGCCTGCAGTACAATGTTCTCTTTGCCTGGAGGACATCATTTACTAGCTGGTAGTGCTGGTCTGGGCCCTGCAGCCGGGCTCCCACTTTTATTCCCTCATCTCTCTCCCTCTCTCCCTCTCTCCCTCTCTCCCTCTCTCCCTCTCCCTCTGCCTTTCCCCTCTTCTCCCCGCTTCTCCTCCCTCTCTCCTCCCTCTGTCTCTGTCCCTCCCTCCCACCCCTCCTTTGGCTTCTCCTGGGGTCTCCTCACTTAGGGCTGAGATTTAAACATTTTCAGATTTAGAGTAAGTTGGGAAGAAGCAGGAATTAGATATGACTCTCTCAGCCAGTAGACAGGTGTAGACAGGTAGATGGTCATGTAGCAGGACAAGCCGCAGACAAAACCTCTCAGACACTGAGTTGTAGAAGGAAGGGCTTTATTCAGCTGGGAGCATCGGCAAGTTGCTGCCTTAAAATCTGAGCTCTTTGAGTGCACAATTTCTGTCTTTTTTAAGGGCTCACAACACTAAAGATTTCACATGAAAGCGTCATGATTGATTTGAGCAAGCAGCTGGTACGTGACAGGGGCTGCATGCATCCGTGGTCAGAGAGAAACAGAACAGGGCAGGGAGTTTCACAGTGTTCTTCTATATGATGTCTGGAATCTATGAATAACATCGGTTTCTAAGTTATGAGTTGATTTTTAACTACTCGGTTTAGGCCAGGCAGGCGCAGGCCTGGTTTCGGACCTGGCACTTGGCTGCCTGTCTTTGGTTTTACTTCCTTGTTTTTTTCTTAAAACAGGTACCGAGTATAAAACAATACAAAACAATATGAGAGGGTCTCTCTCTTTCCTCAGTCAGACTTCAAACCTATGTCTGTCTTTTTGCAAAATCCTGTCTTCCCAGCAGGTCTGGGACTTTCCTGCTTGTCAATGTGTATTTCTCCCAGAACACCAGGGACTGTCCTTGCCTCCAGAAAGCCAATGACTGTCCTTTCCTCAGTCTGGCTCTAGAGAGGGCTCACCTGAAAAAAGGACAGCCTTCGGCCTAGGGAAGGGGGACTTCCCAACACTGTCGGGTACACAGGTGCCTTGGCCATGCCTGTCTGTTCTTCACAGGGCTCTGCCCTTGTGCCCTCCAATGGGAAGGGGTTTCAGAACATCATTTGGCAAAGATTGAATAATGCCTGGCCCCATCACAGACCCTGCTAAAACTGGAAAAAAAGGCCCAAACCAAAACTTCTCCTTGCCCAGGCCAGGCACTTGTTTATATTTGTTGTCTCTGTGTCCTACAAACATTAACCAGAAAGCCTCTTTGACCAGACACATGGGAAACCCCATCTCTACTAAAAATACAAAAATTAACCGGGCGTGGTGGCGTGCGCCTGTAATCCCAGCTATTCAGGGGTGCCGAGGCAGGAAAATCGCTCGAATCTGGGAGGCGGAGGTTGTAGTGAGCCAGGATCGCACCATCACACTCCAGCCTAGGGGACAAGAGCGAGACTTCATCTCAAAAACAAAAAACCAAAAAAACAAAAAAATACTATAAAGCAACTAGACCTAATAGACATCTCTAGAATACTCAGCAATAGCAGAATACATATTCTTCTCAAATACACATAGACGATTCTTTAAGATAGACCATATGGTAGGCCATTGAACAAACGTTAATACATTTAAAAGGATAAAAAACAGTTTAAAGCATGTTTTCTGACCACAATGGAATGAAATGAGAAATCAGTAACAAAGAAATTTGGGAAACATACATCTGTGGAAATGTGCATGAAAATCTCCAAGTATCATTATTCAATTCTGTTTCTCCCCTCCATTCTGTTAATTTTTGCTTTATGTATTTGGGTGCAAAATACCATACCATACATATATGTAAAAATTAACTTAAAACGGATCATATACATAAGTGTAAGAGCTAAAACTATAAAACTCTTAGAAAAAAAACCAGGCATAAATCTTTGTGACTTTGGATTAGGCAATGGTTTCTTAGTTATGACATCAAAAGTACACACAACAACAAAATAGACAAATTATACATTATCAAAAGTTAAAACTTTTATTTTTATTTTAAATTTTTATATTTAAATATATATTTTTTAAGACAGAGTGTTGCTCTGTCACCCAGGCTGGAGTGCAGTATGGCAATCTTGGCTCACTGCAACATCCGCCTCTTGGGTTCAAGTGATTCTCATACCTCAACCTCCTGAGTAGCTGGGACTACAGGCGCACATCACCACGCCCAGCTAATTTTTTGTATTTTAGTAGAGTTGATGTTTCACCATGTTGCCCAGAGTGGTCTTGAACTCCTGAGCTCAGGCAATCCGCCTGCCTCAGACTCCCAAAGTGCTAGGATTGCAGGCATAAGCCACCATGCCCACCTAAAAGTTAAAACTTTTATTTTTCAAAGGAAACCATCAAGAAAGTGAAAAGACAACCCACAAAATGGAAAAACATGTTTGCAAGTCATATATGTGATTTAAAAAAAATCTACAACTCAATAAAAAAAAGTTAGCCCAGCTAAATGCAGAGGATTTGAATGGATAACTCTCCAAATAAGATCCACAAATGGCTGCCCAGGCGCAGTGGCTCATGCCTGTAATCCCAGCACTTTGGGAGGCCAAGGTGGGAGGAGTGCTTGAACCCAGGAGTTTGAGACCAGCTCTGGGCAACATAGTGAGATCTCATCTCTACAAAAAATGAACAAAATTAACTGTGTGTGGTGGCATGTATCTGTAGTCCCAGCTACTTGGGAGGCTGAGGTGGGAGGATTGCTTGAGCCCAGGGGGTCGAGTCTGCAGTGAGCCAAGATCATGCCACTGCACTCCAGCCTGGGGAACAGATCCTGTCTTAACAACAACAACAACAACAACAAATATAGATAGATAGATAGATAGATAGATAGATAGATAGATAGATAGATAGATATACACACACTGCACTCCAGCCTGGGGAACAGACCCTGTCTTAACAACAACAACAACAACAAATATAGATAGATAGATAGATAGATAGATAGATAGATAGATAGATAGATAGATATACACACACTGCACTCCAGCCTGGGGAACAGATCCTGTCTTAACAACAACAACAACAACAAATATAGATAGATAGATAGATAGATAGATAGATAGATAGATAGATAGATAGATAGATATACACACACTGCACTCCAGCCTGGGGAACAGATCCTGTCTTAACAACAACAACAACAACAAATATAGATAGATAGATAGATAGATAGATAGATAGATAGATAGATAGATAGATAGATATACACACACTGCACTCCAGCCTGGGGAACAGATCCTGTCTTAACAACAACAACAACAACAAATATAGATAGATAGATAGATAGATAGATAGATAGATAGATAGATAGATAGATAGATATACACACACACACACAAATGACCAATAAGCACATGAAAAGTGCTTGACATGGTTAACCATCAGGAAAATGCAAATCAAAACTTCAGAGAGATACCACTTCACACCCACTAGGATAATTTAGAAGACAGACAGTAACAAGTATTGGCAAGAACACAGAGAAATAGAATCTTCATACACTGCTAGTAGAACTGTAAAATGGTGCAGCGACTTTAGAAAACAGCCCGGAGGCACCTCAAAAGGTTAAACAGAGCTACCATATGACACAGCAATTCCACTTCTAGGTGAATATCCAAGAGAAATAAAAACATACATCTATACAAAAACTTGTATGTGAATATTCATAGCAGCATTTGCTGGGTGCGGTGGCTCACACCTTTAATCCCAGCACTTCGGGAGGCCAAGTCGGGTGGATCACCTGAGGTCAGGAGTTTGAGACCAGCCTGGGCAACATGGTGAAACCCCATCTCTACTAAAAATACAAAAATTAGCTGAGCTTGGTGAGGGGCGCCTGCAGTCCCAGCTACTTGGGAGGTTGAGGCATGAAAACCACTTAAACCCAGGAGACAGAGGTTGCAGTGAGCCGAGATCATGGCACTGCACTCCAGCCTGGGCCACAGAGCGAGACTCCATCTCAAAACAAAAACAAACAAAACAAAGCAACAAATATTCACAGCAGCATTATTCTAATAGCCCAAATGTGGACACCCTCCAGATATCCCTCCAATGGTGAGTAGATACATAAAAATGTGATACAGTGAGACTTTATTGGGTAATACAGAGAAACAAAGTACTTCTAATGAGCTACAATGTGGAGGAATCTTAAACACCTAATGCTAAGTGAAAGAACCCTCACACAAAAGGCCACATATCATGTTTCCATTTATGTGAAGCGTTGGGAACAGACAAATCCATAGTGACAGAAAGTGGATTGTGGTTGCCTAGGGTTAGGTAGGGAGAGCGAAGGATAGGCAGAGTTGGGGTGGAATGGGGAGAGACTGCTGCTTATGGGTTTGCAGTTTCTTTTAAGGGTGATAAAAATGTTCTAAAATTCAATGTGATGACTGCACACCTTGAATATATTTTTTAAAACCCATTGAATTGTAAACTTTAAGTGGCTTTTCAATATTATATTTCAATAAAGCTGTTATTTTAAAAAAAGTTGATAGTCTTTCTGTGTAAATGAGGAATCTGTAGTTATTTTTAAAATAAAAACTAAAACCAACTTTTTTTTTTTTTTAAGATGGAGTCTTGCTGTCACCAGGCTGGAGTGCAGTGGCGCGATCTCCGCTCACTCAACCTCCGTCTCCCGGGTTTAATTGAGTCGCCTGCCTCAGCCTCCTGAGTAGCTGGGATTACAGGCATGCACCACCATGCCTGGCTAATTTTTGTATTTAGTAGAGACAGGGTAGCTGGTCTCAAACTCCTGGCCTCAAGTGATCTGCCCACCTCAGCCTCCCAAAGTGCTGAGATTACAGGCATGAGCCACTGCACCTGGCCCTTTTTTTTTTTCTTGAGATGGAGTCTCGCTGTCTCGCCCAGGCTGGAGTGATTCTTCTGCCTCAGCCTCCAGATTAGCTGGGATTACAGGCACCCACCATCATGCCTGGCTAATTTTTTTGTACTTTTGTAGAGACGGGGTTTCACCATGTTGGCCAGGCTGGTCTCGAACTCCTGACCTCAGGTGATCCTCTCACCTCGGCCTCCCAAAGTGCTGGGATTACAGGCATGAGCCACCGCACCAGGCCTAACTTTTACATAAGCAAACAAACAAACAAACTGTTGGAAGGGCAGAAGACTGCTGCTAGTGTTAAGAAAATCAAGCTGTGTAGGAACTACCAATGAACTCAGCTCCCTGCAGCACTGAGGTGAGCACCTTGCAAGAAGACACCAGGAACACGTGGCTGTAAACCTTTCCGAAGCCTGAAGTCCGCTCACCTGCCTGCCACTGCCAGAAGCAATAATCCTCTCTACTCCTCTCACTCTCTCAATCTTGCAGATACACCATTTATTGGCAGAACCTGCACTGGAGCCCTGAAGATGAGCAGGTACAGGAACCGTCATGTCCCAGATGCCAGCTCCTGTGATACCAGGGAGAACACAGGAGGAAGTGGGAATGGCACTGAGCAGCCACACAGAACAGGAAGTGAACTCACCTTCTGTTTAAAATGAGGAAATTGAACCTGAGATTGTAGAAGTGATTTGCTCAAGGTCACATAACTTGCTAGTGATAATGTACCTACTGTTCAGCTTAGGGCTTTCGTTGGCAGGTTGGCGGGGGGGGGCAGGTACAAAAACCATCTGTGTGAATTTTAGGAGGCATAATAAACGGACTATCAAGTTACTATTCTGATTTAACACCCAGAAAACAAATATACCAAAGATGGTTTGTGTAGGAAAAATCCTGGTGCTGTAGATTTCAGGCCTGTCCAAACATTACACTTCAAACAAATACCTGGGCCGGGCGCGGTGGCTCAAGCCTGTAATCCCAGCACTTTGGGAGGCCGAGACGGGCGGATCACGAGGTCAGGAGATCGAGACCATCCTGGCTAACACGGTGAAACCCCGTCTCTACTAAAAACTACAAAAAACTAGCCGGGCGACGTGGCGGCGCCTGTAGTCCCAGCTACCCGGGAGGCTGAGACAGGAGAATGGCGTGAACCCGGGAGGCGGAGCTTGCAGTGAGCTGAGATCCGGCCACAGCACTCCAGCCTGGGTGACAGAGCAAGACTCCGTCTCAAAAAAAAAAAAAAAAAAAAAAAAAAAAAAAAAAAAAAAAAAAAAAAAAAAAAAAAAAAAAAACAAATACCTGATACTGCAAAACAAAAGCTCATTTCATAGGTTTGGTGGTTTGTCAAAAAATCCTTCAACATGATATTTTGGCGCACACACAAAAAATTCCACATATTATGAGCAAAAAGTCTGAGCGGAGTTTCGCTCTTGTTGCCCAGGCTGGAGTGCAATGGTGTGATCTCGGCTCACAGCAACCTCTGCCTCCCAGGTTCAAGCGATTCTCCTGCCTCAGCCTCCCTAGTAGCTGCGATCACAGGCATGCGCCACCACACCCAGCTAATTTTGTATTTTTAGTAGAGATGGGGTTTCTCCATGTTGGTCAGGCTGGTCTCAAACTCCTGACCTCAGGTGATCCACCCGCTTTGGCCTCCCAAAGAGCTGGGATAACAGGTATGAACCACCAAGCCCAGCCTGAATTTTTTTTTTTTTTTTGAGATGGAGCCTTGCTCTGTTGCCCGGGCTGGAGTGGAGTGATCTTGGTTCACCACAACCTCTGCCTCCCCGGTTCAAGTGATTCTTCTGCCTCAGCTTCCTGAGTAGCTGGGATTACAGGTGCATGCCACCATGCCCGGCTAAATTTTTTTGTATTTTTAGTAGAGACAGGGTTTCACTATGTTGGCCAGGCTGGTCTCAAACTCCTCACCTTCATGATCTGCCCGCCTCAGCCTCCCAAAGTGCTGGGATTACAGGCATGAGCCACCACACCCGGCTAGTCTGATTTTTTATTAAGATTTGTTTACTGAGAACCAGGGCTCCGATTACCCATTCACTCATTCTTAAATTTGTTCATTCATTCAGCAAATGTTCCCCAAACATCCCTTAAAGGGCTTACTTCAGTGAAGGAGACAGAAATGTAAAAAGTGAATAAAATAAGGCCGGGCATAGTGGCTCACGCCTGTAATCCCAACACTTTGGGAGGCTGAGGCAGGTGGATTACCTGAGGTCAGGAGTTCGAGACCAGCCTGAACAACATGGAGAAACTGCATCTCTACTAAAAATACAAAATTAGCTGGGTGTGGTGGCGCATGCCTGTAATCCCAGCTACTCGGGAGGCTGAGGCAGGAGAATTGCCTGAACCTGGGAGGCAGAGGTTGTCGTGAGCCAAGAACGTGCCATTGCACTCCAGCCTGGGCAAAAAAGGCAAAACTCCGTCTCAAAAAAAAAAAAAAGTTAATAAAATATATATGAGACTGATAAACTTAGTATAAGAGTATAAATATATGTAAACTGATTAACTAATTATAAATATAACAGGGCTGGGCACAGTAGCTCCTGTCTGTAATCCCAGCACCCAGCACTTTGGGAGGCTGAGGCAGCAGGATCACTTAAGTTCAGGGGTTCAAGACCAGCCTGGAAAACCTAATGAAACCTTGTCTCTACAACAAAAGAAAAAGTAAAACGTGATGAGGTACAGTGACTTATGCCTATAATCCCAGCTCTTTGGGAGGCCGAGGTGGGCAGATCATTTGAGGTCAGGAGTTTGAGATCAGCCTGGCCAACATGGTGAAACCTCGTCTCTACTGAAAATATAAAAATTAGCCAGACCAGGCACAGTGGCTCACGCCTGTAATCCCAGCACTTTGGGAGGCTGAGGCAGGTGGATCACGAGGTCAGGAGTTCAAGACCAGCCTGATCAACATGGTGAAACCCCATCTCTACTAAAAATACAAAAATTAGCCGGGCATGGTGGCAGGCACCTGTAATCCTAGCTACTCAGCAGGCTGAGGAGGAGAATCGCTTGAACCTGGGAGGCGGAGGTTGCAGTGAGCCGAGATCATGTAACTGCATTCCAGCCTGGGTGACACAGTGAGACTCCGTCTCAAAAAAAAAAAAAAAAAAAAAAAAAAATTAGCCAGGCATGGAGGCGGCTCTCGTGGAGGCAGCTAGCATGAGGCTAGGGAGCGCTGAGCCGCGCCTTATGCCCTGCGCTACCCAGACTAGTGAACAATACAGTCAGGATGGCTAAAGGTGACCCCAAGAAACCAAAGGGCAAGATGTCTGCTTATGCTTTCTCTGTGCAGACATGCTGCAGCGGGATAATGAAGGAATCAGAGAGACCGAGGGGTGGAGGAGGAATTATTTATTATTTAGGTGCACTAGCCCAGTCGGATTAACATCCACAGGACTAAGCCCGAACAAAGAGTCAAGCTACTTTTTAAGCATTTTGTGGGGTGGGAGATCTGTGCAGGGGGAAGCATATTACAGAAGCAAGAAATAAAGACAGTTATTTAATTAAGACATGCATTACGTCATTTCTTACTTTTCAAGGAACAACATGTTTTATGACTTGCGATTATCTGCCTAGTGACCTTGCACCTGCACAGCTAGAGAAACAGAGTCTTCACAATTCCTAGAAAAGGGAGAGATAAGGCTTACTAGCCACAGAAAAACAGGCAGTTAATTTTTAGAGGACTTCAGCTTTTTTTCTTTCTCAGGGAGAATTGGGTTTTCTTACATACAACTGAGTTTTTGCTTACATCTTCTTGAATTTCTTTCCTTTTTTTTGAGACAGAGTTTCCCTCTTGTTCCCCAGGCTGGAGTGCAATGGCATGATCTCAGCTCACAGCAACCTCCGCCTCCCAGGTTCAAGCCATTCTCTTGCCTCAGCCTCTGGAGTAGTTGGGATTACAGGCACATGCCACCATGCCCGGCTAATTTTTTGTATTTTTAGTAGAGACAGGGTTTCTCCATGTTGTTCTGGTCTCGAACCCCGGATCTCAGGTGATCCGCCCACCTCGGCCTCCCAAAGTGCTGGGATTACAGGCATGAGCCACCACACCTGGCCTCTTTAATTTATTTTAATTCCTGTTCCAATGCAAAGAAGAACATAAGAAGAAAAACCCAGAGGTCCCTGTCAATTTTGCAGAATTTTCCAAGAAGTACTCTGGGAGGTGGAAGACAATGTCCAGGAAAGAGAAATTTAAATTTGATGAAATGGCCAAGGCGGATAAAGTGCTCTATGATTGGGAAATGAAGGATCATGGACCAGCTAAGGGAGGCAAGAGGAAGAAGGACTCTAATGCCCCCAAAAGGCCACCGTCTGGATTCTTCCTGTTCTGTTCAGAATTCCACCCCAGGATCAAATCCACAAACCCTGGCATCTCTATTGGAGACGTGGCAAAAAAGCTGGGTGAGATGTGGAAGAACTTAAATGACAGTGAAAAGCAGCCTTGCATCACTAAGGTGGCAAAGCTGAAGGAGAAGTATGAGAAGGATGTTGCTGACTGTAAGTTGAAAGGAAAGTTTGATGGCACAAAGGGTTCTGCTAAAGTTGCCCGGAAAAAGGTGGAAGAGGAAGATGAAGAAGACGAGGAGGAAGAAGAGAAGGAGGAGGATGAGGATGAACAAAGAAACTGTTTATCTGTCTCCTTGTGAATACTTAGAGCAGGGGAGCGCCGTACTCGACACATCTCTTATTTGAGAAGTGTCTGTTGCCCTCATTAGGTTTAATTATAAAATTTGATCACGATCGTATTGTAGTTTCTCAAAGTGCTTTAGAAATTGTCAGTGGTTTACATGAAGTGGCCATGGGTGTCTGGAGCACCCTGAAACTGCATCATTGCTGGAGTTGCAATGGCGCGATCTCAGCTCACCGCAACCTCTGCCTCCAGGGTTCAAGCGATTCTCCTGCCTCAGCTTCCCGAGTAGCTGGGATTACAAGCATGTGCCACCACTCCTGGCTAATCTTTTGTATTTTTAGTAGAGACGGGGTTTCTCCATGTTGGTCAGGCTGGTCTTGAACTCCCGACCTTAGGTAATCCAACTGACTTGGACTCCCAAAGTGCTGAGATTACAGACGTGAGCCACCGCGCCCGGCCACAATAATAACTAACTCTTATTGGGCACTCACTATGTTCTAGGCATCTTCTTCTTCTTTTTTTTTTTTTTTTTGAGACGGAGTCTCAAAAAAAAGAAAACTCAGGCACAGAGTGGTTTAATATTGAAGGGGAGGAAAAATAACTTTTTCTTCTGCCCTTCATAGTTCTTAGACAGTATGAACCTCTGTAACACACGACAGATAACAAGAGAAAAACAGGCCGGGCATAGTGGCTCATGCTTGTAATCTCAGTACTTTGGGAGTCCTAGGCAGGAGGATTGCTTGAGCTCAGAAGTTTGAGACCAGTGTTGGCAACATGGCTGAGACACTGTCTCTATGAAGAATACAAAATAAAATTAACTGGGCAGTGGCAGGTGCCTGTAGTCTTAGCTATTTGGGAGGCTGAGGTAATAAGATCACCTGAGCCCAGGAGGTTGAGGCTGCAGTGAGCTGAGATTATGTCACCACACTCCAGCCTGGGCAGCAGAGCAAGATCCTGTATCGAAACAAAACAAAACTCCAGAATTTTAACAACATGTATACCTCTTATGTATCCATAGGAGATAAACAGAGAGAGGAGTAAACCTCAAAGAGGTGGCTTTGAATTCAGGTTTCAATACCATCATTTGCCGGACAGAGAAAGGTGTGGGGAAGGCTGATAATGAGGGAGCTGCCAGGAAAAGCAGAGTAAACAAGAGTGAGGTTTGCTGCACAGATTTAAGCCAGAGCCATCTATACTGATGAGTTCCTAATGATTTAGAATCATCCTGCTTTTCCTGGTACAGAAAGGAAGACACTCTTACAAATGGAGACTTCCGGCCAGGCGTGGTGGTTCATGTCTGTAATCCCAGCAATTTGGGAGGCCGAGGCGGATGGATCACCTGAGGTCACTAGTTTGAGACCAGCCTGGTCAACATGGTGAAATTCTGTTTCTGCAAAAAACACAAAAATTAGCTGGGTATGGTGTCATGCACCTATAGTCCCAGCTACTCAGGAGGCTGAGGCAGCAGAATTGCTTGAACCTGGGAGGCGGAGATTGCAGTGAGCTGAGATCATGCCACTGCACTCCAGCCTGGCGACAGAGCAAGACTCTGTCTCAAAAAAAAAAAAAAAAAAAAAACAAAAACAAAAACAAATGAAGACTTCCTTTATAGATTAAATTTCCCTTACAAAAGGGTAATTTCTATTGTTTTCAGAGCTTCTCCTGTATCTGTAACTTCTCAAAATCATCAGTTCAAAATAATCCTTATGCTAAGGAGGCATATTTCGTGCTGGCATATGCTGGTCTCCTACAATAACTCGCCAAAGATCACAAAACTAATAAGTGAATTCAGGCAGTCTGGCTCCACGCCTGTGTCCTGTGTCTTCTCACCGGAGATCTTTACAGGACAAGGAAAGTCACGTGGTAACTTCTAATTAGAGGGATCAAGGAAGACTTCATGGAAGAGGCAGCGTTTGAATTAAGCCCTGAAAGTAAAGCAAAAGAGCATTCCAAGTTGGGAGCGTAGATACAGAGATGCAAAAAGAAATATGTGGGGGTAAGCATTTGGCCTGGCACAAGAAGGTGGAAAATATTGAGGGGGATCTTGGACTCTCTGGTAAGAGTTGGCACACTATTGTGAAGGTATTGAGAAGTCAAAGATTTTTTTCTGAGCCCTTTTTTCTAGCCCTTTAATACAAAATAGCTAACACCTATGCCAGGCATGGTCGCTTAAGCCTGTAATCTCAGCACTTTGAGAGGCCAAGGCAGGAGCATTGCTTGAAGCCAGGAGTTCAAGACCACTCTTGCCAACATAATGAGACCCCATCTGTATATTTAAAAAAACAAAAAAATCAGGGCCGGGCATGGTGCTCACGCCTGTAATCCCAGCACTTTGGGAGGCCGAGGTGGGCGAATCACAAGGTCAGAAGTTCGAGACCAGCCTGCCCACTATGGTGATACCCTGTCTCTACTAAAAATACAAAAATTAGCCGGGCATGGTGGTGGGCACCTGTAGTCCCAGCTACTCAGGAGGCCAAGGCAGGAGAATCACTTGAACCTGGGAGGCAGAGGTTGCAGTGAGCCAAGATCGCGCCACTGCACTCCAGCCTGGTGACAGAGTGAGAATCCGTCTAAGAAAAAAAAAAGAAAAAAAAAAAAACCCAAAAAACTAATACCTAATATGGGGTGGTGGTAGAGGAGAAAAATTTCTGGTATCTATTCTAGAAGTGCAACTTCATTGAAAACACAAGACATAAGAACACTCAAAAAAATGATAGACAAGTTTAAAAATGTGATACAAGAGATGCTTCAACATTGTGCATGATTAATTGTTTAACAAACCACATGGTTTTTGCAAATTTAAGATTATATTAACTGTTTCTTTGGTTTGAATGGAAGGTTTGCAAGTAGAAGAAGAGTCTGGAAAAGGCTTTGGGCAGTTGAGACAGGTTTTGGAAGGAAGCTGCTATGGTTTGAATATGTCCCCCAAAACTCGTGTGTTGGAAACTTAATCCCCAATGCAACAGTGTTAGGAGGTGGGGCCTAATAAGGTGATTAGGTCATAAGTGCTCTGCTCTCTTGAGAGGATTAATGTCATTTTTGAGGGAGTGGGTTAGTTATCTCGAGAGTGGGCTGTTTTAAAAGTGAGTGTGCCTTCCTTTTGCTCACTTGTCTCTCTCTCTCTTGCTCTTTTGGCTTCTGCCATGGGATGACTCAGCAAGAAGGCCCTTGTCAGATGCTGACACTTTGATATTGAACTTCTCAGACTCCAGAACTGTGAGAAATAAACTGATTTTCTTCATAAATTTCCCAGTCTGAGGTATCATGTTATAGCAACACAAAACAGACTAAGACAGAGGCCATAAATAATGGACGGCAAGCCCTATTGCCAAATGTGGGAATAAAACGGTTAATGCTGAAAGTGACTGCCCAAGAACCCTCTCTTTACCTTCATAACGCCCCAGGGAGAGGAGAATCCCAGTAATGAGTGACTGGAAATAATAAACTGGCTCTGACAGGAGCTTAGGTGTCCAGATATAGGCAGCTCCAGGCTGACTTTGTGGTTCCACAATCCAGAGTGAGAAAATTCCAAGGCTTCCTCCTAGACCACATCCTTAATGCATAAGAATTGCCAGAGAAAATTATCCAAGATATGGAAATGGGCAAAGGAGATTACTAGGTTTCCTTTCAATGGAATTGTTATTACTACCTATTGGAATTTCTGGAATTTTTGGATTTTATAGGGTTGTACAATTTAACTGATTTCTTATTGACTAGGTTATTTTATAATTTCGTAGGAATTGAAGTAAAATTGTAAAAAAAACTGATGGTAAGGCAAATTCTTATCCATAGCAATGCAAATAAATTTTGCCTGATAAAGATACAATTGATTTCTCCTCTGCAGAAGAGAGAACACCAAACATTACATTTTATTGCACTGTAGGATATTAATCAGTTTTGCATCTATTTGCAAAACCGTTTTGTCTTTTCTCTTTGCCTCTCTGTTCCTCAAATTCCCTTTGAAATAATCTTAACATCTTACCAGTGCCCTCATTAATTGAATTGAATAAAATCTTTGACCTGTGTTCATTCTATATTTGCACAAAACCATGTTTTTGAATCTTTTTTTTTTTTTTTTTTTTTGAGACAGGGTCTCACTCTGTCACCCAGGCTGGAATGCAGTGGCATGATCTTGGCTCACTGCAGCCTCAAGCAATTCCCAGGCTTAAGCAATCCTCCTACCTCAGCCTCCCTGGTAGCTGGGACCATAGGCTCATGCCACCACACCTGGCTAATTTTTTTGTATGTTTTTGTAGAGATGAGATTTCACTATGTTGCCCAGGCTGGTCTCAAACTCCTGGTCTTAAGAGATCAGCCCAACTCAGCCTCCCAAAGTGGTGGGATTAAAGGTGTGAGCCACTGCGACTGGCCCTTGTTTTTACATCTTAAAATATTACACTTTAACACTGTTAATTCCTCCAGGTTTTCCAATTGCTAGGCTAATCAGAAGAAAGTAAATGCCACAATTTTCACAAATGGACCAAAAGTAGTTTCCAGAAACTCTATCTGCAGTACTTGTTGGCAACTCTGGTAATTCTAATGGAGTTTTAAACAGACGTTTTATGAGAAATTAGAAAAGAGGGGAAAAGCATTTACTAGGCTCTGTATATTGCCAATTTCTGTGCTAAATACACAGACATTATCTCACTTATTCCTCAGAAAATCTTTGAGATCTTTGTCCTAATTTTGTAGGAATAAGCAGGAAATATTTGAGTAAGTATGGTAACACCCATCTGCAGATCAAGTCACATAAGTGGAAAATTACAATAATGGTTCATGAACCCTGGTGGTTAAAAGGGCATACCATAAAAAGGGTGGACAATTCAGTAATCATGTGAATGAAAGGACAACCAGCAAGATTAAAGTCATAAACAAGAAAAACTGGGCCAGTGCTTGGGCGGGTGCTCTTAATTACATAGGGACAGCTTGAAGGCGTCTTTGTTTCTTTAGACCTCAGTTAGCAACAGATCTTCCCTCAGACACCCACCTTCCGCCCTCTGCCTCCCTTCTTGAGCAAGAGCGTTCCCTTCAGTACCTGCCTTCCTACATCAAGACCTATGTACATACCAGGCAAAATGAACTCTTTAAGTATAGAAGAAAAAAGACCTATGTACTGTGATTCTCAAAAGGATTTGTACTCCATGGCCAGAAGGCGCAAGAATGACCAGAAGCTGACAGAACTGAGGTAGCCTCTTAGAAACAGAGAGTAGGCCGGGCGCGGTGGCTCAAGCCTGGAATCCCAGCACTTTGGGAGGCCGAGACGGGCGGATCACGAGGTCAGGAGATCGAGACCATCCTGGCTAACATGATGAAACCCCGTCTCTACTAAAAAATACAAAAAACTAGCTGGGCGAGGTCGCGGGTGCCTGTAGTCCCAGCTACTTGGGAGGCTGAGGCAGGAGAATGGCGTAAACCCAGGAGGCGGAGCTTCCAGTGAGCTGAGATTGTGCCACTGCACTCCAGCCTGGGCGACAGAGTGAGACTCTGTCTCAAAAAAAAAAAAAAAAAAAAAAAGAAACAGAGAGTAGGTCCCTCCACTGTATCTGTGATATTGACTATCTAAAACACAAGATTTGGCTGGGCCTGGTGACTCACACCTATAATCCCAGCATTTGGGAGGCCAAGGTAGGCAGATTACTTGAGGTCAGGAGTTCAAGACCACCCTGGCCAACATGGTGAAGCCCTGTGTCTATTAAAAATATACAAATTAGCCAGGCCTGGTGACATGCACCTGTAATCCTAGCTACTCGGGAGGCTGAGACAAGAGCATCACTTGAACCTGGGAGGTAGAGGTTGCAGTGAGCTGAGATTGCGCCACTGTACTCCACCCTGGGCAAGAGAGTGAGACTCCGTCTTGAAAAATAATAAAAAATAAATAATATCTGATGCAAAATGGAATAATGCTAACTTTTTTATTTTTTGAGACGGATCTGGCTCTGTTGTTCAGGCTGGAGTGTGGTAGTGTGATTACAGCTCGCTGAAGCCTCAACCTTCTGGACTAAAGCAATTCTCCCACCTCAGCCTCCTGATTAGCTGAGACCACATGTATGTGCCACCACACCTAATTTTTTGTTTTTTGTAGAGATGGGGGGTCTCACTATGTTGCACAGGCTGGTCTTGAACTCCTGGCCTCAAGTGATCCTCCTGCCTTGGCCTCCTAAAGTACTGAGATTAAAGCTGTGAATGCTAATATTTAAAAGCTTGGTCATTATATTTTTCTCTATTTTTGCCTCTATACTTGATACATTTTATGAAAAATAAGTTTATTGTCAAGAAAAAGAAAGAAAATCTGGAGGAAAAAACTATTTAAATTATTTGTCTTGATTTTGAACCCCCACCCCATAACAGAAGAGAGATGGGAAGGTAGCAAGGTGCCGGCTGCCTTTTTTTTTTTTTGAGACAGGGTCTCACTTTGTCACCCAGGCTGGAGTGCAGGGGCACAATCTCAGCTTACTGCAGCCTCGGCCTCATGGACTCAGGGGATACTCTTGCCTCAGCCCACCAAGTAGCTGAGACTTGGGGCACCAGCTAATTTTTGTTTGTTTGTTTGAGACGCAGTCTCGCTCTGTTGCCCAGGCTAGAGTGCAGGGGTGCGATCTCAGCTCACTGCAAGCTCCGCCTCCCGGGTTCACGCCATTCTCCTGCCTCAGCCTCCCGAGTAGCTGGAACCACAGGCGCCCCCCACCACACCTGGCTAATTTTTTTGTATTATTATTATTATTATTATTATTATTATTATTATTATTATTATTATTTTGAGACGGAGTCTCACTCTGTCGCCCAGGCTGGAGTACAGTGGCCGGATCTCAGCTCACTGCAAGCTCCGCCTCCCGGGTTTACGCCATTCTCCTGCCTCAGCCTCCCGAGTAGCTGGGACTACAGGCGCCCGCCACCACGCCCGGCTAGTTTTTTGTATTTTTTTAGTAGAGACGGGGTTTCACTGTGTTAGCCAGGATGGTCTCGATCTCCTGACCTCGTGATCCGCCCGTCTCGGCCTCCCAAAGTGCTGGGATTACAGGCTTGAGCCACCGCGCCCGGCCATTTTTTTGTATTTTTAGTAGAGACAGGGTTTGACTGTGTTAGCCAGGATGGTCTCAATCTCCTGACCTCATGATCCGCCCACCTCGGCCTCCGAAGTGCTGGGATTACAGGCGTGAGACACTGCGCCCAGCCACACACCCAGCTAATTTTTGTTTGTTTTTATAGAGAAGGGATTTCACCCAAGTTGGTCTCAAACTCCTGGGCTCAAGCAATTCTCCTGTCCTGGCCTCCCAAAGTGCTGGGATTACGGGTGTGAACCACCACACCTAGCCTCCAGCTGCTTTTCTTTTCTTTCTTTCTTTTTTTTTTTGAGATGGAGTCTTGCTCTGTTGCCTCAGACTGGAGTGCAGTGGTACAATCTCGGCTCACTGCGACCTCCGCCTCCTGGATTCAAGTGGTTCTCCTGCCTTGGCCTCCTGAGTTTAGCTGGGATTACAGGTGTGTGCCACCATGCCAGGTTAATTGTTTTGTATTTTTAGTAGAGATGTGGTTTCACCATGTTGGCCAGGCTGGTCTCGAACTCCTCACCTCAAGTGACCTGCCCTCCTTGCCCTCCCAAAGTGCTGGGATTACAGGAATGAGCCACCATGCCCAGCCTCCAGCTGCTCTTTTTTTGTTTGTTTGTTTGAGACAGAGTCTCACTGTTGTCACCCAGGCTGGAGTGCAATGGCACAATCTCGGCTCACTGCAACCTCTGCCTCCCAGGTTCAAGCAATTCTCCCGCCTCAGCCTCCCAAGTAGTTGGGATTACAGGTACCCGCCACCACGCCTGGCTAATTTTTGTATTTTTAGTAGAGATGGGTTTTCGCCATGTTGGCCAGACTGGTCTCGAACTCCTGACCTCAAGTGATCCATCTGCCTCGGCCTCCCAAAGTGCTGGGATTACAGGCATAAGCCACCATGCCGGGCCACCAGCTTCTCTTAACCACCCCTCAGGGACCTTGTGCTGCTCTTGCTTCTCCAGTCATGGGCTCTACCAACCAGTGTCTGGCCTCCCCGGTCAGCATCCCTTTTTGTCTTCTACTTGATAGATGTCTCCTTCTCTTGGAAATTTCAGGACAGTTCATGGAGATCCTACACATACAAGATTTGCTGGCTTTGGCCACAAAAGTTGTTTCAGGCTTCATTTCCCTCTCCATCTCCCTAGTCCTGACTTCAGTTCTCACTCTACCCTGCCACCTGTATCTTCTACTTCTCCTGTGTTTGCACGTTTTATTTTATATTCTCATAAACAGATTCCCCATGCGCACACACACACTGCCCAGACCTAATGCCTGTGCCTAATGGTTCCACAATTTATCAAAGAATATCTGCAGTTACCAAATCAGAGCCTGGGGACGCCTGCATGGTTTTCCCCAGGCAGCCTACCTGTTTCTGTTGTCACACTGCATTCCAGCGGGGCTGCCCAGGTCATTTGAAGGAATCTGGGCCTCCAGCAGCACTTGGGGGTGGCTCTGGGAAAGCAGAGGCGCTCTCTGCAGGGCGCCTGCTTGCTGAATGGGAAAGCAGGGAGCTCTCTGCGGCCGCAGTCAGAACCTGCTCATGTGTTTTTTGTCTGTTGCTTTTTGAGACAGGGTCTTCCTTTGGTGCAGTGGTGCAATCATAGCTCACTGCAGCCTCGACCTCCCAGGCTCAAACAATCCTCCCACCTCAGCCTCCCAAGTAGCTGGGACTACAGGCGTGCGCCACCAAGCCTGGCTGATTTTTGTATTTTTTGTAGAAAAGGGGTTTTGAACTCCTGGCCTCAAGTGATCCTCCTGTGTTGGCCTCCCAAAGTGCTGGGATTACAGGCATGATCCTCCACGCCCCGCCCTGCTGATGTTGTAACAGGTTTTGCCACTGCCTGGTACCATACTTGTGATGAGCGTGGCTGTGTTAGGGGAGCCCTGAATCAGCAGAGGGGACCAGTGCCTGTGCACAGAAGTCTTAGGGCATGTCCCAGCCCTTTCTTTTCCCTCAACATCTCCTGAGGAGCCTGCAGTCACTCTGACACTGTCACGGTGCCTCTGGAGCCCCTCCTTTCCCTAAGTCCCATCTACAACTCCTTGGGACAAATGGTTTTGCATCAGTCTCACCTGGCCCAGGTCTCCTTCTTGTCCATAGGGCTGTATGACAGCCTTTGATGGACACCTCTCTGAGACCAGGTGCCACGTTTGACCTTTCCCTGAGCAGCTGATTTGCTTCCTGTCAATGGAAAGCAACACAACTGGTCTGGTATGTCTCATTCTTGATAAATCTCTTTGTTCTTCTGAACCCGCTGGCTCCAGAGATCACACTTCCTTCTGAAAACCTGAGTTGTTCCCACTGAACTTGCCAGTGGCCTTGTCAGGAGGCTTTCTCCGTTTCCATTTTTAGTTCTTGGCTCCATGAGGGATAAGAATGAAACAAGATGCTGCAGCCCTGCTCTCTTCTCAGTGAAGGCTGAAGGTGTGTGGTGTGGAAGGTGAGAAGGTGGCACAGACGGCATTGCTCCAAGAGAGGAGGAGTGCAAGGAGAGAGGAGAGGCGGCCAGAGGATACAGACCTCCCGGACCCTCAGGGGAAGGGGCACGAAGATGAGCCAGGAAAAACCTTGAAATGGAACAGCACAAGGCCAGCTGGGGCCAGAGCCAAAGAGAGGGTCATCGGCCGCAGAGGTGGTGAGGGTTCTGAGCACTCACTGCTGACTGTTAGGCGCTGCTGAGGGTATTGCACTCTCACCATATCAGCGCCATGAAAGGGAGGGAGGAGGCAGCACTGACGTGCAGAGGGCAGGAGGGCAGAGAGAACTGGCTTAGGCTGGTTGTTTTTGTTTTTGCCATGGAGGAACATGTTGGTCCACAGAGGGGAAGCCTCGAGAAGAAAGGAAGACACTGAACATGCAAAAGGCGAAGGAAATAATTGACTGAGCCAAGTCCCCCTTGAAGGAGGAGCCTTGGAAAAGCATGCGAAGGTGGGAAGCTGCTGTGTTAATTGAAGCAGAGGGTGATACCCCAGGGTGCAAAGTCTGATGAAGTCTGATAAAGGTGGACAGAAGCTCCCAGCTCAGCCTAAAGGTGGCATCTCCTCAACTCCTATCCCCCAGTCTGAATCTTGGGATCTTAGCAGTGCATGGGCCTGGAGACCAAAGCAATGTTGGGAGAAGGATGAAGGCCTGTGGGGAAAATAAAAAGTGTGAGTGTGGCTGGCTTGTCCTGAGCCAATTGACTCATGGGGGTGCCTGGAAAGAGGACATGAAGGAAGAGAAAGAAAGAGAATACACACACACACACACACACACACACACACACACACACACGCTAGCCAAACCCACAGGGCAGGCTTTAGTCCATTTTTTCCTGCAGTTACCTATAAGGGAGAATGAGATGAGAAGTGAACACAAGAATCCAGGCCCTAAAATAGATCCCTCCATGCCTTCTGACTTCCCTCCTGCCCACTGCATGGAGGCAGATGAAGAGTAGAAGAAAGCTTCCAGCACCAGGCCTGGGACTGGGTGCACCCTGACTTGGGTCCTCGGTAAATATATCACGGAACTTCCTAAGTCATCGCTCTTCTCAGACTGGGGTCTGGGATCAGCACAAGTGCTCAAGAGCTTAGAAGTGTGCCAGGCTGTCCTAACATAAAAAGGCACCCTCCACAGCTGCTGAATGCATGACTACTTGAATGTATTCATTATAATGTATATGAGTTATATATTTTATATAACTAGCATGTTTATCCCTTTGAGAGCATAAAAGACACTCTAAATCTCTCTCTCTTTTCTTTTTCGAGATGGAATGTTTCTCTGTCACCTAGGCTAGAGTGCAGTGATGTGATCTTGGCTCACTCCAACCTCCCACTCCTGGGTTCAAACGACTCTCCTGCCTCAGCCTCCTGAGTAGCTGGGATTACAGGCACCTGCCACCATGCCCAGCTAATTTTTGTATTTTTAGTAGAGACGGGGTTTCCATGTTGGCCAGGCTGGCCTTGAACTCCTGACCTCAGGTGATCCGCCTACCTCAGCCTCCCAAAGTACTGGGATTACAGGTGTGAGCCACTACACCCAGCCCTAAATATCTCTTGAATGAATGACTAAATGTATTTACTGTGCATTGGAACAAAATATATGATTGGCATGTTAAACCCATGGTTTCACAAATAATATTGGTTAGAAAAGGCTAAGTTTAAAAAAATGAATTGACTTAAAGTTGATTTCAAGAAAGATATAAATAGAACTTGGAGGTTAAGGCTGCAGTGAGCCAGACTCACACTGCGGCACTCCAGCCTTGGTGATAGAGTAAGACCCTGTCTCGAAAGGAAAAAGAAAGGAGAAAGAAAGAGGGAGAGAGAAAGAGAGAGAAAAAAGAGAAAGAAAGGAAGAGAAAGAAAGAGAAGGAGATAAAGAAATGGGGCAGAAATAAAGAGAAAAAAGAAAGAGAGAGATGGAGTGAAGAAAGGGGGGAGAAATAGAAGAGAGAGAGAGAAAGAAGAAAAAAGAAGAAAGAAAAAAGAAAGAGGGAGAGAGAGAGAAAAAGAAGGATAAGAAAGAAAGAGAAAGAGGGAGAAAGAGAAAAAAGAGAAAGAAAGAAGGAAGGAAGAAATAGGTAAAATAATATTACAAGCAGTGCTTGGTACAGCATTGAGCCCGAGGTGCACTGTCTCCCCCACTGCCTGCGTCACCCACAAGGGCCTACATCACCTTCTGCCTGGGTGGCAGAGAGGAAGGAAACTCATTAAATGTCAGGTGGTCAATGTGCACTTTGCCTAGGTGTCTCCTTCACCTGCTCCCAGCCCTCTGAAATTTATTCCTCCAAAAGTATTATCAACCTTAGAGAAGTTAACTTGTCCAAGATCAATCAACTGTAAATGGCAGAGGCAGAATTCAAACTAAGCTCTGCTGACTTTAGAGCTTGCTCCTTTCTACTCTGCCAGCTGAGTAGAAGAGAGCGGTCAGTGTATACAGCAATGTTCAGCTTGGGAGAGGAAGGACAAGGGAGTTTGCCTAGGAGTTTCCCTGTCTTCATGAAGTCAGTGGCAAGACCTTCTGCTGAGCTACTGTGGGGGAATTTGATAAGAAATCACCCGGATTGAAGCTTTCATCCTGTTCTGATAGAAAATTCAAAGAAATAAAAGCACTGGAAAGGGGAGACCTTTGGGGAGTAAATGTACCACTATCCATGACACTTTATGTTGGGACCAATGGATTTATCCACCGGGGTATACACTTTTACACTCATCCCCATGTTTGAGGAAGGGCTGAATTTTTATGATTTTCCCTTACTACAGAGATCTCTAACTCCTTGTTACTCAAAGTATGGTTCGTGGACCAGCAGTAGGATGACCAACCATCCCAATTTGCCTGGAGCTCAGAGATTTTCTGGGACAAGGGACTTTCAGTGCTAAAACTGGGTTAGTCCCGGGATGAGTTGGTCACTCTAACCAGCAGCACCAGCATCCCTTGGGAGCTTGTTAGAAATGGAGAATTCCGGGCTTACTGGATCAGAATCTGCACTTGAGCAAGACCATATACACATTCAGGTTTGAAAAGCATTTCTGTAGGTTAAATATTGGCAGAGTGAGTTGAATGGTGGGTGGGCTTTACCCAATCAGTTGAAGACCTCAATGGAACAACCCCCTACATTAGCCAGCGTTTTCTATAGAAACAGAATCTATAGGCCGGGCGCGGTGGCTCACGCCTGTAATCCCAGCACTTTGGGAGGCCGAGACGGGCGGATCACAAGGTCAGGAGATCGAGACCATGGTGAAACCCCGTCTCTACTAAAAATACAAAAAATTAGCCGGGCGCGGTGGCGGGCGCCTGTAGTCCCAGCTACTCAGGAGGCTGAGGCAGGAGAATGGCGTGAACCCGAGAGGCGGAGCTTGCAGTGAGCCGAGATCGCGCCACTGCACTCCAGCCTGGGCGACAGAGCGAGACTCCGTCTCAAAAAAAAAAAAAAAAAAAAAAAAAAAAAAAAAAAAAAAAAAAGAAACAGAATCTATAAACTTAGTTTAAGGAATTGGGTCACACAATTGTGGGAGCTCGATGAATTCAAAATCTGACGGGGGAGACCCAGGAAGGAGCTGCGGTTCAAGTCCAAAGGCAGTTAGGCTGGACACCCGGGAAAAGCCAATATTGCAGATGAGGTCCAAAGGCCATCTGCTGGCAGAATTCCCTTTTGCTTGGGAAGGTCAGCCTTTTGTTTGATTCAGGCCTTCAACTGATTAAAGCCCAATCACATTATGGAGGGCAATTCACTTTACTCAAAGTCCATCAGTCTAAAGGCAAATCTCACCCAAAACACTCTCACAGAAACATCCGAACAATGTTTGACCAAATATCTGGGTACCATGGCCCAGTTAATTTGACATAAAAAATTAACCATCACAGCAATCCCTGGAACCTGTGTAGTCTTTGAAGATGTTAGAAAGGATCTTGAAATGAGGAGATCCAGGAAAGCCCTCAAGTTAATAATAAGTGTCCTTATAAAAGACACACGAGGCCGGCTTTGGTGGCTCACGTCTGCAATCGCAGCACTTTGGGAGGCCGAGGCAGGTGGATCACCTGAGGTCAGGAGTTTGAGACCAGCCTGGCCAACGTGGTGAAACCCCGTCTCTACTAAAAAAAAAATACAAAAATTAGCTGGGCGTGGTGATGGGAGCCTGTAATCCCAGCTACTCAGGAGGCTGAGGCAGGAGAATCGCTTAAGACTGGGAAGCAGAGGTTGCAGTGAGCCAAGATTGGGCCTCTGCATACCAGCTTGGTTGACAAGAATGAAATTCCATCTCAAAAAAAAAAAAAAAAAAAAAAAAAAAACACACAGGCTGCCATGGTGGCTCACGCTGGATCGCTGGAGGCCGGGAGTTCAAGGTCAGCCTGGGCAACATAGCAAGACCCCCATCTCTATTTTACAAAAAGAGAGAGAAAGAGAGAGAGAAAGGAGAGACAGATCAAAGAGATGAAGGCTATGTGAAGGTGAAGAGATTGGGGTAATGTGGCCACAAACCAAGGAAGCCAAGGAATGCCTCCAGCCACGAGAAACTGGAAGAGGCAAAGAAGGATCCTCCCCAAGAGCCTCCAGAGGCAGCGTGGCCTGCCAACACCTTGATTTTGGACTTCTGGCCTCCAGAACTGTGAGAGAATGAATGTCTACTGTTTTAAGACACCAGTTCGTGGCAATTGGCTATGGGAGCCACAGGAAGCTAATACAACTGGGAAATGGCAAGAAGCTTGTCTATCTGACTTCTCTGCAGGGCGGTGGGTCCACACCATGCACTTGCACACACACTAGGAGGGAGGCCAGAGGCAGTCCTCACTTCCTCAGGGACCCCTTCCTGTTGGTCTGCTCCCACCTCCTGCCTGGGTTCTGCTCTGCCACAGTAGCTCAGCTCTGTGTCCCCACCACTAGCCGGCATCTCCTCCCTGCTCTGCACCCCAGTCCTTTGTGCTTCACTCTGCAGACCCCAGGCTCCAAATATGTCATCTTTATTCTCTCTCTCAGGTCTAGAAGGCCTTCATCCCTCGCCTCAGCCCTGGGCCCACCTGCTGCCACTGTCTCTCAAGTCACAAGCATTTATTGTGCATCTACTAGGAGTTGGGCACTTGAAGTGCTGGGGGCTCCTAGAAGTTCCTGCCCTCCAGAAGTTCACTGTCTGCTCAATAATTTCCCATCATCTCACCTCTCTGAAAACATGGCCTGTGGTCACTGATTTCTAGGAATCTGCTCAGTGCCTGCACCTGCTCCCCCTCACATGATGCAAGGATACAGGTGTGTGGGATATTAGAGCTGAAATCTAACTGCAGAGTCTCTTTCAAAGGTGCACAGTTTCATTTGTTGGTTGTCACTGTGGAAAAAACCATACGCCAAATGAAAGTAAAGCAAGGGGCTGGGTGTGGTGGCTCATGCCTGTAATCCCAGCACTTTGGGGGGCCGAGGCGGGTCGATCACTTGAGGTCAGGAGTTTGAGACCAGCCTGGCCAACATGGTGAAATCCCATCTCTACTAAAAATACAAAAATTAGCCAGGCGTGGTGGTGCGCCCCTGTAGTCCCAGCTGCTCAGGAGGCTGAGGCAGGAGAATTGCTTGAACCCAGGAGGCGAAGGTTGCAGTGAGCTGAGATTGCGTCACTGCACTCCAGCCTGGTCAACAGAGTGAGACTGTCTCAAAAAAACAAAACAAAACAAAACAAAACAAAACAAAAAACAGAAAGCAAAGAAAGTAAAGCAGGGGCTAAATTTGACATAAAGAATGACAAATTACTATTTCATTAAAGCCACAGACCTAAGGCCTAGTCTTGTTTGTTTGTATAAGAAAAGATAACGAACAATTATATTACATTTTTCAATCTAGAGTAGCTAAAAGTTTACATGTTAACTCAGTACTAGAAAATGTGAGGATAGGTCTGATTCCATATCCTGTGTCTTAAAAAAATTATACCATAAAATCCACTTCAATAATCAAGATGTTTAATCAGTATAGATTTGTGCTTATTTATCCCCGTGAGTCCACGCATAACTCATTTTATTGTGCTTTGCTTTATCGCACCTTGCAGATGCTGCACGTTTTACAAATGGAAGGTTTGTGGCAATCCTGCCTGGAGCAAGGCTATTGGTGCCATTTTTCCAACAGCATGTGCTCACTTCACGTCTCTGTGTCACATTTTGATCATTCTCACAGCATTTCAAACTTTTTCATTATTATAACTATGACTGTGATTATTATTTCAAGACAGGGTCTCGCTCTGTTGCCCAGGCTGGAGTGCAGTGGTGTGATCACTGTAGCCTCAATCTCCTGGGCTCAAACAATCCTCCCACCTCAGCCCCTTGAGTAGCTGGGACTACAGACACATGCCACCAATTTTTTTATTTTTTGTAGAGGCAGGGTCTCCTTATGTTGTCCAGGCTGGTCTTGAGCTCCTGGACTCAAGTGATCCTCCAGCCTCAGCCTCCCGAAGTGCTGGGATTACAAGCATGAGCCATTGTGCCTAGCCCAAACATTTTAATTATTGTATCTGTTAGGGTGATCAGTGACCTTTGATGTTACTATTCTAATTGTTTTGAGGTGCCACAAATTGCACCCATATAAGACAGCAAACTTAATAAATATGTGTGTTCTGATTGCTTGACTGACCAACCGGCTATTCCCCCATCTCTCTCCCCACTTCCTTCAGTTTCCCCATTCCCTGAGACACAATAACATTGAAGTTAAGCCAATTAATAATGCTACAATAGCCTCTAAGTGTTCAAGTGAAAGGAAGAGTCGCACGTCTCTCACTTTAAATCAAAAGCTACAAATGATTAAGCTTAGTGAGGAAGGCATGTCGAAGGCTGAGATCAGCCAAAAGGTACTCCTCTTGTGCCGGTTAGTCAAGTTGTAAATGTAAGGGAAAAGTTGTTGAAGGAAGTTAAAAGTGTCACTCCAGTGAACATATGAATGATACGAAAGCAAAACTTCCTTATTGCTGATATGGGGAAATTTTGAGTAGTCTGGATAGAAGATCAAACCAGCCACAACATTCCCTTTAGCCAAAGCGTAATCCAGACCAAGGCCATAACTCTTCAATTATGTGGAGGCTGAGAGAGGTGAGGTTATCTGAGGAAGAAAACTTGGAAGCTAACAGACGCTGGTTCATCAGATTGAAGGAAGGAAGCCAGCTCTATAACATAAAAGTGGACGGTGAAGCAGCAAGTGCTGATGTAGAAGCTGCAGCAAGTTATCCAGAAAATCTGGCTAAGATCACTGATGAAGGCGGCTGTGCTAAACAACAGATTTTCAATGTAGATAAACAGCTTTCTCTTGGATGAAGAAGCCATGTAGGACCCTCATAGCTAGAGAGGAGAAGTCAATGCCTGGCTTCAAAGCTTTAAAGAACAGGCTGGCGCCGGGCACGGTGGCTTGCGCCTGTAATACCAGCACTTTGGGAGGCCAAGGTGGGAAGATCACGAGGTCAGGAGATCGAGACCATCCTGGCTAACATGGTGAAACCCCGTCTCTACTACAAATGCAAAAAATTAGCCAGGTGTGGTGGCAGGCGCCTGTGGTCCCAGCTACTTGGGAGGCTGAGGCAGGAGAATGGTGTGAACCTGGGAGGTGGAGCTCACAGTGAGCCGAGACCACGTTACTGCACTCCAGCCTGGGCAACAGAGCGAGACTCCATGTCAAAAAAAAAAAAAAAAAAAAAGAATAGGCTGGCTCTCTTATTAGGAGCTAATGCAGGTGGTGGCTTTAAGTGGAAGTCAGTGCTCATTTGCCATTCTGAAAATTATAGGACCTTTAAGAGTTATGCTAAAGCTGGCCAGGTGTGGTGGCTCACACCTGTAATCCCAGCACTTTGGGAGGTCGGGGGGGGGGATCACCTGAGGTCAGGGGTTCGAGACCAGCCTGGCCAACATAGTGAAACCCCATCTCTACTAAAAATACAAAAATTAGCCAGGCGTAGTGGTGTACACCTGTGATCCCAGCTACTCAGGAGGCTGAGGCAGGAGAATCACTTGAACCCAGGAGGCACCCGGGAGGTGGAGGTTGCCATAAGCTGGGATCACACCACTGCACTCCAGCCTAGGCAACACAGCGAACTCTGTCTCAAAAAAAAAAAAAGTTATACTAAAGCTACTCTTCTTGTACTCTATAAATGGAATAGCAAAGCCTAGATGACACCTTATCTGTTAATTAGCATGGTTTACTAACTATTTTAAGCCCACTATTGAGATTTACTGCTCAGAAAAAAAAAAAAAAAAAAAAAAAAAAAGATGGCTTTCAGAAAATTACTGCTCTTTGACAGTTCACCTGGTCACCCAAGGGCTCTGCTGGAGATACAAAGAGATGAATGTTGTTTTCATGCCTGCTAACACAACATCCAGTCCACAGCCCATGGATCAAAGAGTAATTTTGACTTTCAAGCCCTATTATTTAAGAAATACGTTGGCCGGGCACAGTGACTCACACCTGTAATCCCAGCACTTTGGGAGGCTGAGGCAGGCAGATCACAAGGTCAAGAGATGGAGACAATCCTGGCCAACATGGTGAAACCCTGTCTCTACTAAAAATACAAAAATTAGCTGGGCGTGGTGGCACACACCTGTAGTCCCAGATACTTGGGAGGCTGAGGCAGGAGAATCACTTGAACCTGGGAGGCGGAGGTTGCAGTGAGCCGAGATTGCGCCACTGTACTCCAGCCTGGTGACAGACCAAGACTCCATCTCAAAAAAAAAAAGAAATACATTTTGTTGGGCCATAGCTGCCATTAATCATGATTCCTCTAATGGATTTAGGCAAAGTAAATTGAAAGACTTTGGAAAGAATTAATCATTCTAAATGCCATTAAGAACATTCATGATTCATGGGAGAAGGTCAAAATATCCACATTAACAGGATTTGGGAGAAGTTGATTCCAATGCCCATAGTTGACTTTAGGAGGCTCAGGACTTCTGTAGGGGAAGTAACTGCAGATGTGGTAGAAACAGCAAGAGAACTATAGATAGAAGTAGAGCCTGAAGATGTGACTGAATTGCTGCCATCTCATGATCCAACTTGAATGAAGGAGGTGTTGCTTCTTCTGAATGAACAAAGAAAATCTTTTCTTGATGTGGATTCTACTCCTGATGAAGACGCTGTGGACATTGTTGAGATGACAACAGAGGACTTAGAATATTACATAACAGGCCGGGCGTGGTGGCTCAAGCCTGTAATCCCAGCACTTTGGGAGGCCGAGACGGGCGGATCACGAGGTCAGGAGACCGAGACCATCTTGGCTAACACGGTGAAAGCCCGTCTCTACTGAAAAATACAAAAAACTAGCCGGGCGAGGTGGCGGGCACCTGTAGTCCCAGCTACTCGGGAGGCTGAGGCAGGAGAATGGCGTAAACCCGGGAGGCAGAGCTTGCAGTGAGCTGAGATCCGGCCACTGCACTCCAGCCTGGGCGACAGAGCAAGACTCTGTCTCAAAAAACAAACAAACAAACAAAAGAATATTACATAACATAGTTGATAAAGCAGTGGCATGGTTTGAGAAGATTGATTCCAGTATTGAAGGAAGTTCTACTGTGGGTAAATGCTATCAAATAGTATCACATGCTACAGAGAAATCTTTGGTGAAAGAAAGAGTCAATCGATGCAGCAAACTTCATCTTTGTCTTATTTCAGGAAATTGCCACAGGCATCCCAATCTTTAGCAGCCACCACCCTGATCGGTCAGCAGCCACAACACTGACGCAAGACCCTCTACCATCAAAAAGATGACTCACTGAAGCCTCAGGTGATCATTAGCTTTTTTTTAGTATAAAGTGTTTTACAAGACCAGTGCTCTAACCCATGAGCTATGGAGCCGTAATAAAGTATTTTAAAATTCCAGCTGGGCACGGTGGCTCACGCCTGTAATCCCAGCACTTTGGGAAGCTGAGGAGGGTAGATCACCTGAGGTCAACAGTTCGAGACCAGCCTGGCCAACATGGAGAAACCCTGTCTCTACTAAAAATACAAAAATTAGCTGGGCGTGGTGGCGGGGGCCTGTAATTCCAGCTACTCAGGAAGCTGGGGCAGGAAAATCTCTTGAACTCAGGAGATAGAGGTTGCAGTAAGCCAAGATCGCACCACTGCACTCCAGCCTGGGTGACACAGTGAAACTCTGTCTCAAAAAGAAAAAAAAATTAAGGTATATATGTTGTGCTGGGTGCAATGGTGGATGCCTGTAATCCTAGCCCTTTGGGAGGTCAAGGCTGGTAGACTGCTTGAGCCGAGGGGTTCATGACCAGCCTGAGCAACATAGTGAGACCCTGTCTCTAAAAAAATACAAAAAATTAGCTGGGTGTGGTGACTCGTGCCTGTAGTCCCAGCTCCTCAGGAGACTGAGGTGGGAGGCTCACTTGAACCTGAAAGCAGAGGTTGCAGCGAGCTGAGATTTTGCCCCTGCACTCCAGCCTGGGCACCAGAGTGAGCCCTGTCGTTAAGAAAAAAAAAAAAAAAAATCAAGGTTGAGCAGACCTTTAGCACCAAAGGGACCATTCTGTCTCTCCTCTCTCAGGTTTAACTTTCTCATGAAAATCTTACCCCCAGCCCATTTTAACTTAACTCACAATATATGCCTGGCACTATGCAAGATTCTGGAAATGTGAAGAGGAACAAAATAGCTATGGCTGACTCCTAGTCGGCCATAGTTTATAGTCTACTAGAAATAGTTATCAAAGTGTGGTCTGGGGACCTTGGAGGAGGGAGGGAGAGTCCTTGGAGCCCTTTTGGGGCTGTGTGTGAAGCCCAAACTACATTCCTGTATTCATAATAATATAGCCAGTTCTCATTCTTCATGGTAGTTATGTTCTATAAAGTTGCTGTGAATGCTGAATAAGTGAATACTGAATTATTGCTCTTAAGGGAAATACAGGGTTAGGTTCCTACAAGCTTCTGGTCATTTTTGTCAACCAACCAATATGTAACCTTGTTTTCTGTGTATTTCTATTTAAAGATATGTTAACACGAGAGGATGGTGGCATGTATGCCATCTCCCATTCACGTTCCTATCTTCCCTGGAAGGCTATTATGAGATGATTTCTTATGCCTTCCAGGTTCTGATGAGATTAGGGTTTTATGCCATGGCCTCCTCAGAATAGAGCTGCAGAATACTAAAGCCCTTAGCTGCAGCTAAGAATGAGCTTCTCGAAAGGGTGTCCCATGGCTTGCCTCGCAGTCACCTGACCCCTTTTGTTTTGGTGTTTTCCTTTTGGTGAGTGGGACAAAGACCATAGGAGCTGGCACCTTGAGCCACTCCTCCTTTTGCTGTTTACATAAGTGTCAAACAGTCTGATCTAAAAGTAGCCTGTTGTACCTTTCCCTTTCAACCAGGCAGGCCTTGTCCTTGTCCTTGTGTGTGCTCGACAAAAAGGAAAGACCAAGAGGCAGATGTTGGATCAGTGTATTGCCCAGGCACTCTGCTCATTACTAGCCCATCTGACCCCTACATCTGCAGCCTGAAACCCAGTGATGAGAAAATTCTCCATGTTACAACCCTCATAAATGGCATTAACCTCTTTTAGAAGAAGATGGATTGCAAATGATTTTTAGATGTTCTTGTGGATAATACTTGCAGTAGCTACACATTTAACGTTTGTTCATATTGCCATCATTGCAGAACCCAGAGGTAAAAAAGCTGCGAGTTGGAGGAGGAATCTTCGCTTCTCCAAAGGAGACCTCTCTCTTCTCTTGCTCTCTCAGGAAAGAGGGGACTCTAAAGTAGTTCACTTACGGTGGACCATGCAACATGGCTAAAAATGAGGTCTGCCCAGAGCCCAAGGCTTGTCACAACTTCCTCTGTCATTCTGTGAAACTTAGCCTTAAACAGACCAGAGTTTTGCCTGGCTAAAAACTGTATTCTCTGCTTTATCTGAAGTGAAATGTATTTCTCCTGTTCCAGTCAGTGACCAATGCAATCACCTTATCCTAGAAAAAAAGTAAATTGTAAGCACCCTCAAGTTTTATTATTTGCTGGCTCACAAAGTAAGAATGCACATTGTAAAAAAATGTGCAAGGCTGGGTGTGGTGGCTCATGCCTGTAATCCCAGCACTTTGGGAGGCCAAGGTGGGTGGATCACGAGGTCAGGAGATCAACACCATCCTGGCCAACATGGTGAAACCCAGACTCTACTAAAAACATAAAAATTAGCTGGGTATGGTGGTGCACACCTGTAATCCTAGCTACTCAGGAGGCTGAGGAAGGAGAATCGCTTGAAACCGGGAGGAAGAGGTTGCAGTGAGCCAAGACTGTGCCACTGCGGTCCAGCCTGGCGACAGAGCGAGACTCCGTCTCAAAAAAACAAAAAAACAAAAAAACTGCAAAACACAAAAAGTAGAAATAAACACACAAAAAAATCCGTCTCACATCTACAAGAAGGCAACAACTGTTAATATTCTAAGATACTTCCCTGTTTTCCTTTACACAAGCACAACTCTATATGTAATCTTGTACCTCACCTTTTGATTCACATCATTTCATATTTCTCCATGACTTCACATTGTAAATATTATGTTGACTAACTGCATAGTGATTTGTGGATGTGTCAAAATTTATCTAACTCTTCCTCAAACGTGGCACCTAGGTTAAGAAGCTTGTCACTTTTGACACAAGCTATCTGAATGAGTGACAGATGGTATGGTGTGGTTGAAACAGCAGTGACTTTGCAGTCACATTTTTTGACCCATGTTTGAGATCTGGTCAGTCACTTGTAACTTGTTTGTGTGACTTTAGGTAAACCACTTAATTTCTCTGAGCCTCAATTCCTTTCCCCATCTATAAAACAGGACCGGTAACTTCTACTTCACTGAGTTGTTCTAAGCCAGTAGTTGACGTACTATAGCTCAGGGGCCAATTCCAGGCCACTATCTGTTTTGGTAAAAAAAAAAAAAGTCTCAAAGGCACACAGCCATCTCCATTCATTTATACATTCATTTATATATGGCTGCTTTTGTCCCACAAGAGCAGAACAGAGAAGTTGTGACAGAGACATGGCCTGCAAAAATATCTGGCCCTCTATAGAAAAGATTTGATGATCCCTATTCTAAATAATGGATGTGATAGTAATTCTGTAGACAGAAAAGAGCCTAAGCAAATGTGAAAGATTATTCTTGACAGAGCGCACAGTAGGTGCTCATTAAACATTTGTTCTAAGGATGTGTAGCTAGATGGAGAATTTTATTCACCCAAATCCCTGCAGAATGAGTCTCTGTTCAAGAGAAGCATGAAGGAGGAGGTAATTCAAAAGAGCATCAGTATGGGGTGAGAACTCTGTGCAGAGGGAGAGGAACAGAGATTTTTAACACCTGGGAAACTGTAAGGACAAGGAGAACTGTGTGAAGATATTTAGAAGTTTTCTGGATGATGCTCTGAATAAAACTCCTATGCAGCCCAATTAAAGTAATCTACAGTAAAGATCAACATGGTTCTTTAAGACTTTCAGAGTAAGACCAATGTTTATTTAACTCAACTCAATGTAGGGACTGGATCAAAGGACTATAGCTTTCAAATAGATTATCAAATTGACAGAATAAAAATAACAACTCAGGCTGGGCATGGCAGCTCAAGCCTGTAATCCCAGATCTTTGGGAGGTCAGAGCAGTAGGATCACTTGAGCCCAGGAGTTTGAGATCAACCTGGGCAACACAGTGAGACTTCATCTTTATATTTTAAAATAAGTCAATTAATTAAATAAAAATAAAAATGGGCGTGGTGGATAATGCCTGTAATCCCAGCACTTTGGGAAGTTGAGGCAGGCAGATCACTTAAGGTCAGGAGTTTAAGACCTGGCCAACATGCTGAAACTACATCTCTACTAAAAATAGCAAAATTAGCTAGGAGCTAGCGCGGTAGCTCATGCCTGCAATCCCAGCACTTTGGGAGGCCAAGGCAGGTGGATCACCTGAGGTCAGGAGTTCGAGACCAGCCTGACCAACATGGAGAAACCCTGTCTCTACTAAAAATACAAAATTAGCCGGGCGTGGTGGCACATGCCTGTAATCCCAGCTACTAGGGAGGCTGAGGCAGGAGAATTGTTTGAACCTGGGAGGCGGAGGTTGCAGTGAGCTGAGATCATGCCATTGCACTTCAGCCTCAGCAACAAGAGCGAAACTCCGTCCCCCCGCCAAAAAAAAAAAAAAGCTGGGCATGGTAGCATGTGCCTGTAGTCCCAGTTACTCAGGAGGCTGAGGCAGGAGAACCACTTGAACCCAGGAGGTGGAGGTTGCAATGAGCCGAGACTGTGCCACTGCACTCCAGCCTGGGCGACAGAGCAAGACTTCCGTTTAAAAAAAAAAAAAAAAAAAACAACAGCCCTAATATTGAATTTATAAGACAAAATTTTAATTATTAGCACTCTCCCATAAAGCACAGTGAAGAACATCTTATTTAATAAAAAGAGGATAATATTTCACTGGGCAGGCTGGGCACAGTGGCTCACGCTTATAATCCCAGCCCTTTGGGAGGCTAAGGAGGGCAGATTGCTTGAGCCCAGGAGCCTGAGCAACATGGCAAAACCTCATCTCTATAAAAAATGCAAAAATTAACCTGGTGTGATGGTGAGCTCCTGTAATCCCAGTTACCCAGGAGACTGAAGCACGAGAATCACTTGAAACCGGGAGGTGGAGTTTGCTGAGCTGAGATTGTGCCATTACACTCCAGCCTGGGCAACACAGCAAGACTATGTCTTAAAAAAACAAAAAACAGGCTGAGTGAGGTGGCTCATGCCTGTAATCCCAGCACTTTGGGAGGCCGAGGCGGGAGGATCACCCGAGGTCAGGACTTCAAGACCAGCCTGGCCAACATGGCGAAACCCCGTCTCTGCTAAAAATACAAAAATTAGCTGGGGTGGTGGTGCCTGCCTGTGATCCCAGCTACTCAGGAGGCTGAGGCTGGAGAATCACTTGAACCTGGAAGGCGGAGGTTGTAGTGAGCCGAGATTGTGCCACTCTACTCCAGCCTGGGCAACAGAGCGGGACTCCATCTCAAAAAAAAAAAAAAAAGAAAAAAGAAAAAGCATAACAGTTATCCATGAAAGCCGGCAAAGTAGTGCACACTTTTAGTTCCAGCTACTTGGGAGGCTGAGGCAGGAGGATTGCTTGAGCCCAGGTCTAGTCTGGAGAATATAGCAAGACCTCACCTCTAAAAAATATTATCCATGGGCCGGGCGCAGTGGCTCAAGCCTGTAATCCCAGCACTTTGGGAGGCCGAGACAGGCGGATCATGAGGTCAGGAAATCAAGACCATCCTGGCTAACACGGTGAAACCCCGTCTCTACTAAAAAATACAAAAAACTAGCCGGGCGAGGTGGCAGGCGCCTGTGGTCCCAGCTACTTGGGAGGCTGAGGCAGGAGAATGGTGTGAACCCGGGAGACAGAGCTTGCAGTGAGCTGAGATCCGGCCACTGCACTCCAGCCTGGGCGACAGAGTAAGATTCCGTCTCAAAAAAAAAAAAAAAAAAATACTGTCCATGGATCCACTCCTTTATCTGCCTGAAAAAAGAGGGTCCTGCCCTGGCACACTTAGAACTGCTCTCTCCTGCCTCTCTATAAAGATGGAGGAAGGTGAGAAGACGACTTTTTTTTTTTTTTTTTAACAGACTTTTTAGTTAAGAGAGAAAAAAGAGCAGACTGGATGTGAGGAAATTGATGGTAACAAAGAGCAAAGAGTAGAGATTTAACAAAAAGTGTTGTTGAGGGTTATGTATACCTTTAACATATTTGAAAAATATAACATATTTGAAAATATATGAGCCAGGCGTGGTGGCTCATGCCTATAATCCCAGCACTCTGGGAGGCCAAGGCGGGTGGATCATCTGAGGTCAGGAGTTCAAGATCAGCCTGGCCAACATGGCAAAACCCCGTCTCTACTAAAAAATACAAAAACTAGCTGGGCGTGGTGGCATACACCTGTAATCCCAGCTACTTGGGAGGCTGAGGCTGGAGAATCGCTTGAACTTGGGAGGCAAAGGTTGTAGTGAGCTGAGATTGTGCCACTGCACTCCAGCCTGGGCAATAAGAGCGAGACTCTATCTCAAGAAGAAAAAAGAAAAAAGAAAAATATAAGAAAAAAATAAGTTATTTTAGCATGGTGGCTCACACCTGTACTCCCAGCACTTTGGGAGGCCAAGGTGAGAGGATTGCTTGAACCCAGGAGTTCGAGATCAGCCTGAGCAACATAGTGAGACCCAGTCTCTTTCAAATAAAATAAAACAGACTTCAGACCATGGTTTGCTTCAAAATCTATAAACATATAATGGTTAACTAAGAATTTCTGTGCCTGTGGGGGATACCTTTTAGTATAGTTTCTCTTAAGTGGAATGTAAAGTTGTGTGGTAGATAAGGCTAGGCTGTTCCTGTGGTCAAATGAGCATTGACCAGTGAAATGGAGAGTTGTTTGATAAGTAGATCATCGGTCAGTATCCTTTGCTACCAATCTGCCTGTGAGAGTCCCTAAGCACCAAAAGCAAGACAAGAGCAAGACTCCATCTCAAAAAAAAAAAAAAAAAAAAGTTTAGAATATATATATGTGTGAAAACAATGTGAAAAAATAGTTGAGATTTTGCTTGTAGATTTTTGTTTCTACCTTCAGAAACTCAGAAGACAACTTTTTCTAGTGGAAAGTAAAATTATTGGATGGAATGGGAAATCCAAAACAGGGAAGTAACACACAGATGCCAACTGATCACCTACTTTCGAGCTACTGTCCAGGAATTCGACAAGAGTTCAGAGCCACATTTTTTTTTCTTCCTTTTCAGAGAGGTGGGGCTTAAGATTTAGTCTGGAATTCAGATGCCTACTGGTGACTGCTCCGTGGCAGCTAAACCAAGAGAACAGCTGCTCTGCTCATTGTTTCATACCACACCAGGGTACACAGCTTGTGCTTTGGGATGGAAACCTATGGTTATCTGCAGAGGGAGTCATGCTTTCAAGGACCTCATGTAAGTAATTCAGAATTCAATAGAGCTTTATTATTGAAATTGCAATCAGAAAAAAAGGGGGAAAGAAGGAAAATTACATAGAGGAAGAGGAAAGCTTTGGTTTTAAATCTATCAAATCCATCATTTTAAAAGACTTTTTAACTGCTAACTCAGGTTAGTCATTCTGTGGCTGCTACTTGTTCTCAGTTATTGTGCTAAAATTCATGGTCTTTCTGCATTTCCAAACTGAAAGCTGAAATTGAACTCTTTTCTCCAGATTCCTGGCACTTCCATCAGATAAAGTGGGGTTCCTTTTACTTTTTGAGATCTCTGTTTCATAAACACAGTTTATTTTCAAAACATGCAATGTTTGCTTTAACTATTTTGTTTCCTTCCCTTTTGAAACATGGCGTGTAGAGCTGCCTAATTTGTACTTCTTTTCCCTCAGTTATTTAACTATTTACTGACCACATGATTGGGGTGGGTGCATTTACTCCAAGTTAATTAGTATCTAAGTCAAATAAGAAGGAAATTATCATGTTTATCAATATATAAATGTGACATATAGTGTGCTACATTATAGTGTAGTTTATTAAACCTAATTTTTCATTGAGGCATATGGAAATCCAAATGTTTTTGGAAATCATCATCACAGTTCAATTAGGTGATTAAAATATATATTCAATTTAAAGATCATCTATAGTTAAGGAATGGCTTATACAAACGTGTGTGTGTGTGTGTGTGTGTGTGTGTGTGTGTTTAAAGACAGGATCTTGCTCTGTCACCCAGGCTAGATTGCAGCAGCATAATGATAGCTCACTGCAGCTTTCAACTCCTGGGCTCAAGGGATCCTCCTGCCTCAGCCTCCCAAGTAGCCAGGACTACAGACACAGACTACCACACCCAGCGAACTTTTATTTTTTTTTTTTTTTTTTTTTTTTTTTTTTTTTTTATTTTTTATTTTTTTTTTGAGGCGGAGTCTCGCTCTGTCGCCCGGACTGGAGTGCAGTGGCCAGATCTCAGCTCACTGCAAGCTCCGCCTCCCGAGTTTACGCCATTCTCCTGCCTCAGCCTCCCGAGTAGCTGGGACTACAGGCGCCCGCCACTTCGCCCGGCTAGTTTTTGTATTTTTAGTAGAGACGGGGTTTCACCGTGTTAGCCAGGATGGTCTCGATCTCCTGACCTCGTGATCCGCCCGTCTCGGCCTCCCAAAGTGCTGGGATTACAGGCTTGAGCCACCGCGCCCGGCCCACCCAGCGAACTTTTAAATTCTTTGTAGAGACAGGGTCTTGCTATGCTGCCCAGGCTGATCTTGAACTCCTGGGCTCAAGTGATGCTCCTGGCTTGGCCTTTCAAAGTGCTGAGATTACAGGTGTGAGTCCCTGTACCTGGCCTTATAAAAACTTTCCAATCAGATGATATTATTCCTGCAATTATTGCCAACACAGTTTACTCCTAGCTGTATCACTAATGCATACTTTCTATTTGCCTTCTTCAATGAGAATTTATTTTTATTTTTTATTAGCACACTTAAATTGAAATTCAAGGTCAGACTTTCTGAGCTTCTAGCTGGAACTTGTAAGTTTTTTTCCTCATGTCATCAATAAAATCTGCTTAGAAATGGTTGTTTCTAGTTATGAAAGTAATAGTTGCTCTGCTCATCTCTACATCCATTTTTTTTGTATGACTGACTTTAAAAATGTGGCCTGTAGCCGGGCGCGGTGGCTCACGCCTGTAATCCCAGCACTTTGGGAGGCCGAGGCAGGTGGATCACAAGGTTAAGAGATCGAGACCATCCTGGCCAACATGGTGAAACCCTGTCTCTACTAAAAACACAAAACTTAGCCGGGCATGGTGGCACATGCTTGTAATCTCACCTACTCGGTAGGCTGAGGCAGGAGAGGCGGAGGTTGCAGTGAGCCGAGATCACACCACTGCACTCCAGCCTGGCAACAGAGTGGGACACCAACTCAAAAAAAAAAAAAAAAAAAAAAAAAAAAATGGTCTGAAATGATCATTTCATTCATTTGCCTAATGTTTGGTGGTTTCTGTGGCCACGCAAACTCTGAAATACTCTATATGGCTTTTAGGTTATCTTCCAAGTTACTCTCCCACTTAATAATTCAATTATCTTTTCCAGTATTCCTCAATAAAACCTTTCTCCTGTCAGGCTGGTCTCCCCTGTATGCTATTCTCATGCCCATTTTATTGTCTTCAATCACATCATGTTCTCTCTTCCAGGAAAATCCTCTTTTAACATCTAAAACTGATAGGGTTTCACGGCACACTGAATGTGAAAGAGAAAGGAGGTGGAGAGGTCAAGAATGCCTCCTAAGTTCCTAGCAGGTGATAATACTATTCACTGAAAATTAGGACAGTAGAGAAAGCCCAGGTTTATGAGGAAGAAGAAAGCTCAATTTTGGACAAGCAGATTTGAAGCGTTTGTAGAACACATCCAAATAAAGATGTCCTATAAGCAGTTGAATATTTGAGTTTGGACTGAAAAGACTGGGATAGAAATTCACATCTAGGAATCATTTTAAATGATTGTGAAACCATGCAAGTGGCTGAAGTCACGCTGGATATATACTACAATGAGATATAAGGAAGACTATAGAATTCTAAAAAATACTTTTATTTAGGAGTTTGAGAAAGTATAAGAGCTAGAGAAGTGGGAAGTAGGCAGGAAATCAGGTGTTTTGCAAGCCCAGAATGTAAAATGTCTGAAGAATAAGGCAGTGGCCAACAGTGTAAAAAAGAGGGGGTTAAGAGAAGAGAAGCCAGAGGGCAGAGAAGACTAGGTACATGGACAGTTGGAAAAAGAGGGAAAGGAGCCAGGAAAGCACCACTAAATATTTAACATAAGGTGCAAGAGCCTGGCACAATGGCTCACACCTCAAACGCCAGCACTTCAGTAGGTTGAGGCAGGAGGATTGCTTGAGGCCAGGAGTTCAAGATCAGCCTGGGCAATATAGCGAGACCCTAGCTCTAAAAAAATTACAAAAATTAGCCGGGCATGGTGACACATGCCTGTAGTCCCAGCTACTCAGGAGGCTGAGAGGAGAGGATTGCTTGAACCTGGGAAGTTGAGGCTGCAGTGAGCCATGATCCTGCCACTGTACTCCAGCCTGGGTGATAGAGCGAGACCCTGTCACAAAAAAAAAAAAAAAAGTACCATAGACCGAAGCACGTGGGTTTCCGCAGAATTTTACACCCCATTAAATTTAGTGATGTCTAATAGTCATTCAGTTGTCTAAGATTTAGACAGCTACTATATGAAAAATACCATTAAAGAGTTCCAAATTGGCTGGGCACAGTGGCTCACACCTGTAGTCCCAGCACTTTGGGAGGCTGAGGCGGGTGGATCATGAGGTCAGGAGTTCAAGACCAGCCTGGCCAAGATGGTGAGATGCTGTCTCTACCAAAACTACAAAAATTAGCCTGGTGCTGTGGCAGGTGCCTGTAATCCCAGCTACTTGGGAGGCTGAGGCAGGAGAATCACTTAAACCTGAGCCAAAATTGTGTCACTGCACTCCAGTCTGGGTGACAGAGTGAGACTCTGTCTCAAAAAAAAAAAAAAAGAAAAAAAGAAAAAAAAAAGAGTTCCAAATTAGCCAAGAGTGACAGTAGAACACAGTCAGGGGCAGAAAAATCTGGTGAAACAGGTAGGGTAAGAAATGTAGCTGGTGTTTTGGGCTAAGAGTAAGCAGTGTATTTCAAAACACGTAAGGTTTATGAAATGTGGCCAGGCACAGTGGCTCATGCCTGTAATCCCAGCACTCTGGGAGGCTGAGGTGGGTGGATCACCTTAGGTCAGGAGTTCGAGACCAGCCTGGCCAACATGTCGAAACCCCGTCTCTACTAAAAATACAAAAATTAGCCAGGTATGGTGGCAGGCGCCTGTAGTCCCAGCTATTCGGGAGGCTAAGGCAGGAGAATTGCTTGAACCCAGGAGGCAGAGGTTGCAGTGAGCCGAGATTGCACCATTGCACTCTGCCTAAGCTACAGAGCGAGATGCTGTCTCAAAAAAAAAAAAAAAAAAAAAAAAAAAAAAAAAAAAAAAAGTTTATGAACTGCATTATGTCTAGGACAAATTTGTGTCTCCAATGCGTATCTTCCTCCAGATCCTCAATCTCATGGAATTGTCTTGTAGGTGCTACAAATTCAACACATCCAAAATTAAACCTCATTATCTTCTCACCTACTCCAGCCCATCTCCAAATCTGCTTCTCTAAGTGCAGTGGTGCAATCTTGGCTCACTGCAACCTCCACCTCCTGGGTTCAAGTGATTCTCCTGCCTCGCCTCCTGAGTAGCTGGGACTACAGGTGCACGCCACCATGCCCAACTAATTTTTTTTTTTTTTTTTTTTTTTTTTTTTTTTTTACTAGACGAGGTTTCACCACATTGGCCAGGCTGTCTTGAACTCCTGACCTCAGGTGATCCACCCACCTCAGCCTCCCAAAGTGCTGGGATTACAGACACGAGCCACTGGGTCCAGCCCCTTCTCCACATTCTTATGATTCCATCCTCTCATTCTCTATTTCCATTATTACACTTTAGTTGAGGTCCTGAAATATTATTCCTAACTGGTTTCCCTTCTTCTAGTCCTTCCTCCTCTTCCCAATCCATCTTCTGTAGTTCTAATTAAGCAAATCTGATCATGCCATTTCCCTGATTAAAAACTCTCCCAATTGCTGGGTGCGGTGGCTCACGCCTGTAATCCCAGCACTTTGGGAGGCCGAGGCGGGTGGATCACAAGGTCAGGAGATCGAGACCATCCTGGCTAACACATGGTAAAACCCCATCTCTACTAAAAATACAAAAAAATTAGCCGGGCGTGGTGGCGGGCGCCTGTAGTCCCAGCTACTCGGGAGGCAGAGGCAGGAGAATGGCGTGAACCCGGGAAGAGGAGCTTGCAGTGAGCCGAGATCATGCCACTGCACTCCAGCCTGGACGACAAAGCGAGACTCCGTCTCAAAACAAAAAAACAAACAAACAAAAAACAACAAAAAACCTCTCCCAATTATAGTGAGGGAAAGTCTAACCTCTTTAGTACAACATCATGCAAGGCCCTTGCTGACCTGACCTTGCTCACATCTTGTCTGCATCTCCCAGTTACTTTCTGCCTCCACACATCTATCTCATAAGACCGCCAAATTTCTCACCTTGTTTTTAAATTCATCATGCTGTTTTATGCTCGATTTATTATAAAGATTGAGCAAGAGTGTTGTGTTACTAAGATCATGAGCCTAGATGGTGGAGGATGACCGGTGCAAGCAGCTGAGCACAAGCAACTTGGCCTAGCCAGAGAGAAAAGAACAAGGATGGCTAGGAATCTTTGGTAGAAGATGTGATCCTCCTTTGACTGAATGTTTATTGACTGTGTTTCTTACATAAGGTATGATTCAAGGAACTATCAGGGAGACAAACATACCAAACAGGGCTAACTTCAAGGAATTTATGATCTGATTTTAAAAAGTAGGTCATGTATAATGAGGTGACTAATATGACTGATTTTTCTCGGGTTCCTTATAATACATCAGATATCTAATATTACAGTCACAAATATATACATTCAAAGATACCAGGTAATTCATCATAAGTATAACTAATAATAAGTGTGAGGCCAGGCGTGGTGGCTCACGCCTGTAATCCCAGCACTTTGGGAGGCTGAGGCAGGCGGATCACCTGAGGTCAGGAGTTCAAGACCAGCCCAGCCAACATGGTGAAACCCTGTCTCCAGTAAAAATACAAAAATTAGCCAGGTGTGGTGGCAGGTGCCTGTAGTCCCAGCTACTTGGCAGGTTGAGGCAGGAGAATCCCTTGAACCCAGGAGGTGGAGGTTGCAGTGAGCTGAGATTGTGCCACTGCATTCCAGCCTGGGCAACAGAGTGAGACTCATCTCAAAACAAAACAAAACAAAAAGTTTGAGATGAGTTAAGACAAGTGCTCCAGGAATTCAGAGAAAGAACAGATTATTTTGGGATAGGGTCTTCAGATTAGGTTTCACAATAGAGATAGCATTTGAAACCTGATTGGGTGTAAGTAGCAGACAAGGAAGAACCTTCTAACTTTAAGGAATGATACAAATGTAGAGAAAGAACTGTTTGGGGCAGAAGGATCCAGGAGGGGAATAATGTTGGTAAGATCAGCAAAAGGTCAGGACCCTTAAATTGTGGAGGACCTTAAATGACAAACTTGTTCCCCTAGGCATACTTTATCTAGCAGGGAATGGGGAGCCACTGAAGTTTTTCTTAAAGAATTAACTACATGAAAGTAGTCTTTTAAGAAGATTTAATCAGGCAATAATGTGCAAGATAGATGAGAGGAGCAAGGGAATGCAGGCAGGAAGGGCAAGAAGAAATAGAGTAATCCAGGTCTTTGTTAATTCCACTTATTTATTTTATTATTAAAAGGTGGGGTCTTACAATGTTGCCCAGGCTGGACTCAAACTCCTGGGCTCAAGAAATCCTCCTGTCTCAGCCTCCCAAGTAGCTAGGATTACAGGCATGCACTATTGCACCTAGGTTAATAGAGGGCTTTGATGCCTGATTTTCCTGATTCTAAAACACTATTGATATAATAGTTTTTATAATAAAAACTCTACCTTAAATGTTTACATCGATTATAAATATTGATTTTAGGTATGTAAAATCATTAAAAAAAAAGCATCTCAGAATTAAGGAAATAAGATGATAAGACCTGAACTAAGGCCAGGCGCAGTGGCTTATATCTGTAATCCCAACACTTTGGAAGGCAGAGGTAGGAGGATAACTTGAGGCCAGGAGTTCGAGACCAACCTGGGCAACAAAGCGAGACCCTGTCTCTACAAAAGTTTTGATAAATTAGCTAGGCATGGTGGCATGTGCTTTAAGTCCCAGCTACTTGGGAGGCTGGGGTCACAGGATCACTTGAGCTCAGGAGTTTGAGGCTGCAGTGCGCCACAACCATACCACTGCACTACAAGCTGCGCTACAGAGCAAGACCCTATCTCTAAGAAAACCCAACAACCAGCCGGGCACTGTGGCTTACGCCTATAATCCCAGCACTTTGGGAGGCTGAGGTGGGCAGATCACCTGAGGTCCGGAGTTCGAGACCAGCCTGGCCAATATGGTGAAACCCCGTCTCTACTAAAAATACAAAAATTAGCCAGGCGTGGTGGTGGGCGCCTGTAAACCCAGATACTCGGGAGGCTGAGGCAGGAGAATTGCTTGAACCTGGAAAGCAGAGGTTGCAGTGAGCTGAGATCACACCACGGTACCCCAGCCAGGCTGACAGAGCGAGACTCCACCTCAAAAAAATAAAAATAAAAAAAAAAAGAAAGAAAAAAGAAAACCCAACAACCTAAACTGAGACAACATTTTGAATTATTTGAAAGACTGAAAGACTGAATGTTAGAAGTCAGAGAGAGCGAAGATTAAAACATGACGCCATGGTTCTGAGTCTGAATGAAAGTGTCAAGTTAGTACCATTAAAAGAAATAGCAAAGTCAACAGGATAAAACGAATGAACTTTTATATATTGAGTTTGAAGTGAGGAACTATCTAGTAGGCAGTTGAACATATGGGCCTCAAGCTGGGAAGAAAGGCCAGGCTGGAGTATGTATCCCAGGAATTACCTACGTGGAAGTGATAATGGAAGGTTTGAGAGTGAGTCAATTTCTGAAAGAATCAGTACGCAGAGGGACAGGGGAAGGAGCTAATCATAAGAGTGTTCATGTGTAGGGGCAAGAGGAGGAGTAGGGACAAAAAAACAAATAATTTGAAAGGTAGAATTAGATTCATTCCAGAGTAGGGACATGAAAAACATGAGGACAAAGAGGTTGAGGCCTTACATTCATGCTTAGGATTTTTTTTTTTTTTGAGATGGAGTCTTGCTCTGTTGCCCAGGCTGGAGTGCAGTGGCAAGAACTCGGCTCACTGCAACCTCCACCCTCCAGGTTCAAGCGATTCTCCTGCCTCAGCCCCTGAAGTAGCTGGGACTACAGGCGTGCGCCACCATGCCCAGGTAATTTTTGTATTTTTAGTAGAGATGGTGTTTCACCATATTGGTCAGGCGGATCTTGAACTCCTGACCTCATGATCCACCTGACTCGGCCTCCCAAAGTGCTGGGATCACAGGCGTGAGCCACCATGCCTGGCCACATGCTTAGGCTTTATAGATATCAATTATGTATATTTAAGAGACATCTTGAACACTCATGCAGATGTTAAGAACCCCACTTGAGTGCTCCACAGGAATGTCCTTATAGGACCCCTGTTTCATCCTTAGCCGCATGCTGACCCCCAAATGTGGTCTATTCTTTTTCTGTTGTTGTTGTTGAGACAGAGTCTTGCTCTGTCGCCCATGTTGGAGTGCAGTGGCACAGTCTCGGCTCACTGCAATCTCTGCCTCCCAGGTTCAAGCGATTCTCCTGTCTAAGCCTCCGAAGTAGCTGGGTTTATAGGCACACAGCACCACACCCAGCTAAGTTTTATATTTTTACTAGAGATAGGGTTTCGCCATATTGGCCAGGCTGGTCTTGAACTCCTGACCTCAGGTGATCCGCCCACTTCAGTCTCCCAAAGTGCTAGGATTAATAGGTATGAACCACCACGCTTGGCTTCCCACATAACTTTTAATGAGAAGTTTAGAGCATAATTGTGTTGATCCAACTTTTTATAAGAGAGTCAAAGTTAAAGGCAAACTAGTTTTTAACACATTTCCAGTTCTTCTGGAATAGCTGTGCCAATTAAACTTTCTGAATTTCTATTAGACAGGGATGACTGAGCATTCTCTGACTCATCTCATTTCCCAAGCAGCCAGATAAGAAATAATTTATTGGTTTACAACATGATACTTTTTTTTTTTTGAGACGGACTCTCACTCTGTTGCCCAGGCTGGAGTGCAGTGGTGTGATCATGACTCACTGCAGCCTCGACCACCCAGGCTCAGGCAATCCTCCCACCTCAGCTTCTTGGGTAGCTGGGACTACAAGCAAGCACCACCATACTCAGCTAATTTTTTTTTTTTTTTTTAAGAGATAGGGTCTTGCCATGTTGCCCAGGCTGGTCTCAAACTCCTAGACTCAAATGATCACAAAAGTGTTGGGAATACAGGCGTGAGCCACTACACTCCGCCTGGTTTACAGTATGATATTTTCAATTAGCAATAATTGTACCTCAGATAAACCTCATTGACTATGATACTGCCACTGCACAAAGCTACAGTATGATACTTTCATAGCCCACAAAGAAAAAAAAAATATATATATATAGAGAGAGAGTAGAGATTGGGTTTCACCATATTGCCCATGCTGGTCTTGAACTCCTGGGCTCAAGCGATCCACCTGACTCAGTCTCCCAAAATGCTAGGAATATAGGTATGAACCACCACACCCGGCTTCCCACATAACTTTTAATGAAAAGTTTAGAGCATAATTGTGTTGATGCAACTTTTTATAAGAGAGTCACTCTCAGTGCAACCTCTGCCTCCTGCATTCAAGCAATTCTTGTGCCTCAGCCTCCTGAGTAGCTAGGATTACAGGCACCTGCCACCCACGCCTGATTACTTTTTGTGTTTTAGTAGAGACGAGATTTCACCATGTTGGCCAGGCTGGTCTCAAACTCCTGACCTCAGATGATCCACCTGCCTCGGCCTCCCAAAATGTTGGGATTACAGGCATGAGCCACTGCACCCAGCCGAAAAATGTATTTTAAAATCCCAAGAAAAGGCAATATTTCACAAAAACAAAGTCATTATGTTAATTCGTACCTTCTATGATTGGAAAAAGTAGCATAGGGATGGCTCACCACCATAGGTGCTCTAAAAAGCTGACTGGTTGTCATGATAAACTGATTGGTAATTGGGGCTACAAATAGTGATTAAATGGTCCTGAAATATAAATTTCAAAAATATTCTCTTCCAATTATAAGTATCTTAATCAGTACATTTGTAAGTGTATCTTTCAATGTCATGCTCTTGCAAAGCTTAAGCTGATACAGTTTAGGATATTGGTGAATTATTTTCAGCCAATATAATCTTTTTTTTTTTTTGAGACTGAGTCTCATTCTGTTGCCCAGTCTGCAGTGCAGTGGTGCAATCGCAGCTCACTGCAATCTCTGCCTCCCAGGTTCAAGCAATTCTCCTGCCTCAGCCTCCCGAGTAGCTGAGATTATAAGCGCGTGCCACCATGCCTGGTTAATTTTTGTATTTTTAGTAGAGACAGGATTTCACCATGTTGGCCAGGCTGGTCTTGAACTCCTGACCTCAGGTGATCCACCTGCCTCAGCCTCCCAAAGTGCTGGGATTACAGGCATGAGCCACTGCTGCTGGCCTCAGCCAATATAATCTTAATCCTTACATGCTTTTCCTAGGAGAAAAGAATTGCTTTCCACATGTAGTGTAGCCTCATAAGGCTACTCTGAAATAGGAGCAATTTTCGTTTCTCCGGGGAGGCTATAAACAATCTGGCGTATGCAGTGATATTTGGCTTGTAAGGTGTGTTTTACTTCTGTATACTCTAGAGTAGGGGGTTCCCAACCCCTGGGCCATGAACTGGTACTGGTCAGTGTCCTGTTAAGAACTGGGCCGCAGGCCAGGCCAGGCGCGGTGGCTCATGCCTGTAATCCCAACACTCTGGGAGGCTGAGGTGGGTGGATCACTTGAGGTCAGGAGTTCTTGACCAGTCTGGCCAACATGGTGAAATCCCATCTCTACTAAAAACACAACAGTTAGCCGGACCACATGCCTGTAATCCCAGCTACTCAGGAGGCTGAGGCAAGAGAATCACTTGAACTTGGGAGGCAGAGGTTACAGTGAGCTGAGATTGCGCTATTGCACTCCAGCCTGGGTGACAGAGCGAGACTCCATCTCAAAAAAAAAAAAAAAAAAAGAATTGGGCCACATAACAGGAGGTGAGTGGCAGGCAAGCAGGCAGGCAAGCAAGAATTACCGCCTAAGTTCCTCCTCCTGTCAGATAAGCGGTGGCATCAGATTCTCATAGAAGCACGAATCCTATTGTGAACTACGCATGGTAGGGACCTAGGTTGCGTGCTCCTTATGAGAATTTAATGCCTGATGATCTGAGGTGAACAGTTTCATCCTGAAACCATCCCTACCCCGCTTCCCATGGGAAAATTGTCTTCCAGGAAACCAGTCCCTGGTGCCAAAAAGACTGGGGACTGCTGCCCTACAGACTCTGGTAATTAAAACTGTTGTGGCTGAGATACAGTATGGGGTGAGATACTTCCCAGCTAGGGAAAGATATTTACTAAACAGGAATATCCAGCTTAATATGGTGATGAATTGCTCAGTTTATCCACCTCTTGTTGATTTCTTCATATTAGCTTAGGGCAGAGATGGCAAATACATGGCAACATTCTTGACTCCTTCCATCTCCCTAGAAATCAACATGGCAGACATCACAGTACATACTCTTTTCCAGTAAACTCTTAGCCTCAGAGTCATTTTTGACAGAGTTCTCCAGGCAGCCACGATCAATTGGTTAGAAGTGGGGATCGAAATAAGGTTGGGGATTTTCCTTGGCTCACAGTTTTACTGTTAGTAACTTCTGAAAGCAAGGAACAGGGCATCTTTTTTCAAAAAAGGATTTAGGCCGGGCATGGTGGCTCATGCCTGTAATCCTAGCATTTTGCTAGGCCGAGGCAGGCAGATTGCCTGAGCTCAGGAGTTGGAGACCAGCCTGGGAAACATGGCGAAACCCTGTCTCCATGAAAAATAAAATACAAAAAAATTAGCCAGGCATCGTGGTGCCTGCCTGTAGTCCCAATTACTTGGGAGGCTGAGGCACAAGAATTACTCGAACCTGGGAGATGGAAGTTGCAGGGAGCCCAGATAGCACCACTGCACTCCAGCCTGGGCGACAGAGTGAGACTCTGTCTCCAAAAAAAAATAATTAAACAAACAAACAAATAAATAAATAAATAAAAAGAGGATTTAAGGATACATGTAGATTAAAATCAGAAAGTTGTTCAGGATTCAAGTCGAGTCAGGGCCTGGATTCTCTGCCCATGGCCTCCCTGTACTACCTCTCACAGCATATCTGCGACTATATTTTGTTTTTTTTTTTGAGACGGAATCTCACTCTGCTGCCCAGGCTGGAGTGCAGTGGCCAGATCTCAGCTCACTGCAAGCTCCGCCTCCCGGGTTTACGCCATTCTCCTGCCTCAGCCTCCCGAGTAGCTGGGACTACAGGTGCCCATCACCTCGCCCAGCTAGTTTTTTGTTTTGTTTTGTTTTGAGACAGAGTCTCGCTTTGTCGCCCAGGCTGTTTTTTGTATTTTTTAGTAGAGACGGGGTTTCACCGTGTTAGCCAGGATGGTCTCCATCTCCTGACCTCGTGATCCGCCCATCTCGGCCTTCCAAAGTGCTGGGATTACAGGCGTGAGCCACTGCGCCCGGTGACTATGTTTTTAAGGTGCCCCATTTTCCTTTCATTTCCAACTGGCCAATCCTCTCTGTATTCCCCAGTCCAAATGCTTGGGAGAGCTACTTTAACATGCACATTAGCTAATTACCATTGTCACTATTAGCTAGCCACAGGCTTGGTGCCAGGGTTTTTCATAGGTAATGAACAGGCAGCTCTTGAGGAGGCCGCCCATGGGCACAGGTGATGTTTTCTTTCTTTAATTTAGTGATGGTTTTTACTTTATGAAAATTCAAAATTCAACTGTGCTGCTTAGGTATTTATTAACACTTCAATAAAAACCTTAAGAAAAATTTGTGCCAAATAATGTCCTCTTCTTTTTTGAAAGCCTCACTAAACTAATACATCAGGAGAATGCCATAGAGATTAGACCTTGATTTTAAAGAAGATGTCTTTTAAAATATATTAAGACCTTGATGTGAGCCATTCAGAGAGACATGGGCTGGATAATATAAGAGTTACGTGAACTCTTAACTAATGGAACAACTTAGCCAAAAAGTGATGACTGTAGGCCAGGTGTGGTGGCTCACACCTGTAATCCGGGTCCTGGCCAAGGCGGGCAGATCATTTGAGACCAGGAGTTTGAGACCATCCTGGCCAACATGGTGAAATCCCTTCTCTACTAAAAATACAAAAATTAGCCAGGCGTGGTGACACATGTCTGTAATCCCAGCTACCTGGGAGGCTAAGGCAGGAGAACTACTGGAACCTGGGAGGCAGAGGTGGCAGTGAGCCGAGATCGTGCCATTGCACTCCAGCCTGGGCAACAGAGTGAGACCCTGTCTCAAAAAAAAAAAAAAAAAAAAAAGTGATGACTGAGATGAACCTTGAGACCTTGAGATAGGTTTCTGTCATAAAGTGCAATGCTCTAGTTAGTACAGAGAAGAAATACTGGGTAGTAGTAGCTAAGCAAGTGGGATCAAGTGCGGGGCTCTTCTGTTTAACAGCTGTGCAACCTCAGGCAACTTCTGTATTTTGGTCTTTTTATCTGTAAAGTAGGGGGTATATACAGAATTTACATCTTAATGTTGTTATGAGCACTGATGAATATAGATACAATGTTTAGAATAGTTTAGGCTATTTTAATTTAGAAATGTTTAGGCTATGAAATACATGGGTAGAATTTACAGAGAGGCAGAGTACTTTAAAAGAATTAAATCACCAAATAAAATAAGACAAGTCTATGACAAGAAATGTTCCCAAAGCGGCCAGATGAGCATCTGTCAGGGGTGCTGTAGGAAGGTCTCCCCCTCTGATGAAAAGGTTAGATTAGAGGATCTCTTAAAGCCTAGAAATCATTGATAGCCTAATTATGCCCTGAATGCTTGAAGTTATATTTATAGTTAGGGAGTAATCTCTAGAAAAATCTGAATTTATTATACTACAAAGCCATAAGTAATTTTTTTGCAAACTTGTAGAGTTCTCAGACTAAAGTCAAATAAAACCAAATCATACAAACCAAACTTAACTAGTGACGATTTTTGGTATGTCAATTCACAATGTTAAACAGTAAAGTAACAGAAATCCAGAAACATAATATAATTTACCCAGAGAAAAGTGATCTCAAAAAGCCAAGAGAAAATGCCTCCTAAGGGTCCTTGCTACAATTTCTTTTCAAGAAAGCAGAGAAGAAAATTCTAAAAAGATTATTCATTTAAGGTTAAATGATTATGGAAATATAAAATTCTCAATGTTGGTCAAACACAAAACTTACAAGTGGCTTAGAAAGTGTATACAATTCTCAAAATGTATTGCCTGCTGTTAAAAGCATTTATATTTATAATTACATTTTTCTAGCTATATTAAGCATTGTTTTTAAAGCACATTACAGTAAAATACACATAAAAAGTACATATATATTACATATATAATTTGAGTTTTTTTTTTTTTTTGAGACGGAGTCTCGCTCTGTCGCCCAGGCTGGAGTGCAGTGGCCGGATCTCAGCTCACTGCAAGCTCCATCTCCCAGGTTTACGCCATTCTCCTGCCTCAGCCTCCCGAGTAGCTGGGACTACAGGCGCCCGCCACCTCGCCCAGCTAGTTTTTGTATTTTTAGTAGAGACGGGGTTTCACCGTGTTAGCCAGGATGGTCTGGATCTCCTGACCTCGTGATCCGCCCGTCTCGGCCTCCCAAAGTGCTGGGATTACAGGCTTGAGCCACCGCGCCCGGCCTATAATTTGAGTTTTTACAAACTAAACACACCTATGTAATCAGCACCCAGATTTTAAAGACTGGACATTAAGCATTGTTTTTGAAGTTAATTTTTCTTACCTTTCAAGAAGAAAAAAATTAATGTTCTATTCTGCATATCTGGAGGTACAGTATGTAACTTTAAAAGCAACATACCCATCTTGCCTTCAAGTGATTTTCAATACCTCTTGTGGTAGGCAGAATAAATAACTCCCCAAAGATATCCACATCTTTTTTTTTTTTTTTTTTTTTTTTCCAAGACAGTGTCTCATTCTGTCGCCCAGGCTGGAGTGCAGTGGTGCGATCTGCAACCTCTGCCTCCTGGGTTCCAGCTATTCTCCTGTCTCAGCCTCCCAAGTAGCTGGGACTACAGGTGTGCGCCACCATGGCTGGCTAATTTTGTATTTTTAGTACAGACGGGGTGTCACCACGTTGGCCAGGCTGGTCTTGATCTTCTGACCTCATGATCTGCCCACCTTGGCTTCCCAAAGTGCTGGGATTATAGGCATGAGCCACCGTGCCCCGCCTGGATATCCACATCTTAATCCCTGAACCTGTGACTATGTTTCCTTATTTGGCAAGAGGGACTTTGCAGATGTGAACAGGACTCTGAGATGGGAAAATTATCCTGGATTATTGAGTGGACCCAATGTAATTACTGGGATCTTTTTAAGTGAGAGAGGGAGGCAGCAGAGTCAGAGATGATGTGGCAAGGGAGGTAGAGGTCAGAGGTGCCATGTGCCAAGGAATGTGGACAGCCTCTAGAATCTGGAAGAGGTAAGGAAATGGATTCTCCCTGGCAGCCTCCAGTAGGAAGGCAACCCTACTGACACCTTGATTTTGGTCCCTTGAAACTCATTTTGGACTCTGAACATTTATTATGTAGAATAATAAATTTGTGTTGTTTTGAAGACCCTAATTTTGTGGTAATTTGTTACAGCATATATGAAACTAATAAACGATTTATAGTCTGGTGAATCTGTGTTCAGATTCATGTATCTCACTGCACATTTAATAGCTTCATGTGGCTCACACGCATCTCAATTATAGCATGCCCTGAATTAAAACTTTACTTTTTTCTTCCCCAACCAGGTCACTCTCCCAGCCTTTCTCATCTTAGTACACAACCAACCACCCAATTACTAATGGCAGAAACCTGGAAGTCATTTCTTTTTTTTGTTTGCTTTTTAAGAGATGAGGTCTCCATCTGGCACCCAGGCTGGAATGCAGTGGTGTGATTGAGCTCACTGCTGCCTCGAACTCCTGAGAGCAAGCGATCCTCCCACCTCTGCCTTCCACAGTGCTGGGACTGCAGGTGTGAGCCACCACACCTGGCCCAGAGGTCATTCTTGAGTCTTTTTCCCTGTCATCCCCTTATATCTAACCTATAATTAAGTCTCATCAATTTTACTTCCAAAATAAACATCATATCTATCCACTTCAGTTGAGTTTCACTGCTACCAATCCATTTTCCACACAGCAGCTAATGTGATTTAAAAAAGAAATCTGGGCTGGGAGTGGTGGCTCATGCCTGTAATCCTAGCACTTTGGGAGGCTGAGGCGGGTGTATCACCTGAGGTTGGGAGTTTGAGACCAGCCTGGCCAACACGGTGAAACCCTGTCTCTACTAAAAATACAAAAATTAGCCGGGCATGGTGGCGTGGGCCTGTAGTCCCAGCTACTCGGGAGGCTAAGGCAGAAGAATTGCTTGAACCTGGAAGGTGGAGGTTTCAGTGAGCTGAGATAGTGCCACTGTACTCCAGCCTGGGTGATAGAGTGGGACCCTGTCTCAAAACAAACAAACAAACAAACAAACAAACATCTGATAGCACTTCCTTGCAAAAATCCCTTAATGTCTTTTCTTTTGTGGCTAATGTGACCTTTTCATGGCTCCAAGCTAGCTGCAGGAGAACGAAGAATTCATAAGTATTTACAAATTAGAGCTTAATTATTAATTGGAATGTATCACAAACTGCAAAAGTTTGATGAGATTTGAAATTTGCTGTACAGCAAGAAATCTCAGTAAGCTGTTAGACTTAGTTTCACCTGTGGTACATTTTTAATGCTTGTAAAAAAAAAAGATGTTAATATTTTGTATCATCAACTTCATTCCAAGTTTCTTGTCAATGGTGACTTAGGAATCTGTTGCCCAGGCTGGTCTCAAACTCCTGGCCTCAAACTATCCTCTCACCTTGGCTTCCTAAAATGCTGGGAGTGACTCAGAAATTTGAAAGGGTCATTAAAAAGTCTTAAAGCTTGATTCGGTGACATGGGCCTGTAGTCCCAGCTACTCAGAAGGCTGAAGCCAGAAAACATGGCTTGAGGACAGGAGCTCGAGCCCAGCCTTGACAACATAGTGAGACCCTTGTCTCAAAAACAACAACAACCCAAGGTCTTATTTATCTTCAGGAGCTGCGCAAGCCCTTTACCACTGCCACATTTCTCCCTCGATGTCCCTAGGCCTCGGGACTGGCTGGGGGTTCCCTGTAGTGGAGGCCGCCGCTGAACTGATTATAAAGATCAGGAAGGCTCTGCCATGCCTTGGTCATCAATTCACACTCCACCAGTGTCTTCTAGCAGTCACGACAAGGTTTAACGTCAGGGACCGCTGTGGGGTGGCCGCGCTACACGACAGTATTGTTTCGATCCTGGTCTATGAAATAACTGAAGGAACGAGAGGCGCAAGAAATCCCTCCTTGGGTGCAAGACCAAACAACTACCCCGCGGGAAGACTCGGGCTTCAGTGCGTGTGTCGCCAGCGGAGGAGGACGCTTCGGAGCAGGAGCACAGGCTGGCTGGAAAGCCCCGCAGGAGCTGCAGCGCAGAAGATACCACGAAAGACGCTCCGCTCTGGTCTGCACCCAGCCGGCTGCAAAACACCGCCGGAAAGGGTGGGGGGCGGGAACGGGGGCAGCCAATCACGGGAGCCCTCTCGGGCGGTGTCAGGACGCGCTCGCGGATTCGGCGCTCCAGGTGGGCGTGGCTGGGCAAGCGGGGAGTGGGGACAAGGTCGAGCGACGAGTCATCTACCCGCGCGCCCGAGCGCGGAAACCGAGGGGCGGGCTCGCGCTCTGCCTGCTTCGTGGCGCTTGGTTCGGCTATCGCCCGAGGAGCTCGGTGGCGGCGTGGGAGGGAGCTTCTGACTGCGTCTGGTGAGAGCCGCGCGGCGGCGGGGGACTCCGGGAGAGCATCCTGCCCACCCCCAGGGCCGCCTCCTCCGGCCTCCTGCCCCAGGCCTCCCCTCCCCGGCCACTTTCCACCCCACCGCGCCCGGAGGCCCACACTGGACCTAGGTCTCGCCCAATGTCCTGCAGGCCTGCACCATAGGGCCCCTCTTTGGCATAATTCGGGGCTCCGCCGTGTGGCTCGGGGTGGGCCCCGATGATCAGGGGAGGGGATGTAGAGGGAGGCCCAGGTTGACTTCTCCCCTGGGACAGTGCTGTCCAGCCAGGGGAGATGCTGAGTGTCCGGTGAGGAGCGGGGCAGGGCGGGGCGAGAGAGGGTGGAGAGCTGCCTGGCAGGCAAGCTGTCCTGGCGTGAAAAGGCTGGGCTAAAAGGTCTCCTCCCTGCTCTGACTCTACCTTCTGAGTCAGGGCTTCCTTGTATATTTGAGAAGCGTTAATTCCCCGCCTTATTTATTTGTTTGTTTTTTTATTTATTTTTGAGATGGAGTCTCGCTGTGTCGCCCAGGCTGGAGTGCAGTGGCGCAATCTCGGCTCACTGCAAGCTCCGCCTCCCGGATTCACGCCATTCTCCTGCCTCTGCCTCCCGAGTAGCTGGGACTACAGGCGCCCGCCACCACGCCCGGCTAATTTTTTGTATTTTTAGTAGAGGCGGGGTTTCACCATGTTGGCCAGGATGGTCTTAAACTGACATCAAGTGATCTGCCCATCTCAGCTTCCCAAAGTGCTGGGGTTACAAAGGAGTCAGCCACCGTGCCCAGCCAATGATGAACTATTAAACAGTGATTTGGGGCAAGTAAATTGTTTTCTCTGTGCCTCCTGTCTGTAGAATGGGGCTAATAGGAGGGCTGTGAGGATGGAATGAGTTAATACGTGTAAAGAAAGCTATTAGCACAATGTTTGGTACTTCAGAAGCACTCAGCAAATGTTTACTGTTGTTTCCTCTGTTCAGTGACTGCTTGAACCAAGTGTTCATTATTTTCAGTTGATTGCCTTAAAAATACTCTCTTCACAAATAACTCTTTCCACGGTTGAGTGGGACATTATTTTTCTGGAAAGTGTTAACACCCTTTTGCCAGCATTTATAATGGACAGTCTTGAGTTGAGAGAATGCAGAAAATAGCCTTTAAGAATTGGGTTTCTGTAGGGTGCGGTGGCTCACGCCTGTAATCCCAGCACTTTGGGAGGCCAACGCAGGCAGATCACCTAAGGTCAGGAGTTCGAGACCAGCCTGGCCAACATGGTAAAACCTCATCTCTACTAAAAATACAAAAATTAGCTGGACATGGTGGTGGGCGCCTGTGATCCCAGCTACTCAGGAGGCTGAGACAGGAGAATGGCTTGAACCCAGGCAGCGAAGGTTGCAGTGAGCTGAGATTGCACCACTGTATTCCAGCCTGGGCGACAGAGTGAGACTCGGTCTCAATTAAAAAAAAAAAAAATTGAGTTACGGTGGCTCATGCCTGTAATCCCAGCACTTTGGGAGGCCAGGCAGCAGATCACCTGAGGCCAGAAGATCGAGACTAGCCTGGCCAATGTGGTGAAACCCCGCCTCTACTAAAAATACAAAAAAATTAGCTGGGCATGGTGTCACATGCCTGTAATCCCAGCTACTTGGGAGGCTGAGGCAGGAGAATTGCTTGAACCTGGGAAGTGGAGGTTGCGGTGAGCTGAGATCGTGTCACTGCACTCCAGTCTGGGCAACAGAATGAGACCCTGTCTCAAAAACATAAAACAAAAAAACAAGAATTGGGTTTTTCAGCGATTGCCAGTGAGTTCAAGATGAAGGCAAACTTGTCTGAAAACTATCATCTATCCGTCTATCATCTGTCATCCATCCATTTGTCACCTATTATTTGTTTTTCTGTCTTTCTTTTGGTTGCTCAGGTACAATTACAGAATTGAAGAGTGAAATGGATGCGAGTATTCAGTCCCGCCTTCTGACTTTCTGAGCTCTGGGCTGGACAATGCACCTACTTCATAATGTTCATTTAAAAGATTGCTTGTCTTTATTTTTTATTTAAATTTAAATTTTTTGTAAGATAGGGTCTCACTCTGTCACCCAGGCTGGAGTGCAGTGGTCCTTTTCCAATTTGTACTATAGTTTCTTTGAAGGAAAAAAATTATATAGCTGGGGAACACATGAGAAGACTTTTTGCTATTTAGCCTCTTGTGGCTTTTAATTTAAATTTTTAATTTTTGTGAGGCAAGGCCAAGGCAGATGACTTGAGGTCAAGAGTTAGAGAACAGCCTGGCCAACATGGTGAAACCTCGTCTCTATTAAAAAAATACAAAAATTAGCCAGGCATGGTGGTGTGCACCTGTAATCCCAGCTGCTTGGGAGGCTGAGGCAGGAGAATTGATTGAACCTGGCAGGTAGAGGTTACAGTGAACTGAGATTGCGCCACTACACTCCCCTGGGTGACAGAGTGAGACTCTGTCTCAAGAGAAAAAAAAAAAAAAAAAGCTGTGAGGCAAAACAAATCATTCATGGTTTGTCAGTGTGTATTATTTTACAAAGAACAGTAAATGTTCCATCTGGCAGTACTAAAATGCTTAGTACTTACCAGTTACTCAAACGTTATTCTACCTAAACTGGGAGCAAGCTGGCTATATGAATAAACTGAAAAACAGAACAATGTTACCTAAGGCCAGGTTTATAGACAAGTTTGCCTTCATCTTGAAATCACTGGTGATCTGAGAAACCCAGTTCTTTTTTTTTTTGAGACGGAATCTCTCTCCTGTCGCCCAGGCTGGAGTGCAGTGGCAGGATTTCAGCTCACTGCAACCTCTGCCTCCCAGGTTCAAGCAATTCTCCTGCCTCAGCCTCCTGAGTAGCTGGGATTACAGGCCTGCCACCATGCCCGGGTAAATTTTGTATTTTTAGTAGAGACGGGGTTTCGCCATGTTAGCCAGGTTGGTCTTGAACTCCTGGCCTCAGGTCATCCGCCTGCCTCGGCCTCCCAAAGTGCTGGGATTACAGGCGTAAGCCATTGCGCCCAGCCGAAACCCAATTCTTGAAAGCAGCTTTTTGCATTCTCTCAGTTCAAGACTGTCCATTGTAAGTACTAATGAAAAGTGATTGCATCCTTACAAAAGGATATTTACTTGCCCCAGGCTGGATTTAAATTTTAATTTTTTTTAAGATAGGGTCTTGCTCCATCATTCAGGCTGGAGTGCGGTGGCACTATCATAACTCACTACAGCCTCAAACTCCTGGGCTCAAGTGATCTTCCTGTCTCAGCCTCCCAAATAGCTAGGACCGCAGGTGTGCACAACCACGCTCAGCTAATTAAAAAAAAATTTGTTTGTAGAGACAGGGATCTTACTGTGTTGCCCAGGCTGGTCTTGAACTCCTGATTTCAAGGAGTCCTTGCCTCAGCCTCCCAAAGTGTTGGGATTACAGGCATGAGCCACCATGTCCAGCCAGATTTCTTGTTTTTATTTTTATATATGTTTTCTTGAGACAGAGTCTCACTCTTTTGCCCAGGCTGGAGTGCAGTGGTGTGATCTCCGCTCACTGCAACCTCTGCCTCCTGGGTTCAAGTGATACTTGTGCCTCAGCCTCCCGAGCAGCTGGGATTACAGGCACGTGCTACCACGCCTGGCTAACTTTTTTTTTTTTTTTTGGAAATGGAGTCTCAATCAGTCTCCCAGGCTGGAATGCAATGGTGCAATCTTGTCTCACTGCAGCCTCCTCCTCCCAAGTTCAAGCAATTCTCCTGCCATAGCCTCCTGAGTGCTGGGATTACAGGTGCACGCCACCACACCCTTCTAAGTTTTGTATTTTTAGTAGAGATGGGGTTTCACCATGTTGGCCAGGCTGGTCTCCAACTCGTGACCTCAGGTGATCTGCCCATCTTGGCCTCCTAGGCTGCTGGGGTTACAGGCATGAGCCACTGTGCCCGGCCAAAGTTGAATGTTTTTGCTAAATTTTAGGGCTCGTATAACTCTTTGTATATTTGAAAAGTTGATGGCCAGCAATTTCCAAAATTTTGCCCTTTTAGATTTGATATTTCTAATATCTTTAAACATTCTCATTCTACCATTTAATTGAGTCATAATTAAAAGCATTTTAAAAAGTAAGATTTGTGGCTGGGTGCAGTGGCTCACGCCTGTAATCCTAGCACTTTGGGAGGCAGAGGTGGGTGGATCACGTGAGGTCAGGAGTTTGAGACTGGCCTGGCCAACATGGTGAAACCCCATCTCTACTAAAAACACAAAAAAATTAGGTGGGTGTGGTGGCAGGCACCAGTAATCCCAGCCACTTAGGAGGCTGAGGCACAAGAATCTCTTGAACTGGGGAGGTGGAGGTTGCAGTGAGCCAAGGTCATGCCACTGTACTCCAGCCTGGGCAACAGAGGGAGACTCTATTAAAAAAAAAAAAAAAAAGATTTGCCCAAACTGTAGAATATGTTACCAATTTTGTAATATACATCGTGTATGTGTGTGTGTAGTGTATATATGTGTGTGTATACACATATATACATTATATATATACATATCATATATATATATATTTAGATAGAGACTCATTCTGTTGCCCAGGCTGGAGTGCAGTGGCATGATCTTGGCTCACTGCAAGCTCCACCTCATGTGTTCAAGTGATTCTCCTGCCTCAGCCTCCCAAGTAGCTGGGACTATAGGCGTGTGCCACAACACCTGGCTAATTTTTTTCGTGTATGTTTAGTAGAATGGGATTTCACCATGTTGGCCAGGCTGTTCTTTAATTCCTGACCTCACATGATACACCCACCTCAGCCTCCCAAAGTGTTGGGATTACAGACGTGAGCCATATATTTATTTATATTATCATAGTTTATCCATGGAAGGACAGTTAAGAAACCAGTAACCATTTGCTTCCAGGGAAAATAACTAGCTAGCTGGGGAACACAGATGAAAAGACTTTTTGCGACTTAACCTCTTGTGACTTTTCAGTTTTAAACCATGTGAATATACTACCTAATCAAAAATTGAGTTAATTAAAATTATTTTTTAAAACCTCCCCTTAAAAAGGCATTTTATCTTAATTTTATTTTTTTTAAGATTTGACTTCCTTCCTTAAAAACACTTTTGACTTTTTTAGGTTCTTTAGGTTTCTAGGTAACAATGTTGTATTTTTCACTGTTTATTTATATGGTCAGCTTGCTCTCAGTTTAGGTAGAATAACCTTTGAGTAACCTGGTAAATAAGCATTTTAGTACTGCCAGATGGAACATTTACTGTTCTTTGTAAAATAAATACAAACTGACAAACCATGAATGATTTGTTCTGCCTCACCCAGCAAATTAAATATTACCAACAATTTATTCAGCTCAAATTTGATCACTGGAAGGATTATATACAAGAACACTTAGGACAACCATTTTTGGAAGAATATTTTTGTCTCTTTAAAGATTAGATAGTGTGGCTGGGTGTGGTGGCTCATGCCTGTAATCCTAGCACTTTGGGAGGCCAAGGCAGGCGGATCATGAGATTAGGAGTTTGAGACCAGTCTGGCTAACATGGTGAAACCCCATGTCTACTAAAAATACAAAAAATTAGCCCAGCGTGGTGGCGCATGCCTGTAATCCCAGCTACTCAGGAGGCTGAGGCAGGAGAATTGCTTGAACCCAGGAGGCGGAGGTCGTAGTGAGCTGAGATCGAGCCACTGCACTCCAGCCTGAGTGGCAGAAGGAGACTCCTTATCCAAAAAAAAAAAAAAAAAAAAAAAAAAAAGGCCAGGCATGGTGGCCGCAGTGGCTCACGCCTGTAATCCCAGCACTTTGGGAGGCCAAGGCGGACGGATCATGAGGTTAGGAGATCGAGACCATACTGGCTAATACGATGAAACCGTCTCTACTAAAAATACAAAAAACTAGCCGGGCGTGGTGGCGGGCGCCTGTAGTCCCAGCTACTCGGGAGGCTGAGGCAGGAGAATGGCGTGAACCCGGGAGGCGGAGCTTGCAGTGGGCAGAGATTGTGCCACTGCACTCCAGCCTGGGCGACAGAGCGAGACTCCGTCTCAAAAAAACAAAACAAAAGGCCGGGCGCCGTGGCTCAAGCCTGTAATCCCAGCACTTTGGGAGGCCGAGACGGGCGGATCACGAGGTCAGGAGATCGAGACCATCCTGGCTAACCCGGTGAAACCCCGTTTCTACTAAAAAATACAAAAAACTAGCCGGGCGACGTGGCGGACGCCTGTATTCCCATCTACTCGGGAGGCTGAGGCAGGAGAATGGCGTAAAACCAGGAGGCGGAACTTGCAGTGAGCTGAGATCTGGCCACTGCACTCCAGCCTGGGCGGCAGAGCGAGACTCTGTCTCAAAAAAAAAAGAAAAAAAAAAAAAAAAAAAAGACCATATAGTGCTTAGGTCTTCTGAATATAACTCTCTTGGTGGAATGCCCGTTTCATTATATTGTAAGTGTTTGTCATTGGGTGAAATTAGCTTCTACTGGGGATTATAAATTCAGAGTGGGCCTAATGATGGGACAGTTTGCATGGTCACAGAATTTTAGCTTAAGAGAGATGAGGTACCAACAGCAGAGGGCTACTAATGGAATTTCCAGTGAATTTCAGAGTTTACCCTCATCTAAAGGATGGCACCCCTAGAATTGGAATCCTTACTGAAGTGTCTCTGGATTCCTGATTACAGATTCTAAATATTGATACACTTACTGAAACATGAACATTGAGATCAGAGTCCATGAGGTGAAATTTTATGTTGATTTAGAGAAGTTTAACATGTTCCAAGCCTGGCTCAGTGGTGTATGCCTGTAGTTCTAGCTACTTATGAGGCTGGGGGGGGCGGATTGCTTGAGCCCAGGAGTTCCAGGCTGCAGTGAGCCATGATCTTGCTTGTGAATAGCTACTGCACTCTGGCTTGGGCAACATAGCAAGATCCCGTCTCCAAAAATGTAAAAACTTTTAAGAAATATTCCATAAAACAAATCTCTTATTCCTTGCCCCTGATTTTACTTTTTGAATGGAGGGTATAGCATGGCAGGGAGGGATGAGCGAGCAGTGGAGCTAAGCAATAGTATATCTGTGAATGGGAGGGCCATAACGCTCAGAGCGAGGCAGCAACTGAGAAACATGGGGGAGGAGGACCTGAGGTTTGTGTGAAACCTTTCCAGAAAGGATGACACTTAGACTGAGTTTTGAAGGATGAGTAGAAAACCAGGCAAGGGGGAAGGGAAGTTTGAGGAAAAAGTAGGTATCATCTATAAAGGTACAGATATATGGAGATTCACTAGTTGAACTGGAGGCAGTTTGGTATGGCTGGCACTTTGGCACAGAGTAAGTGTAATTTTAGGCAGGGAAAGGAAGATCACTTTGAAAGTTTGTAGGAGGCCGGGCACAGTGGCTCACGCCTGTAATCCCAGCACTTTAGGAGGCTGAGGGCAGATCACTTGAGGCCAGGAGTTCGAGACCAGCCTGGCCAACATGGCAAAACCCCATCTCTACTAAAAATACAAAAATTAGCCGAGCATGGTGGTGGGTGCCTATAATCCCAGCTATTCGGGAGGCTGAGGCAGGAGAATTGCTAGAATCTGGGAGGCGGAGGTAGCAGTGAGCCAAGCTCGTGCCACTGCACTCCAGCCTGGGTGACAGAGTGAGACTTTGTCTCAAAACAAATAAATAAATAAATAAATAAATAAGAAAGTTTATAGGAGGCAGGCAAACCACTTGACAGCGTTACGATCGTCCAGACCTAAAATGAGGGACTGGACTAGTGGAAGTCCTTGTAAGGATAAAGAGGAGGAGATAGATTTGAAAGACATTTAGGGGGTGGAATTGACAGCATTTTGGAGATATGGGGCGAAAAACAGAAAAGACAAGGATTTCAAGGCATTTGGATGAATGAAATTGCATAACTCAGAGAACAATTGAGGAGGAACAGGTTTGGAAAAGAAAATTAGTTCAGTTTGGGACACTGACTTTAAGGTGGTTATAGGACATACAGCAGGAGATATCTGATAGGCATTTGGAGTTGTCAGTTTTGTTGGCACTGGTGTGTAGGTACTAATGAGGGCTTGAAGGTCAGGTTTTTATCTTACTCATCTTTCTTTGCCCAGCATTAATCACAATACCTTGTATTTAGGGAGTGTATAGTGTGAGAGTGAAGAGACTGTGTTCCTTATGAGACATGATCTTGAATGTTGGGGCAGTAATTTTCCCTCTCAAGACCTGTGTTTCCCTTTCTATAAAGTGATGGGAGTTGAACTAGATCAGTGGTTCTCAACCACTGATTTTGTGACAACCTGCTATGTTGGGCTCATCTGTGAGTTATGGCAAGTAATTTTTTTTTTTTTTTTTTTTTTTTTTTTTTTTGAGACGGAGTCTTGCTTTGTCGCCTGGGCTGGAGTGCAGTGGCCGGATCTCAGCTCACTGCAAGCTCCGCCTCCCAGGTTCACGCCATTCTCCTGCCTCAGCCTCCCGAGTAGCTGGGACCACAGGCGCCCGCCACCTCGCCCGGCTAATTTTTTGTATTTTTAGTAGAGATGGGGTTTCAACGTGTTAGCCAGGATGGTCTCGATCTCCTGACCTCGTGATCCGCCCGTCTCGGCCTCCCAAAGTGCTGGGATTACAGGCTTGAGCCACCGCGCCCGGCCTTGGCAAGTAATTTTTAATAATAAAGAGCTGATATTTGCTCACCTTTTAAACAAGAGCTGATTTATCTCACTCCTTAATGGCATTCCAATGTGTTTTCTTGAGTGTGAGAGGATGGGGTGGTGTTATAGTTAGTCTGCTGGAGTTTCTTTTTTTTTTTTTTTTTTGAGACAGACTCTCGCTCTGTCATCCAGGCTGGAGTGCAGTGGCATGATCTCAGCTCACCGCAAGCTCCGCCTCCCCCTCCTGGGTTCACGCCATTCTCCTGCCTCAACCTCCAGAGTGGCTGGGACTACAGGCGCCCGCCACCACGCCACGCTAATTTTTTTTTTTTTTGTATTTTTAGTAGAGACGGCTTTCACCGTGTTAGCCAGGATGGTCTTGATCTCCTGACCTCGTGATCCACCCGCCTCAGCCTCCCAAAGTGCTGGGATTACAGACGTGAGCCATCATACCCAGTCTTGGAGTTTCTTAACTCTGGATATACCAATGGGAGAGTCACATAGAAGTGGAGGTGTATAAAAAGATTAAGAATCACTATATTAAATAGTGGTTAAGGACTTGAGACTGAAAATTTCTATTTCTGATTTAGAGAAGTTTAAAGTTTAGTTATATCTAGGAGTTACTCTGATTATAAAGTTTTTATTTTGGCAATTTCAGGAACTCTATTTTAAGAACCTCTCAAAACGAAACAAGCAAATCATGGAGAAGAATGGAAATAACCGAAAGCTGCGGGTTTGTGTTGCTACTTGTAACCGTGCAGATTATTCTAAACTTGCCCCGATCATGTTTGGCATTAAAACTGAACCTGAGTTCTTTGAACTTGATGTTGTGGTACTTGGCTCTCACCTGATAGATGACTATGGGTAAGACGAAAGCATTTTCTTATTCTTCATTGCAACAATGTGCTAGAAGGAGCTTGAGTTTTGTTAGCCAAGCCATATAGGCCCAGCTTCAAATTCCAGTTCTGATGCTTAGTTTTTATGTGGCCTTAGAGAAGTCACTTAGCATCTCTGAGCCTCAGTTTCCTCATTATAAAATGTAGTAAAAACTTATATTGTAAATTATTGTGAGGAATGGAGATCATGATATAGAGCATCCATCACAATGATGCTGCTTAATAGATGATTGATAAATGGTAGCTATAAAAATATTACTGTTTGTTACTAGTTGTTACATTCAAAGAAATGCCACTTATAAATACATATTGTATGCATATAACAATGTGATTCCATGTAATCTGTTTTGTGAGCTCTAATGGCAAGTCTTTAAAACTGGTTTATAGGCCAACAGCATATAAAGTAGTAGATATGGAACAAGATTTTAAAAATCTAAACTGCAAGGTGAAGTAGAGAGTTACATTACTGTGACCATTGGCATTTATTTTGGTGACATTAGGTTTGTTATTAATCACAGGCTACATTTAAAAAGTGAAAGTTGGGCCTGGTGCAGTGGCGCACACCTGTAATCCCATCACTCTGGGATGCTGAGGTGGGTGGATCACTTGAGGTCAGGAGTTCGAGACCAGCCTGGCCAACATGGTGAAACCCCATCTCGACTAAAAATACAAAAAACAAATTAGCCAGTTGTGGTGGCACATGCCTCTAGTCCTAGCTACTCGGGAGGCTGAGGCAGGAGAATCGCTTGAACCCGGGAGGCGGAGGTTGCAGTGAGCCGAGATCACACCACTGCCCTCCAGCCTGGGCAACAAGAGTGAGACTCCGTCTCAAAAAAAAGAAAAAAACAATAACAACAACAAAAAAACAAAGGTTGGACAATCTTTGAGAGAACAAGGTTTATTGCATACATCTTGATGTATGTAATAAAAAGGCATTTAGTGCACCCTTGTGGCATGAATACATTAATGTAGTCTCCAAAGAGGGTCACAAATACAGTACTATATCTGAAAGGACCTTGCATTAAAATAAAATTGTCCTTTTCAGACTATTCTTTAAAAACAAGGTGGGAATTTACTATTAGGAAATACTTAAAGAGAGGAAACTTAATGGATAGCTCAGGGATCCACAGATTTTTTTTTTAATACAAAATGAATTCTGGCTATTTAGGAGCATCCTCTCGGTAGAATAGAAATTTTAGCTAGAACCTGAGATGAAAGTCTGAGTGGGTTCTTTTATTGCTGGGAGAAAGCTTTGACAGGAAGACTAGAGGCTCTCAGGGAAATGATAGTAGGTTTTTTATCTGCCTACCACAGTTTACCAAGGGTGGAAAAATAGTATTTATCTGATGAGACCGTTAAATAGGAAATTTGACTAGTAGCGAATGAAAATGCATGTTTAAAGTACATTCTAACACAAGAAATTGGCTGCTTCCGGGGAGAAGAATTGGATGATTGGGAGACAAAAGTGAGAGACTTTTCACCGTGAAATGTTTTCTTAAAGAAAAAAGGGCTGGCTGGGCGTGATGGCTCACACCTGTAATCCCAGCACTTTGGGAGGTGGAGGTGGGCGGATCACGAGGTCAAGAGATTGAGACCATCCTGGCCATCATCGTGAAACCCTGTCTCTACTAAATATATAAAAATTAGCTGGGTGTGATGGCACACGCCTGTAGTCCCAGCTACTCAGGAGGCTGAGGCAGGAGAATTGCTTGAACCTGGGAGGTGGAGGTTGCAGTGAGCCGAGATCGCACCACTGCACCCCGGCCTGGGTGACAGAGCGAGACTGTGTCTCAAAAAAATTAAAAAAATGGGTAAAGAACATTTTCCCCTAAGTGTATATAAAAAGTGCTGACCACTGTTAAAAGTTTAGTCTCTTTCTTCCTAATAAAAAAATTCTCTGGCCGGGTGCAGTGGCCTACGCCTGTAATCCCAGCACTTTGGTAGGCCAAGGTGGGTAGATCACCTGAGGTCAGGAGTTCAAGACCAGCCTGGCCAACATGCCAAAACCCCATCTCTACTAAAAATAGAAAAATTAGCTGGGTGTGGTGGTACATTCCTGTAGTCCCAGCTACTCAGGAGGCTGAGGCAGGAGAATCGTTTGAACCCGGGAGGCAGAGGTTGCAGTAAGCCAAGGTCATGCCACTGCACTCCAGTCTGAGCGACAGAGCAAGACTCCATCTCAAAAAAAAAAAAAAAAAAAAAGAATCTTAATCAGGCTGTTTACATTTATGGTCTATGCTTTTTATGTTTGTAAGTTATACTTAAATTTATTTATTTTAATGTTTCTCACTTCAGGGTTGGTGTTAGATTGCTTTTCTTGTATGTTATGGCTCTGTGTTTAAGAACATGTTCTTAAATCTTTATTTCTTCCCGGTTTTAGAAATACATATAGAATGATTGAACAAGATGACTTTGACATTAACACCAGGCTACACACAATTGTGAGGGGAGAAGATGAGGCAGCCATGGTGGAGTCAGTAGGCCTGGCCCTAGTGAAGCTGCCAGATGTCCTTAATCGCCTGAAGCCTGATATCATGATTGTTCATGGAGACAGGTTTGATGCCCTGGCTCTGGCCACATCTGCTGCCTTGATGAACATCCGAATCCTTCACATTGAAGGTGGGGAAGTCAGTGGGACCATTGATGACTCTATTAGACATGCCATAACAAAACTGGCTCATTATCATGTGTGCTGCACCCGCAGTGCAGAGCAGCACCTGATATCCATGTGTGAGGACCATGATCGCATCCTTTTGGCAGGCTGTCCTTCTTATGACAAACTTCTCTCAGCCAAGAACAAAGACTACATGAGCATCATTCGCATGTGGCTAGGTGCGTATCTCAGACTTTAGGCAGTCTAATGGCTGTTTTTGTCAGAAAATGTTCCGTCTATTTCAATCCTTTTGGAAACTATTATGGATAGAATACTCTGTTAGCAATGAGAAGACCAAGGTTTTAGTTCATAGACCTTGCCCTATGGTATGACTTTATCTCTCTAAGGTTCACCTTTCTGTAAAATAGGCTTAGTGGATTTATTTTTAGAAATCTCTGCTATATATATAGAATGGAATGCTTTAATCCATTAAATATATTAGTTATAAGAACGATCCTAATATGTAAAGGGGGGGAGCTATAAAATTATAAGTATAATATGCCATTTCATTTTATTTATTTAATTTTTTGAGATAGAGTCTTGCTCTGTTGTCCAGGCTGGAGTGCAGTGGCATGATCTCGGCTCACTCTATCCTCTGCCTCCCAGGTTCAAGTGATGCTCCTGCCTCAGCCTCCCAAGTAGCTGGGATTACAAGCGTGCACCACCACGACTGGCTGATTTTTGTGTTTTTGTATTTTTAATTTCACCACGTTGACCAGGCTGGTTTCAAACTCCTGACCTCAAGTATCTGCCCACCTTGGCCTCCCAAAGTGCTGGGATTACAGGTGTGAGCCACTGTGCCCAGCCATAATACGCCATTTTAATAAAAATGTAATAATGGAATGGTTAGGAAGTATGTACACCAAGTCATTTATTATATTTATTTCTGGTGTGGGATTATGGGTGTTTTTATGTTTGATTTTCTGATTTCTTTTTTTTTTTTTTGAGACAGAATCTTGCTCTGTTGTCCAGGCTGGAGTGCAGTGGCACAATCTCGGCTCACTGCAACCTCCACTTCCCAGGTTCAAGTGATTCTCTTGCTTCAACCTCCTGAGTGGCTGGGATTATTGACACATGCTACCATGCCTGGGTAATTTCATATTTTTAGTAGAGATGGGGTTTTGCCATGTTGGCCAGGCTGGTCTCGAACTCCTGACCTCAGGTGATCCGCCTACCACAGCCTCCCAAAGTGCTGGGATTACAAGCGTGAGCCACCACACCTGGCCTGATTTTCTGAATTTTTTTACTACATTGGCAAAATGGTCATTTTATTTTTAATGCTTTTCTTATAGGATTGTTGGAATACTCAGATTATGAATGTTGGAAGCAGTAAGTCATAAGTACTTGTTAATGTAAGGGATTATGATGATTATTATCAAAAAGCAAAAATCATAGTTGTAGCATTAGAGTATATCTTTGTAAATAAGCCTTATGTTCCAACATTTTTAATGTTCAGTGCTCTAGCTTCCTAGAAATTATCTTTTGCTAATCAGAGGTAAAAAAACAAACAAAAACAAAAACAAAAAAAAAAAAAAACAAAAAAAAAAACGTTTACAAACAGAATGTCGGTTGGTTAATTTGTAGTAAGAGTACTACCTAGAGGACAAATTAGGACTAATAATCTATTTAGGACCTTTCATTTCTAAGAGGCAGATCTATTGAATTATAAAATTAATGAGCAGAAAATTGATTTGGTTGGGTCAGGTATGGTGGCTCACCTTGTCATCCCAGCACTTTGGGAGGCTGAGGTGGGAGTATTGCTTGAGCCTAGGAGTTACAAGGCCAGCCTGGACAACATAGTAAGGCCCTGTCTCTACAAAAAATAAGAAAATTAGCTGGGTTTGGTGGTGCATGCATGTAGTCCTAGTTACTTGGGAGGCTGGGATGGGAGGATCACTTGAGCCTGAGCAGTTGCGGCTACAGTGACCTGTGATTACATTGCTGCACTCTAGACCCTGTCTCAAACAAAACAAAACAAAACAAAAAACAATTTAACAAACAGAAAGAAAAAGAAAATTGAATAAGCAAAGAGATTTTGCATATTTTTTATCTAGATTACATTACATCAGTAAATGAATTGGGCTTTCCTGCTATATAACATAAACCATTCTACATATTTCTGTTGTTCAGTCTGGAGTGCAGTGGTGCAGTCTTGTTCTCCTGGGCTCAAGTGATCCTACCATCTCAGCCTCCTGAGTAGCTGGGACTACAGGCATGTGCCACCATGCCCAGCTAATTTTTAAAATTTTTTTGTAGAGATGGGGTCTCACTATTTTGCCCAGGCTGGTCATGAATTCCTGGGCTCAAGCAATCCTTCTGCCTCGGCCTCCCAAACTGCTGGGTTTATAGGCATAAGCCACCGCACCTGGCCCATTCTAAATATTTCTTATCCTTGGACAGATTTGTAGTTATCAAGGGATCGTCTAGATAATGCTGGTAGAACAACCTTCTGTCTCTTCAGTCCTTTTTGTATGTTTCCAATGAAACACTCTTGGATTCTGTTCTAATTATACCATTAGTTCCATATGTATTCTGGAAAACTTGTATTACTGAAAAACTTATAATGAATAGAAAATAATAATGTGCCAGATGTGGTAGCACATGCCTATAATCCCAGTACTTTGAGAGGCCAAAGTGGGCAGATCACTTGAGCCTAGGAGTTTGAGAACAGCCTGGGCAATGTGGTGAAACTCTGTCTCTACAAAAAATACAAAAATCAGCCGGGTATGATGGTGTGTGCCTGTAGTCCCAGCTACTCTGGAGGCTGAGGTGGGAGGATTGCTTGAGTCTGGGAGGTCAAGACTGCAGACAGCCATGATTGTGCCACTGCACTCCAGCCTCGGTGACAGAATAAGACCCTGTCTCAAAAAAAACAAAACACTAGTTTTGGCCGGGTGCAGTGGCTCACGCCTGTGATCTCAGCACTTTGGGAGGCCCAGGCAGGTGGATCACTTGAGGTCAGGAGTTGGAGACCAGCCTGGCCAACATGGTGAAACCCCATTTCTACTAAAAATACAAAAATTAGCCAGGCGTGCTGGCACGTGCTTGTACTCCCAGTTATTCGGGAGGCTGAGGCAGGAGGATTGCTTGACCCCAGGGAGGTTGCAGTGAGCCAAGATTGCACCACTGCACTCCAGCCTGGGTGAAGAAGCGAGACTCCGTCTCAAAAAAAAAAAAAAAAAAAAAGCATAAAACCCAGGGCAGACGCGGTGGCTCACGCCTGTAATCCCAGCACTCTGGGAGCCGAGGCGGGTGGATCATGAGGTCAAGAGATTGAGACCATCCTGGCCAACATGGTAAAACCCCATCTCTACTAAAAATACAAAAATTAGCTGAGCCTGATGGCACACGCCTGTAGTCCCAGGTACTCGGGAGGCTGAGGTAGAAGAATCACATGAACCTGGGAGGCGGAGGTTGCAGTGAGCTGAGATCACGCCACTGCACTCCAATCTGGCAACAGAGTGAGACTCCATCTCAAAACAAAACAAAACCCAGCAAATAACCATTAGAAAGCAGAATGTAGCAAAATTGAATTGTACTTGTAGGGCTTAAGGTCCTATTTGGGACAATGTAAGCAGTTCTTTATGAAAAGAAGGACAACAGAATAGCTAAAACTGCATTTTTGTTTGTTTGTTTGTTTAAATCTTTAAACCAGTGAAAAAGAAAACTCAAGACAATGAGGCAGAGCCACCTACCACTGGGCAGTAATACATTCTGTATAAAATCTGTGCCTGCTTCTTGATATGCAACTTTTTTTTTTTTTTTTTTTTTGAGACGGAGTCTCGCTCTGTCGCCCAGGCTGGAGTGCAGTGGCCGGATCTCAGCTCACTGCAAGCTCCGCCTCCCGGGTTCACGCCATTCTCCTGCCTCAGCCTCCTGAGTAGCTGGGACTACAGGCGCCCGCCAGGTCGCCCGGCTAGTTTTTTGTATTTTTAGTAGAGACGGGGTTTCACCATGTTAGCCGGGATGGTCTCGATCTCCTGACCTCGTGATCCGCCCGTCTCGGCCTCCCAAAGTGCTGGGATTACAGGCTTGAGCCACCGCGCCCGGCCTTTTTTTTTTTTTTTTTTTGAGACAGAGTTTTGCTCTGTTGCCAAGGCTGGAGCTCTGTCACCTAGGCTGGAGTGCATTAGCACAGTCTCGGCTCACTGCAACCTCTGCCTCCCGGGTTCAAGCAATACTCTTGCCTCAGCCTCCTGAGTAGCGGGGACTACAGGTGCATACCACCATGCCTGGCTAATTTTTGTATTTTTAGTAGAGATGGGGCTTAACAATGTTGGCTAGGCTGGTCTCGAACTCCTGACCTCAGGTGATCCACCCTCTTCGGCCCTCCAAACTGCTGGGATTACAGGCGTGAGCCACTGCACCCGGCCTTGATGTGGAACTTCTCATGTTATCACTCTGCTTATAAGAAGATAGGGTTGGGTAGACAGTATATAACATTGCAGCTTTGTAACCAGAATGTTCATGTATTACAATCTTAATTTTAAAATTAGCAAAGTTAAAAAAGCATGTTAAATTCCTAACAATGAAAGGTATATCACAGTAAATATAGGACTTTACAACAGAAAACAAAATGCCTTTATGGAGAGGATGTATGAAAGGGCTGAGGCTACTAAATGATGGATAGATACAAAGACAGACCGGTAATAATATCAGAAGTGCAGGTGGAAAAGCAGGTGCAAACTTTGTATGAAATGTATTATTGCCAGGGATGAGTTGCTCTGGCTTATTGTCTTGTGTTTTACTTTTCCCTGGTCTAAAAAGACTTCTAGTTTTTGCCACTTTGCCATCCTTCTTTCATAAAGAAACTGCTGCTGGGCACAGTGGCTTGCGCCTGTAATCCCAGCACTTTGGGAGGCTGAGGCAGGCAGATCACGAGGTCAGGAGATCAAGACCATCCTGGCCAACATGGTGAAACCTCATCTCTACTAAAAAATACAAAAATTAGCTGGCCATGGTGGCACAGGCCTGTAGTCCCAGCTACTCAGGAGGCTGAGGCAGGAGAATTGCTTGAACCCAGGAGGCAGAGGCTGTAGTGAGCCGAGATCATGCCACTGCACTCCAGCCTGGGCGACAGACTGAGACTCTGTCTCAAAAAACAAACAAAAAGAAAGTAAATGAAACAAAAAGCTGGTTCTTTGAAAAGATAAATAAAACTGTTAGACCATTGGCAAGGTTAACCAAGAAAAGAAGGGAGAAAATCCAAATAACCTCACTAAGAAATGAAACAGGAGATACTACAACTGACACCACTGAAATACAAAAGATCATTTAGGGCTATTGTGAACACCTTTATGCACATGAACTAGAAAACCTAGAAGAGGTGAACAAATTCCTGGAAAAATACAACCCTACTAGCTTAAATCAGGAAGAATTAGATACCCTGAACAGATTAGTAACAAGTAGCAAGATGGAAATGGTAATTTAAAAATTACCAACAAAAAAAATTCCATGACCAGATGCATTCACAGCAGAATTCTACCAGACATTCAAAAAAGAAATGGTACCAATCTTTTTGACACTACTCCACAAGATAAAGGAAGAAGGAACCCTCCCTAATTTATCCTGTGAAGCCCCCATTACCCTAATACCAAAACCAGGAAAGGACATAACAAAAACAACTACAGGCTGATATCCTTGATGAACATAGATGCTAAAGTCCTTAACAAAAATACTAGCTAACCGAATCCAACAACGTATCAAAAAGATAATCCATCATGATCAAGTGGGTTTCATACCAGGGATGCAGGGATGGTTTAATGTATACAAGTCAGTAAATGTGATGCATCACATAAACAGAATTAAAAATCACATGATCATTTCAACAGATGCAGAAAAAGCATTCGAGAAAATCCAGCATCCCTTTATGATTAAAACTCTCAGCAAAATTGGCATACAAGGGACATACCTTAATGTAATAAAACCCACAGCCAACATAATACTGAATGGGGAAAAGTTGAAAGTATTCCCTCTGATAATTGGAATGAGACAAGGATGCCCACTCTCACCACTCCTCTTCAACATAGTACTGGAAGTCTTAGCCAGAGCAATCAGACAAGAGAAGGAAAGGGCATCCAGATCAGTAAAGAGGAAGTCAAACTGTCACTCTTTGCTGACAATATGATTGTTTACCTTGAAAACCCTAAGGACACCTCCAGAAAGCTCCTAGAACTTATAAAAGAATTCAGCAAAGTTTCTGGATACAAGATTAATGTACACAAATCAGTAGCTCTTCTATACACCAGCAGCGACCAAGCAGAGAATCAAACCAAGAATTCAACCCCTATTACAATAGCTGCAAAATGAAATAAAATAAAATGCTTAGGAATATACCTAACCAAGGAGTCAAAAGACCTCTACAAGGAATATTACAAAACACTGCTGAAAGAAATCATAGGCTGGGTGCAGCCTGTAATCCCAGCACTTTGGGAGGCTGAGGCGGGCGGATCATTTGAGGTCACGAGTTTGAGACCAGCCTGGCCAACATGGTGAAACCCCGACTCTACTAAAAATACAAAAATTAGCTGGGTGTGGTGGTGTATACCTGTAGTCCTAGCTACTTGGGAGGCTGAGGCAGGAGAATCACTTGAACCTGGAAGGTGGAGGTTGCAGTGAGCTGAGATCATACCATTGCACTCTAGTTTGGGCAACACGAGTGAGACAACATCTCAGAGAAGAGAAGAAAGAAATCATAGACAACATGAACAAATGGAAACACATCCCATGCTCATGGATGGGTAGAGTTGATATTGCAAGAATGACCATACTGCCAAAAGCAATCTACAGAGTCAATGCAATCCCCATCAAAATACCACCATTATTCTTCACAGAATTAGAAAAAATAATTCTAAAATTCACATGGAACCAAAAAAGAGCCCTTATAGCCAAAGCAAGACTAAGCAAAAAGAACAAATCTGGAGGCATCACACTACCTGATTTCAAACTATACTATAAGGCCATAGTCACCAAAACAGCATGTTACTGGTAGAAAAATAGGCATATAGACCCATGGAACAGAATAGAGAACCCAGAAATAAACCCAAATACTTACAGCCAACTCATCTTTGACAAATCAAACAAAAATATAAAGTGGGGAAAGGACACCTTTTTCAACAAATGGTGCTGGGATAATTTGCTAGCCACATGTAGAAGAATGAAACTGGATCCTCATCTCTCACCTTATACAAAAAGCAACTCAAGATGGATTAAGGACTTAAATCTAATACCTGAAACTATAAAAATTCTAGAAGATTACATGGGAAAAACCCTTCTAGACGTTGGCTTAGGCAAGGATTTCATGACCAAGAACCCAAAAGCAAATATGATAAAAACAAAGATAAATAGCTGGGACCTAATTAAACTAAAGAGCTTTTGCACGGCAAAAGGAACAGCAGAATAAACAGAGAACCACAGAGTGGGAGAAAATCTTCACAATCTAGACATCTGACAAAAGACTAATATCCAGAATCTACAATGAACTCAAATCAGTAAGAAAAAAACAATCCCATCAAAAAGTGGGCTAAGGACATGAATAGACAATTCTCAAAAGAAGATATAGAAATGGCCAACAAACATATGAAAAAATGCTCCACATCACTAATGATCAGGGAAATGCAAATCAAACCCACAGTGTGATACCACCTTACTCCTGCAAGAATGGCCATGATAAAAAAATAAAAAAACAGTAGATGCTGGTGTGGATGTGGTGAACAGGGAACACTTACACTGCTGGTGGAAATGTAAACTAGTACAGCCACTATGGAAAACAGTGTGGAGACTCCTTAAAGAACTAAAAATAGAACTACCATTTGATCCAGCAACCCCACTACTGGGTATCTACACAGAGGAAAAGAAGTCATTATTTGAAAAACATACTTGCACATGCATGTTTATAGCAGCACAATTCACAACTGCAAAGTCATGGAACCAACCCAAATGCCCGTTAATCAATGAGTGGATAAAGAAACTGTGGTATATATATATATATGATGGAATACTATGCAGCCATAAAAAAGGAATGAATTAACAGCATTTGCAGTGACCTGGATGAGACTGGAGACTATTATTCTAAGTGAAGTAACTCAGGAATGGAAAACCAAACATTGTATGTTCTCACTGATATGTGGAAGCTAGGCTATGAGGACACAAAGGCCTAAGAATGATACAGTGGACTTTGGGGACTTGGAGGGAAGAGTGGGAGGGGGCGAGGGATAGAAGACTACAAATAATGGTGCAGTGTATACTGCTCAGGTGATGGGTGCACCAAAATCTCACAAATCACTACCAAAGAACTTACTCATGTAACCAATTACCACCTGTACCCCAATAACTTATGGAAAAAATAATTTTAAAAAAAGTGAGTGGAGCTCACTTTCAGTTTTATGGGATAATATAGGCCCTATTGATAAATATCTTGCATTGTTTGACATAGCACTGTCAATCTAAACTTTTTACATTTTAAATTTTTGCTGAGGAACTGTCCTTGGGATCCCAGCCTAGGGATGAGCGAAACTCTCCTAGTCCTTTAACAGAGTTAGAAACACTTGCCACTTGAATCTGGTAGGTGATGGCATAGGGAAGCTCCTGTGCATTCTAGGAAATATGTTTAATGTTCGTTCAGCCTCAAAATGCCATGATCTGTAACATTATTCATTGATATTGCTGAATACTCACTAAAAACATTAGTTAGACATTGGGAAGAGTCACATTTTTCCAGTGCTTTGGAATAGTTTGGATTTTAAAACAGTGAATTTCTAGTGCCTGCTATTTAAAGTTATGTTTGTGGCAGCATGTCTTTGTAAAATGTTAAGTTTGCTGAATCCTTGGATTTATTGCTGTAAGTTCTTATCATTTGACTCTAATTTGGATGCCCTGCTCACAATTTGACAAACCTGTTTCTATCTTAGAATTTGTAAAAGCGCAGACTTAGAATCTTGCTTTCAGAATTTGCTTCTTTCTCTTTTAAGATTCTTAACTAATGAAGCAATGTGGTTTGATTTTCTTTAAACAGGTGATGATGTAAAATCTAAAGATTACATTGTTGCACTACAGCACCCTGTGACCACTGACATTAAGCATTCCATAAAAATGTTTGAATTAACATTGGATGCACTTATCTCATTTAACAAGCGGACCCTAGTTCTGTTTCCAAATATTGATGCAGGTAATTGAACTTGAAAATGAAATTATGCCATCTACTTTTTCCAATTTTATGTTTCTATTACTTCTTCTTTTAACTGCCTTCCTATCTTGCTCATCTTATCACTGAAGGGCACTCTATTCTGAAACGCATTCCCATTTTCAAAGGATTACCAATTTTGCTATAACTCAAAAAGTTTGTAATGTTTTTGCCAAGTCCAGTAGAAACTTAATAATAAAAATAGTCTGTCTACTGTCTACTTTAGTCTCATGTTTAGTACTAACATTTTCCCTCTAGTTTCCACCAGTTAAGAAACTGCAGTAGCCAAGAGACATAAATCTTAGAAGTTGAAGTGAAAGATGGCCGGGCACGGTGGCTCATGCCTGTAATCCCAGCACTTTGGGAGGCCGAGGCAGGCAGAACACTTGAGGTCAGGAGTTCGAGACCAGCCTGGCCAAGATAGTGAAACCCTGTCTCTACTAAAAATACAATAATTAGCCAGGCACAGTGGTGGGCACCTGTAGTCCCAACTATTCAGGAGGCTGAGAAAGGAGAATCACTTGAACCTAGAAGGTGGAGGTTGCAGTGAGCTGAGATTGCGCCACTGCACTCTAGTCTCAATCACAGAGTGAGACTCCTCAAAAAAAAAAGTTGATGTGAAAGAGAAGCTCTAGAAAAGTAGTAATTCCACTGTCCACAGTAAAATAGCCACCAATATTTTTTCTTGCTTTCTTTCTTATTTATGTTAGCTATACCTTAAAGTAATCTTGAGCTGAAGTAGTTTCAATCTGGAGTCCCCAGCCAGTCCCAACCAGTTCATCCTCAAGCCTGCCCTGGTTGATCACTTGCTTACTGGTGGATGGTACCATAGATTTTGTTACTGCTGAGACCTTAGGCGAGTAAATGGGGGTGTGAGATATAAGAAATGCCAGAACAGAGCCTAATACTGAAGAATTTCCAAATACTGATTATCGTTAGCTGACACCACTCATTGCTGAGTTCTTAGGCTTTTTTTGGTAAAGGAGGCAGAACCCTTTCTCTGCAACGTCAAGATATACCAACTTACTCTGAAAGAACCTCTGTCTTAGTATTCCCTTGAATAATCTTTTGTGTTAGGGAGAACAAAGTAGGATATTAGTTGAAAAAAATTTAAGAATACCCAACCCAGATTTTTTCCAGGTAATGTATCAATATTTCAAAAACATTAATATTTTTTCTTTTCTGATCCTTTAAATTTTGTGTAAATATTTGTAATATAACTATGTGTCTCTCTGGTTCAACATTCATTGTCAATGATATATTCTGTTTATAATGCACTTTCCTGACTACATACTTTAGAATTAGAGGGTTTTTCTATGAAAGTAAAGGGTCCCAGGTATATCTAAGTCATGCCTGCCACTTGCCTCTACCCTCCATGGGGTTTTTGATACGACATACCCAGGGAACAACAGGAAAATAAGAATCAAGGCATCATTTTATCATTATCTGGCTTAGTGCCCAGTTCCCCAGTACGGACTCCCTCTGGAAAATGGATTATTGAGGCCTGAAGCCAAAGAGGAGCTTTCAAGTGAATTGAAACCTGAATCTTGGAATAGTAGTGGTGCCTTCTGGTGTGCCATGTACTAGGAGTTTGAGTATCCCTAAGCCAAAAATCTGAAATCTGAAATGCTCCAAAATCTCAAACTTTTTGAGCACCAACATGACGCTCAAAGGAAGCAATTGGAGCAATTGGATTTTGGATTTTCAGATTAGGGATGCTGATCTGGTAAATATTACAGAATAACAAATATTTCAAAATCCAAAAAAAATTGAAACCCAAAATATTTCTGGTCCCAACCATGTCGAATAAGGGATGCTCAACCTGTACAATAATTACAGATGACACGCTGGCAAGACTGTATACAGAGAGAAGTGGCCAGGCCTTCTCCAGAGTTAGACCCTGAGTCCATTTACCTACCTTGCCACACAGTGAAAGTCAAAAAGATTGAGAACCATGCATGCACAGCTTTGGTTAAATGAGTGGCACCTGCCCACTGGTGAGCATGATGTGGTCAGACTTCTGCCTTCTAACCAATCAGGTTAGCAGTTTTCCTCCCTAGGTATGGGGTAGTTAGGAGAGGGTCAGTTGAGAGGCAAGTAGAGGGACATTAAATATTGCTTTCCCTTCATATATCTTTAAGTTTCTATTAAGTCCTGCAGTTAAAATATAAGCCACAGTGTCAGAATCTATTTGTATTTTCTTGGAGTGTAGTCCACATAAACGGGAGTGCTATCCCACTGAGTTCTTGTTAGTGTAAAGGTGAGTGTAGCTGGGAAGAGGCTCTCAGATCAGCGTGGTGTGGGGAGCCTGAGAGGGTTCCGTTTGGGAACTTTGAGGTTAAGAGATACAGGCTGTTGGCCTGTCTTTAGCCTCTTAATTGTTGTTTAAGGTAAAAGTTTTTACTAGGGCATTGATAAAAGTTATTTGCTTTGCCTGTTCTGTTTGAAAAGTCCCAACTGCTGCTTTCTGAGTTCCTAGATGAGTGAAGCAGAGGACATTTTAGATACCCATCATTCATGAAAAAGTCAGTAGTTAAAATTACTATTTCCCTAATAACTGATGTGAAGTTTTTGTAGGGAGATTTCTTTATGTGGGCTACACTTGCCAATGAAAATAGTTTATCTCACAAACCACTTACCAATTGGTTCTTTTCATTTTCATAGGGAGCAAAGAGATGGTTCGAGTGATGCGGAAGAAGGGCATTGAGCATCATCCCAATTTTCGTGCAGTTAAACACGTCCCATTTGACCAGTTTATACAGTTGGTTGCCCATGCTGGTTGTATGATTGGGAATAGCAGCTGTGGGGTTCGAGAAGTTGGAGCTTTTGGGACACCTGTGATCAACCTGGGAACACGTCAGATTGGAAGAGAAACAGGTATTTACCTTTGCTCATACTTCAACTGACTAGGCTTTATATACACGTGAGTTATTATAAGGTATGCATAGATCAGTGCTGAGCATATATTTTGTGACCGAGTGAATGAGGTTAATAACCAGTTGAAGCCTAAAATCTATAGTCAATAAATAGCACACAGTGATTACCAAATATTTTAGATTTTAGATCTCTACTTACATTTTTTTTTTTTTTTTTTTTGAGATGGAGTCTGGCTCTGTCACCCAGGCTGGAGTGCAGTGGCGCGATCTCAGCTCACTGCAAGCTCCGCCTCCCAGGTTGACAATATTCTCCTGCCTCAGCCTCCCGAGTAGCTGGGACTACAGGCACCCGCCACCATGCCCAGCTAATGTTTTTTGTATTTTTAGTAGAGATGGGGTTTCACCATGTTAGCCAGAATGGTCTTGATCTCCTGACCTCATGATCCACCCACCTCGGCCTCCCAAAGTGTTGGGATTACAGACGTGAGCCACTGCACCCGGCCCATTCTACTTACATTTTATTGTCTTTGTAATATCAATTAGCATTAAGTGGTTCTTAATTATGATCTTTCATGGCTGTGTTTAAGAGAGAATATGGTTGAATGTTTCATGAATATATGAATGCTAGGCTTTTATTTTCTGGGCCTAATACAGAATCCCTTCAGTCAGTACTTTATAGTATGGTAGTTCTAAGTAAAGTGCCCCTTAAGTATAAGTAGGATTATTATTAATGAATTTGCTAACTGAGCTAGGTCCTGTTATTAACATTAGTTCAAGTTCTAATCCTGTTTACACGCAGTGGTATTTAACAGAAAAGTGTGTATCATTAAAGGAAAAAGAACTGGACTAGAACCAAGGAGATTAGTTCTAGCTCTGCTCTCTCTCCAATTCTTCACAATTGCCACCTTTCTGTTACATTTAGATCTTCCCTTCTCATTCCCAGCATATTACTTTACTCCCCACTTCATAGAGAAAATGGAAGCCATGAGATGGAAATTCTTTCAAATTCCTCAATTCATTCACTTAGAAAATGTTTAGTAAGCACCTACAATGTACTAGGCACTGGGATTTGGCAATAAACTAGACCAAGAAGGGCTGAGCTCTCATGCAACTCACATTCTAGTGGGAGAGGAGACAGATGATAGACAAACACAAAAGAAATAAGAAAAATGTCAGCAATTCTATATGCTGTGCCTGCTGTAACACAAGGTATATGATGGACTCCATTAGACTGGTTAAAGGAGGGCCTCTTTAAGGAGGTGACACCTAAGCTGAAATCTGAATGACAAGGAGTCAGCTATGTGAGGATCAGGGAGAGGCAGTGGGAACAGCCAGTGTGAGGGCCGGGAGGTGAACTTGGTGTATTTGAGAAATGGAAGCGCCAGTGTGGCTATAGAGTAGTGAGCAAGAGGCAGAGTGATACAGATTATGTTAGAGAAGGAAGCAGATGCATGTAAGCCAGGGTAAATCATTTGGAACTTTTTCTAAGTGTGATGGGAGGGAATGACATGACATGACTTGCATTTTGGAAAGATTACTCTGGTTGCTAATATGGAGAATGGAATGTCGAGGGGGGGCAAGAATAAAAGCAGGGAGACCAGTAAGGGGGCTGATTCAGTTGCTCAGATGAGAGATGATAGTGGCTTTGATGAAATATTAGAGATGGAAAAAAGTTAGATATGGGTTTTGTTATAGTACTTGCCAATGCTTGGATGTGGAGGTGAAAGGAATCAACAAGGAAGCCTAGATTTCTGATTGGGCAGTGATACACTGGGAATGAGAAGGGAAGAAGATCTAAATGTAACAGAAAGGTGGCAATTACGAAGAACTGGAGAAAGAGCAGAGCTAGAACTAATCTCCTTGGTTCTAGTTCAGTTCTTTTTCCTTTAATGATACACCCTTTTCCATTACAGCCTAGATTTCTGATTGGGCAGTGATATGGGGACACTGAGGGAGGAACAGATTTGGGGAGGGATTGAATTAAGAGTTTTCTTATAGCTATGTGAAGTTTAAGATGCCTATTAGATATCAAAGCAGACATGGCTAGTAAACAGCTAGATAGTTCCAGGAAGAGTTAGAGTTGAAGATAGAAATTTGAGAGTCATTGGTATAGAGATGATGTATATAATTGGTTGTCAGTTTGGCTGCTGTAACAGAGACTCTAAATAATAGTGGCTGAAATAAGTTAGATGTTCTTTCTTTCTCAGTGGATGGCAGCTCCATAATCATCAGACTTAGCCTCCATCTATTTTCTTAGTGGTTGTTCTAGCTATTGCTTGCAAGTCTCTGTTTTAGCCTTTGGAAGAAGGAAAAGAGAAGATGCCTTTCCCTTTAAAGGCAAGACCTGAAAGTTGCAAATCTTTCTTCTCATATCTATCAGAACTTAGTCACATGGCCACATCTGGCTGCAAGGCAAGCTGAAGAATATAGTTTTTTTTTTTTTGTCTGAGATCATATTGTTCTGTTGCTCAGACTGGAGTACAGTGGTACAGTCATAGCTCATCGTAACCTTGAATTCCTGGGCTCAAGTTATCCTCTCACTTTAGCCTCCCCAGCCATGCCTGGCTAATGTTTTTACAAAATGTTTTGTAGAGACAGGGTCTTGCTTTGTTGCCCAGGCTTGTCTCAAACTCCCAGTCTCAAGTGATCCTTCCTACCTTGGCCTCACAAAGTCCTGGAATTATGGATGTGAGCCATTGTGCCCAGTCTGTTTTTTTTTTTTCTTTCTTTCTTTCTTTTTTTTAGGCTAGTCAAGTGAAGCAGTGCCGGGGGAGAAGGAACTGGTTGTGATCAATTAGTTGTAAACACCACTGTACTTGGACCAGCCAGAATATAATCTTTGGCTGGGGATCAGCTGCCCGGCTAAAAATTCTGTTTCTAGTATGAAGAAAAGATATTGAGGATAATGGCACCAGCCATAGACAGTATTTAAAACCCAGGCCAGGTGCGGTGGCTCAACACCTATAATCCCAGTGCTTTGGGAGGCCGAGGTGGGAGGATTGCTTGAGGCTGGGAGTTCGACCCTAGCTTGGGTAAAGATAGTGATATTTTATCTCTACAAAAAAATTTAAAAATTAGGCGGACCTGGTATCATGCGCCTGTGGTCCGAGCTACTCAGGAGGCTGAGTTGGGAGGATCACTTGAGCCCAGGAGTTTGAAGTTACAGTGAGCTATGATCGTGCTACTGCACTCCAGCCTGGGTGACAGAGCAAGACTCCATCTCAAAAAAAAAAAAAAAAAAAAAAAAGAAGGGCAGAGAATGGAGCCCAGGACCAACTTCTGGAGCCCTTCAATCTTTAGAGTTCTGGTGAAGAGGTAAGGGCCAGCAAGGAAGACTAAAGAGGAACACCAGTGAGGCTGCAGGGAAACCAGAAGAGTGTGCTATCTATAAAGCCTGTAAAATAAAATGTTTTAAGGAAGGGGTGGTGGATACTGCTGAGTTCATTTAAGATGTGAAAGGAGGGCCATGTGCGGTGGCTCATGCCTGTAATCCTAGCACTTTGGGAGGCCAAGGCAGGTGGATCACTTGAGGTCAGGAGTTCAAGCCGGCCTGGCTAACATGGTGAAACACTGTCTCTAAAAATGCAAAAATTAGCCAAGCGTGGTGGTACATGCCTGCAATCCCAGCTACTCAGGAGGCTGAGACAGGAGAATCACTTGAACCCGGGAGGTAGAGGTTGCAGTGAGCTGAGATTGTGCCACTGCACTTCAGCCTGGGCAACAGAGCAAGACTCTGTCTCAAAAAAACAAACAAAAAAAAAGTGAAAGGATAATTGAATCATATGCCAACATGGTCTCTGTACTTTTTGCCACTACACTTAAATAAACTTATATAAATGTACATGCCCATCCATCCTTTCCTTCTTACCTTCTTTACAGCAGGGTGTGGGCATGGGTGTGGGTGTGGGTGTCTCTCCTGCCTATCCACTGCCCATCCTTCTGTGTTTTCAGTCCCTACTACTGCCTTCTCAGGGACCTATCCATGAGTCATCTTTTCTCATCTTTCTTTATTTAACCTCCTCATCATTTAAACATGCCTAAGCCTCTCGCATCTCGCAACAAACAACACGAAACAACTTCTTTCTTGACCCCACACCTCTCTCCAGCTGTTACTCCTTCACTCTTCTCTTCTTAGCCAAACCCATTGAACAGCATGGCCATTTTCACTAGATTTACTCCCTCATGTTGGTCAGGAAATGTCTGGAGGGAAAGTGACTGCCTGACCAGCTGAGTGAACCGCTGGCTGAGTAGATGGAAGGCAGGGCAGGTTGAAAGAGAGTGGATCTCATAGATGACTAGGCAAATGGTAAGTGGATGCCAGGTTAGTCCACCTTATTTATTTTAATAAACAAAAACTTGATTTGTTCTTTTTGGGAATGAAGGACCCTAGTGCCCTTGATGTACTGAAATCTTGCCAAGAGTACTTTAAAAGGTATAAAGTAGAAAAGTTGATTTTTCCCTAACAAAAGAAGACTCAGACAGCTGGATTTCAGGTCTAATTATGAGCATAGTACACTGATAATTTCTTTATTATTTGAATATTCCCACTTCCAAATCCTTGTAATGGATTTTACCTAGGGGAGAATGTTCTTCATGTCCGGGATGCTGACACCCAAGACAAAATATTGCAAGCACTGCACCTTCAGTTTGGTAAACAGTACCCTTGGTGAGTATAAAACATTTTTTGTTGAGTGATTAAAAGGGGAGCTACCTTCAGTACCATTTTAGAGCTACAATCACTGTTATCACTGTTCAATCATCCTAACAGAGCTTTCCTTCTTATGCCTACAGGCCCCTAGTTGCTGGGGGGACACAGATTGCTAATATCATACCCGTTATTACTGTACCAAAGGTTCCAATGTAGAATATATATTTTCTTTCTCTTTTTTTTTTTTTTTTTGAGATGGAGTCTTGCTCTGTTGCCCAGGCTAGAGTGCAGTGGTGCAATCTCAACTCACTGTAACCTCTGTCTCCTGGGTTCAAGCAATCCTCCTGTCTCAGCCTCTTGAGTAGCTGGCATTACAGGCGCGCACCACCACACCCGGCTAATTTTTGTATTTTCAGTAGAGACGGGGTTTCACCATGTTGGCCAGGCTGGTCTCAAACTCCTGACCTCAGGTGATCTGCCTGCCTCGGCCTCCCAAAGTGCTGGGATTACAGGCGTGAGCCACTGCGCCCAGCCTTATTTGTTTCTCTTAATTAATACAACACTTTTGCTACACTTATTTAACCTTATTTGACTTTCTGTAAGTATTAGAAAATAATGTAACTGATTTTTTTAAAAAGTCTAGTTCAGCTTTTTAATTAATTTTGACCACCCTCCTTTCTGTTTCAAATCGATGGGATTTCCCTGTATTTGAATGTTTCTTTCTGAAAATAATTTTGTTTTCTCAGAAATATAAAGGTAAAAACTAAAAAGGCAAAAAAAGACAGGCACTTAGTTACAATGTTGCTGAAGAGATCTAGATATTATATAAAAAAATTTTAGTCCTGTATAATTATGATTTACAGTTTTTAAATTGACAGATAAAATTGTATATATTTATTGTGTACAACATGATGTTCTGAAGTATGTATATATTGTGGAGATGTTATTTTCTTTTTTGTTGTTTTTTTTTTTTTTTTTTTTAGACAGAGTCTCGCTCTGTCACCCAGGCTGGAGTACAGTGGCGCAATCTCGACTCACTGCAACCTCTGCCTTCCAGGTTCAAGCAGTTCTCCTGCCTCAACCTACTGAGTAGCTGGGATTACAGGCACCCACCACACCTGGCTAATTTTTGTGCTTTTAGTGGAGATGGGGTTTCACCGTATTGGCCAGGCTGATCTTGAACTCCTGACCTCAGGTGATCCGCCTGCCTCGACCTCCCAAAGTGTAGGGATTACAGGCGTGAGCCACGGCACCCAGCCTATTTATTTCTTTAAAATGATTTTTTAAAGTATTTTTTTGTAGAGACAGAATTGCCATCTCTATGTTGGCAGGCTGGTCTCAAACTCTTGGGCTCAAGCAATCTTCCTGCCTCAGCCTCCCAAAGTGCTGGGATTGTATGTGTGAGCCACTGTGCATGGCAGGAAGATGTCATTTTAGGAAGAAGCATGAATTATTTTTACCTGAAGTCTCAGATTCCACTATGTATGGCAGAAGCATTTAATTTAATTGACTTTTTGTATATTGCAGTTCAAAGATATATGGGGATGGAAATGCTGTTCCAAGGATTTTGAAGTTTCTCAAATCTATCGATCTTCAAGAGCCACTGCAAAAGAAATTCTGCTTTCCTCCTGTGAAGGAGAATATCTCTCAAGATATTGACCATATTCTTGAAACTCTAAGTGCCTTGGCCGTTGATCTCGGCGGGACAAACCTCCGAGTTGCAATAGTCAGCATGAAGGTAAAATTACTCCTAAACTCCTAACTTTATATCCCATATAAGCGATTGATTTTTTTTTTAAGTATATATAGTTGGAAGGTAAGACTAGAAACATACACAAGAACTTGCAATCATTTGCTCATAGTATTGACTTGTGGATCCTTTACGATGTTTGTCTCACTATTTTACTGATCATTAACATTTCAAAGAAATAACTTCTTTGGGAATCGAAGACAGTAGACTTGACAGTAGGAAGACCCCTTTAGGCATCAGATCAGGCTTTTGCCACCCAGAAGATCTGAAATTCTATACTTGGTAACAGCTTGGAGTGTGGAGTATGCTGATCACGATCACTGCCCAGGTGAGGGGTATCAGCAAATGGTGAAGGGAGCTGCCTCTTCTCTAGATGTCATCAGTTGTGTGGATTTTCCATTTTGCATTTTTACAGTTCTGCTCTTTATTGAATACAGCATACCTTCAATCTATCAACCAAACCATCACTCAGTGTTGATAGGTGAGAGAACATTCATAAAAATAACAAACTGATCATGTTAAAGTGATCTCTAATGACTTAGAATAAACCTACCAGAAAACTCTTTGTTTGAAATAGTGTAAGTGTATAAAGCATCCAGAGACGAAGAGATATAGCAAAGATTTTAAATGTAAAGTTGTAGGAAATTTATTAATACCATTAGGTCAAATAAGGAAAGCAAAACAAAACATAATTTTCTCAAGAAAAGCCAAGAGGCCTCCCTCATAAATACTCTTTTAAAAACTAATAGAAGGCTGGATGCAGTGGCTCGCACCTGTAATCCTAGCACTTTGGGAAGTCCAGGCAGGCGGATCACTTAAGGTCAGGAGTTCGAGACCAGCCTGGACAACATGGTGAAACCCCGTTTCTACTAAAAATAAAAGTTAAAAAAAAAAATTAGCCAGGCATGGTGGCAGCCACCTGTAATCCCAGCTACTTGGGAGGCTGAGGCAGGAGAATCGCTTGAACCCAGGAGGCGGAGATTGCAGTGAGCCAAGATCGCACCACTGCACTCCAGCCTGGGCAACAAAGTGAGACTGCATCTCAAAAAACAAAAACAAAAACTAATAGAAGAAGTTTCTTAACAGAAAGATGATTTATTCCATATGAAAGGCCAACATCTTTTTCAATGGTAAAATTCTAGAGGCATTCCTGTTGAAATCAAGAAGAAAAGAAAGATGTTTTCTGCAGCATTATCAAACATAATTGTGGAAGTTATGAAGAGAATAAAGGAAGGAATAGCAAAAATGGAGATTATTGACAGGGTAAAACAAAAAACATTATTAACAGACAAAAAAATGCTTGGCTCCCACCCCAGACTGGTTAAATTAGAGTCTCTGGGGATGAAGGCCAGGCGTCACTCTTCATTAAAAGCGGTCCAGGTGATTCTGATGCACAGTGAAGATTTAGAAGCACTACTCTAGATTTTTTATTCTCTTAATTAAAAAAAAAAATTTTTTTTTAGAGACAAGGTCTTCCTATGTTTCCCAGACTGAACTGAAGGTCCTGGGCTTAAATGATCCTCTGCCTCAGCCTCCCAAGTATAATAGCTAGGACTACAGGCACATGCCGGTGCACATTAACTGTGCCCGGCTCTAGATGTATTTTTATTTTTTGAGACAGAGTCTTGCTCTGTCACCCAGGTTGGAGTGCAGTGGTGCAATCTCGGCTCACTGCAACCTCTGCCTCCCAGGCTGAAGCGATGTTCATGCTTCAGCCTCCTGAGTAGATGGGACTACAGGCTTATGCCAGCATGCCTGTTTTTTGTAGATACAGTGGTTCACCATGTTGCTCAGGCTGCTCTTGAATTCCTGGGCTCAGGAATCCGCCAGCCTTGACCTCCCAAAGTGCTGGGATTACAGGTATGAGCGACCGTGCCTGGCCTACATTTATTTTTAATGACAATCCTAGTGACAGCTCTAACCCTGTATTTGATATATTAAAATCCACTAATAACAAAATAATATAAATGGAAAGAGAGATCTTATTCAGAACAACAACAAAAACTCCTAAGAATAACTGAAGCCAGAAACGATGTGATCTATATAAAGAAAATTCTAAAACTTTACTGTAAGACATAAAGCCTTGAAAAAAATGCCCTGGATGGAAGTGCTGATTATTTATAAGATGGCAGTGTTTTCCAAATTGGATTTATAAGATCAACATAATTCTAGTAAAACATTTCAATAGTATTTTTTTTTACATTTAGTAAAATTATTGTAAATCACAGTGGAATTTCTCGAAGTTTATCATTAAAAGTACAAAAGTCAGTTGTGCAAAGAAAATATATAAAGACAAGTAATCAGGAGGGACTATCACTGTTTGGTATTCAAACATATCAAAAAGCACAGTAATTTATTTTATTTTTTTGAGACAGGGTTTCACTCTGTCGCCCAGACTGGAATGCAGTGGCGCAATCTTGGCTCACTGCAACCTCCGCTTTCTGGGTTCAAGTGATTCTCCAGCCTCAGCTTCCCAAGTAACTGGGACTACAGGTGTGAGCCACCATGCCTGGCTAATTTTTGTATTTTTTATAGAGATGGGGTTTCCTCTTACTGCCCAGGCTGGTCTTGAACTCCTGAGGTCTAAGTGATCTACCTGCCACGGCCTCTCAATGTGCTGGGATTACAGCCGTGAGCCACCACACCTGGCCATACAGTAATTTAAACAATGTGGTATTTCTGCCAACCAGGATGGAAATTTACCCTAAGGAAACAGAGTATCCAGACCATCACTGAATTCAATTACAGGAGATGATTAAAGCTCAGCTACTTAGTTGCCTCAGTACTTTTTTTTTTTTTTTGAGAAAGGGTCTCACTCTGTTGCCCAGGCTGGAGTGCAGTGGCATGATCTCAGCTCACTGCAGCCTCAACTTCCCAGGCTCAAGAAATCCTCCCAGCTCAGCCTCCCAAGTAGTTGGGACTATAGGCATATGCCAACATGCCTGGCTAATTTTTTTGTAGAGACGAGGTCTCACAGTATCTCCCAGACTGGTTTTAAACTCCTGGGCTCAAGCAATTCTCCCGCCTTGGCCTCTCAAAGTGCCGGGATTACAGGCATGAGCCACTGTGCCCAGTCACCTCAGTAAGCAAGAAAATTCTGTCAACCTGAAAGAGTAAAATATGGTCTTTTAATGAACTAGGCTCAAATTAGCCAACATTGAACTTAAGCTTAAGAGAGGGGCCCAGCTGGGGGCAGTGGCTCATGCCTGTAATCCCAGCACTTTGGGAGGCCAAGGCGGTAGGACTGCTTGAGGTCGCGAGTTTGAGACCAGCCTGGGCAACATGGTGAAACCCCATCTCTATTAAAAATACAAAAATTAGCCGGGCGTGGTGGCAGGCGCCTGTAATCCCAGCTACTTGAGAAGCTGAGGAAGGAGAATCACCTGAACCTGGCAGGCGGAGGTTGCAGTGAGCTGAGATCGCGCCATTGCACACCAGCCTGGGCAACAGAGCGAGAAGCCATCTCAAAAAAAGAAAAAAGAGGGGCCCATCTTGCTGGCTGTGGAGTCTTCATTGCTTCAACAGCCCCATATTAGGACAGATTACAGGAACTACTTGAGCTTATCCCAGGGCTGGCCCAGGCCAGGCAGTGGCTCCGTCCCCAAGCAGTCATCTAAGACTGCGGGGTCATCCTATAGCAGTATCTGATTTATCATGAAAAAGATCACAACACTCACAATATGCTGCTTAGCTAAGACCAGTGAGACAGAACTTGTTTTCTCTTTTAGGGTGAAATAGTTAAGAAGTATACTCAGTTCAATCCTAAAACCTATGAAGAGAGGATTAATTTAATCCTACAGATGTGTGTGGAAGCTGCAGCAGAAGCTGTAAAACTGAACTGCAGAATTTTGGGAGTAGGTAAGATTGTAATTATAAATCCAAGAAATGCTCATTTTAATGTACAAAATTTACTAAGTTGTGATGCATGCCTGAGCATCAAGTCAGTGTCTGCCCTGTGCACAGATGGCTCTAGGTGCTGTCTGTGGGCCCCAAGCATGGGGACTTCCTGGAACACCAACAAGCATTAGGAGAGAAGCACTGATGGTTCTAGAAATCTTCAAGGCGCTATGGCTTTAATTCACAACTGTCTAATATTTCCTTGCAGTCCTTGGTAATGTTTGTCTTAGGAGATCTGGGGTGAATGAATCCGTGTTCTAAGCCAAGAAAGTCAGCACACTTTCCTGAGATTGCTCATCAGCATTATTTTCCTTGTGTTCGTGGTGGAGCGCAGGCATTTCCACAGGTGGCCGTGTAAATCCTCGGGAAGGAATTGTGCTGCATTCTACCAAACTGATCCAAGAGTGGAACTCTGTGGACCTTAGGACCCCCCTTTCTGACACTTTGCATCTCCCCGTGTGGGTAGACAATGATGGCAACTGTGCTGCCCTGGCAGAAAGGAAATTTGGCCAAGGAAAGGGACTGGAAAACTTTGTTACACTTATCACAGGCACAGGTAAGAGGGGGTAGCGGGAGGTTGGTTCAGGAGCTAGAATGTATATTGGAGCATGTCTTCAACATGGTCAGGTGGTTACAACTCTGCCTTAGCCTTCACTTCCTGCTTGACTAGAGCCTGAAGGTGAGCCACATGTGGCCTTCTCATGTCTTTTCTGAGCATGTGCCCAGCCTTAGACATGCATGTGACCTTCTAAATTCCAGGAACTTGTCAGAGCTATTCAAAGCTCTTATTTCCCACAGCTTCTCATTTCCCAGCTTTTCCTCCCAGTCTTTTTGGTTAGTGTGTTGGATGCCCCAGCTGTTATCCTTTGCCCTAGGCAGCAGAGACTACTATTATATATTTTACCTTGAAATGTTTTTGATAAACACCCTTCATGTAACCCCCTCAGCACTGGGTAGTTCCTAGTTAGTTGAGATGAAAGCAGGCCCTTTGAGGTGGTCCTCCAGGGAGCTGACAGGCAGGTCAAAACAAACAACCACAATTTTTTGAGAATAAGTTTGTCCTGCCCCATCAGGTACTGGTATCCAGTACTGTATCTGTACACCAGTACTGGGAGTGTGGACTGTTGTTCAAGGTCACCACCAAGCTGGAGAGCGGGTGATGGGACCAGGGTAGGTTAAAACACCAGAAAGTTCTCTTAGCAAGATTCAGCTGGTTTTGTTTTGTTTTTAGACAGGGTCGCACCATGTTGCCCAGGCTGGTCTTAAACTGCTGGGCTCAAGGGATACTCCTGCCTTGGCCTCCCAAAGTGCTGGGATTACAGGCATGACTCCCAAAGTGCTGGGATTACATGCACCTGGCCCTGGTTTTTGTTTTTTAAATTAAGCATTCTTCTGTTTGTTGCAAACTGGTTAGTTTCCAGAGTTCCAAAAAGGTTGATTCTGACACTTTTACCAGTTTTTTCCTGGCTTTAGTGGCAGAATGGACTTTTGGAGTTTCCTGCTCTGTCATTTTTTTATGACATCCCAATTTGTTACTTTTTTTTTTTTTTTGAGACGGAGTCTCTCTCTGCCGCCCAGGTTGGAGTGCAGTGGCCGGATCTCAGCTCACTGCAAGCTCCGCCTCCCGGGTTCACGCCATTCTCCTGCCTCAGCCTCCTGAGTAGCTGGGACTACAGGTGCCCGCCACCTCGCCCGGCTAGTTTTTTGTGTTTTTTAGCAGAGACAGGGTTTCACCGTGTTAGCCAGGATGGTCTCGATCTCCTGACCTCGTGATCCGCCAGTCTCAGCCTCCCAAAGTGCTGAGATTACAGACTTGAGCCACCGCACCCGGCCTACTTTTTTTTTTTAATTGTATATATTTTAAGTGTATAACTTGATTTTTAAATGAGGAAACAGACTCGGCTAGTAAGTTGTTGAGCCAGTTTTTGATACAGATATGTCTAACTTCAGAACCTATATGTGCTTAAATTCTACATTACACCACTTCCCCTTTAAGCTCATGTACTTATTTATTTATTTATTTATTTATTTATTTATTTATTTATTTAGAGAGAGAGAGAGAGAGAGAGTCTCGCTCTGTCACCCAGGCTGGAGTGCAGTGGCGCAATCTCGGCTCACTGCCTCCCAGATTCAAGCGATTCCCGTCTCATCCTCCCGAGTAGCTGAGATTACAGGCATGTGCCACCACACCCGGCTAATTTCTGTATTTTTAGTAGAGACAAGGTTTCACCATGTTGGTCAGGCTGGTCTTGAACTCCTGACCTCAGGTGATCCACCTGCCTCAGCCTCCCAAAATGCTGGGATTACAGGGGTGAGCCACCACACCCGGCCTAAGCTCATGTACTTTAGCTCATGTTCATCCTCTTTTAGTTCCAGACACAGTTTTAGCAAACTTGGATACCACTTCCTGGCTCAGAGCAGTGACTAAGCTGTAAATCAGAGGACTAGGGGGTTGAGGAATAAGTGCCCAAGATGTGACAGATGGCAAGACAACCCTTAAAAGCAGAGCCTTCTCAGGCACAATACCTTTTACTCCTTTGTAACTGCTAAACACCATAACAAAAGACAGTCACTGATATTTGTAATTATTGAATCACAGATTTTTAGACATAGCAGCATCAAAAGAGGCAAAATCATATTTCCTATTTTCTGCTTCAGGAAGCAGGTAGTGTGTGATACAGTTTAGAAAGACTTATCTTGGGTTTTCCTGAGCAGAGCCTGAGACAAGGATTTAGGTTCAGGTATGGTTTTTTGGAGGTGACCCCAAGAAGCAGGAGGGAGAGTGGGAAGAATGAAACAGAGCAGGAAGAAAGCCTTTAAGGATATATTAACATTATTGAAGTTGACTTGGGGGCAAAGGGGGCTGAACTCCACCGGCACCTCCTAAGAAGCCTGCAGAACAGCATCCAGAATTGTCCTGTGGATCTGCTGGCTCCTGCCTTGCCTCGGTTGCAGGTTGCCCCTGGGTGCTGTGCCTGCATGGCTGAGTAGGCTCTTGCTTCAGTGCTGGAGAAAGCCTTGGTGCAGAAAGATGGGCAGTGTGTGCTGGACCAGGGGGTCTACTACCCACAAGGTGGGCATGCACTTGTGCTGCACTGTCCCCACAGCTGTGTTTGAAATCAGTGACCCAAGCAGATGGGTCACAGGGCATCTCGATCTGCTAAAAACATTTCCATCCAAAATGCTACCAAAGAATGCTTTATGATTAGTGGGCTTCATCTGTCTAGAGAAATATATATAGACCCTCACATGCCAAAGCTCTGCTAAATAGATGAGGCGTTGTGATATCAGTTTTCTGTTTCAGGTAAAGCACCCTCAGTGATTTCTGTCCCTCACTGTAGGAATCGGTGGTGGAATTATCCATCAGCATGAATTGATTCACGGAAGCTCCTTCTGTGCTGCAGAACTGGGCCACCTTGTTGTGTCTCTGGATGGGCCTGATTGTTCCTGTGGAAGCCATGGGTGCATTGAAGCATACGCCTCTGGAATGGCCTTGCAGAGGGAGGCAAAAAAACTCCATGATGGTTGGTGTCCCTCTCTTAAGGAATTAAGTAACCAAATAGTAGACAAGTACTTCAAAGTGGAAATTCCAAAGAGAGCTGAACACTGAAGCCAGAAGTTTCCCCCCTTTCACTTCTTAGAGAAAAAGCAGGGCTCCCTTGCACTAAAACAGCACAACCTCCTTGGTCCTGACCCATACTGCCACTCTTCCTCCCCAGGAGTGGTGGTGCACAGAGGTCTAGAGTTCCAAGATAGCAGGGAAGATTTCCTTCAGTTTTGTTTTCTCAGCCAGTAGCACAGGGTGGGTACTTAATACACATTTTAATGAAGAAATAAATGGACAAAACATGTTATGTATATACCACACATACATGCACCGTATGTGTAGTATATCTGTGCTTCATACATAAAGAGAGTATAGATTTTTGGCCCCCAAAACCAATTTGTGAGCATATGCTGAAGGAAAGGAAATGGGGAACGGAGGCCGAGAGTGCAGGAGAGAAGTGTATGGAGCCCTACACAGTAGGGTTCTGAAGAGGTGGGAAGAGATGAGCTGCAAAACCAGGCACAGGGCCCACAAGAGGGCATGGCGAGCCGAGATGATGGGTGTATGGGATGGGAAGCAAAAAGGTAGGGGATCATTACCTGGTGGTGCCCCTATGAGAGAGGTAAGAAGTTTGCTCGTCTGTTGGCAGTGGGGGTAGAAGGACTGGGAAGGCGGTGAAGGTATAGAAGAGAGCAGTCAGGGAGAATGTGTGAGAGCTGTGAGGGCTCAGGGGAGACAGGAGACCACCAGTTGATGTCTAGGTAGCAGTTTGCACAGCTGGGGACTTTTTTACTTCAGGGTCCAGATATTCTAGCAGATGAGGAGGAGGCAGATTGATCTGAGTTGGTGACAGGCAGAAGACAAGGACTACAGATAACCACAGAAATTCCTGCTGCTTACTGAGCATTTACTCTGGCCAGCACTTAACTAAGTACTTTATGTTCATGATCTCATTTCATTCCTCAGATAACCTTGCCAGGGTAGGCACTATTGCCCTCATCTTCTAGGAAGGAGGAATGTGTAGAGGTGAGGTGACAGGCATGGGGTCATGCAGCTGGGAGTGGCAGAGCTGGCACTGACCCCAGGCCTGTGTCTGTTCCTTAGCTGCTGTGCCTTGCTGCCATAGAATGTGTGGTGCTGGCAGATGGCACAGCATTGTGTCTGGGATGAGTAAGGAAGGAGTGAATGTGGGAGGAAGGTGATAATTTGGAGAAAAGAACACTTCAAAGACTGTCTGCTCCTGGAAGTGAGAAGTGAGGGAGCCAGAGGGGTAGGAGGCTGTCGTCAGACTTGAGGTTTTTCCAGGAAGATAGGTTCTGGGTTATGTACAACCAATTAGCAAGAGGGGAGCAAAAGCTTTAGGGGCAGTGTATAGAGATGTTTGTGAATGATAAGCTTTGCAGTTGTGAAAAGAAAACACCATCTTCCCATGTAGGGGCTTGCTTTCCACGGGCCCAATGGTGAGCTTGGCCTCCCCAAGGCTCATTAGTGACTGCTTTTCCTTCTCACTCTGCTCAGAGGACCTGCTCTTGGTGGAAGGGATGTCAGTGCCAAAAGATGAGGCCGTGGGTGCGCTCCATCTCATCCAAGCTGCGAAACTTGGCAATGCGAAGGCCCAGAGCATCCTAAGAACAGGTGAGCATGTGGTTGCAGGTGGCTGTGCTGCAGGGGGCAGCCTCAGACATCATATGGCCCAGCCCAGCCCCAGAAGAGACCCTGCTTCTCTTAGGGACAGGTGCTTTGCAGTGTCTGTTCAGAGGTTTCTTTCCTAATTACTCAGAGGTAAAAAGGGAATTGCATTCAAGGTATTTGGCAGCATTGCCTTTTTCAGCAGGTGTTTGGTTTGGTTTGACAACTATAAAAATGCTCCGTGTTCATTTTACAGGAAATTTAGAGAAATATAGGACAGTTGTGAGAAAAAATATCACTTAGAGTTTTCCCATTTGGAGATACCAACTATTAACATTTCCTTCAAGTCTTTCTATTCATTTTTTTGCCTAGTGGAGATCGTGTGGTACACCCTGCTTTTTCCACTTGAGGCTGTCACATGATCATTTTCTCATATTAAGAATCAACCGTGAACTGCTTTTAAAACACTGCCTCCCACTGCATGCCGTGGATGTTCTTTATCATTTCTGCTGCTGGCTCTTTTCTGCCTCCCTCTTTGGTATTTTGATTTTGGCTTCTCTCAGAAACTCATTTTAATTTTTATCTCCCTGTAGCTGGAACAGCTTTGGGTCTTGGGGTTGTGAACATCCTCCATACCATGAATCCCTCCCTTGTGATCCTCTCTGGAGTCCTGGCCAGTCACTATATCCACATTGTCAAAGACATCATTCGCCAGCAGGCCTTGTCCTCCGTGCAGGACGTGGACGTAGTGGTTTCGGATTTGGTTGACCCCGCCCTCCTGGGTGCTGCCAGCATGGTGCTGGACTACACAACACGCAGGATCTATTAGACCTCCAGGAACAGACATGGACCATCTCTCAAGAGCTCCTGAGTGGAATCAAGTTCTTGTCTTTAGGATGACCATTTCTTAACAATCAAATCTAGTATTGAACTGCAGGTGACTTTGGCAGAGAAATTTTTTTGCTTTTGGTCTCCTCTTCCAAAGTCACCTTTCCCAACTCCTGTTTTTGTAGATGCTGTTCTTTCTGATGTTTTCCTAGTAGGGGTCATTTTAGCTTCAAACCCTGTAAGTTCCAGTCACAATTTTCTGTGCCAAAGTAGCTACAATAATAGAGAGGAAGCCTTAGAACTCTGCTTACTAATGGATTAATACCACTGAAACCTGCAGGCCTTGCCTGGGATGTCACTTCATCCTGAAGTTTGCATTAATAATCCTTCCAGGCCGGGTGCGGTGGCTCCCGCCTGTAATCCCAGCACTTTGGGAGGCTGAGGTGGGTGGATCACGAGGTCAGGAGATTGAGACCATCCTGGCTAACATGGTGAAACCCCATCTCTACTAAAAATACAAAAAATTAGCCGGGCGTGATGGTGGGCCCCTATAGTCACAGCTACTCGGGAGGCTGAGGCAGGAGAATGGCATGAACCTGGGAGGCAGAGCTGGCAGTGAACTGAGACCACGCCACTGCACTCTAGCCTGGGTGACAGAGCAAGACTCTGTCTCAAAAAATAATATAATAATAAATAATAATAATAATCCTTCCAGCCGGGCACAGTGGCTCATGCCTGAACACTTTGGGAGGCTGAGACACGTGGATCACCTGAGGTTAGGAGTTCGAGACCAGCCTGGCCAACCTGGTGAAACCCCATCTCTACTAAAATACAAAAATTAGCCCCGTGGTGGCATGCACCTGTAGTCTCAGCTACTCGGGAGGCTGAGGCAGGAGAATTGCTTGAGCCCGTGAGGCCGAGCTTGCAGGGAGCCAAGATCATGCCACTGCACTCCAGCCTGGGTGACAGAGCGAGACTCCATCTCAAAAAAAAAAAATCCTTCCTCCTCTAACCCCAAACTAAGATCACAGAAGGTGATCCAGTCAAGGAACAGGGGGAAGTCTTACCAGGAAGGGCTTAAGTACGCTTTTTTTTAAACAGCTTTATTGGTTTTTTTTTTAAAGCCTATAATTTGATAAGCCTTGACATATGTATACCTGTGAAAGCATCACAATCAAGACACTGGACATATCAACCCCCACATCTCAGATATCCCCCCCAATCCTGGATACCATTTGTTGAAAGATGTTACTACTCTAGCTGAACTTACAAGAGACTTTAGACCAGGGATCTAAATTACAGTGGCCTTAGTGACCTTGTCCTTATCTTCTTAGGACAGCTGAGAAGCCACTGGGACTTAGAGCCTTTAAAAGGAGATTAACTGTCCCAAAACGATCTTTGCTACTGACCAGCAGACACTTCTTCCTTCAATAGCCTTTCCTACTGTGTTGAGTAACACCCTAGGGTGTCTATTAAAGCAGTGTTTGTATGAGTTTTACCTAGAGCCCAGAGCCGTGAATCAGGATTCTGGCTACATAATTCACGTTTTCATTGATGTCAAAATACAAAAGCCAAAGTTCTGGCTATGAACTGTAACTTGAAAGAAATACTAACTGCCACCACTTATTAAGTGCCTACTGTGTGCCAGGCTCTGAACTAGGTGCTTCATATACATTATCCCAAATTCTCTCAACATATGAGGCAGGTGTTTTAATTTTTATTGTATAGAACTTGGTGTGTTTGACACTTGGTGTGTTTAAGCTATGTGGCTAGAGAGAGGGTTTGATTCCAGGTCCCTCTGTGCTTTTTCTGCTGAGCCACAAACCTCTCATTTCAAAAACTTTCAAAATGCTAACATATTCTAATTCACTCTAGGCCACCAAAACCTTTAATACTAATATCTGATTTGTAAATGACTTAATGGATCCTTGACCCTATCACCTGAATTTAATCAAATATTCCTCTCTGCTGTGAAATTTTACCTGTATAGTATTTGGTCTAGTGACAGGTGTTTTATTTTTTCGAGACGGGGTCTCACTCTGTCACTCAGGCTGGAGTTCTGTGGTTCAATGTAACCTCCGCCCCCCGACTTCAAGTGATTGTCTTGCCTCAGCCTTCTGAGTAGCTGGGATTACAGGCACATGCACCACGCCTGGCTGATTTTTTTTTTTTTTTTTGATATTTTTAGTAGAGACAGGGTTTCACCACGTTGGCCAGGCTGGTCTTGAACTCCTGTCCTCAGGTGATCCGCCCACCTCTGCCTCCCAAAGTGCTGGGATTACAGGCGTGAGCCATCGCACCTGGCCCTAGTGACAAGTTTTTATGGGTACTTTTAGATATTTAAAAAATCATGTGCATATATTTTTCAGATTTTTATTTTGGGAAAATGAAGCTTTCTACAACATATTGTTTCAGTGTTCAAATAAACTGAAGGAATCAACATTACATTTGAACTATATCCTTCCTAAACTCTACCAGCCCTGCAGTAATCTCCAGGGCCTGGTTATTGTTCAGACATTCCATGGTGATTCCTGGGAAGGAAGCTTGGCTGCTCAGTTTCTGAGTCTGGGGTGAGATGATGTTCCATGAAGGGACATCTGTTCTTTGGTGTAATCTCTTACGGTGAAATCTGCTCTGTACATCAGACAATTGCATTGCTACCAAGTTTCATACAAAATACTTGAAAGGATGGTATTGAATCTAAAACCAAATATTAGTTTTTATTAAACTTATGGGAAGGCTAATATATTCCAACGTAAATTATTACATATGGTTAAGTAATTGCATGTTAATTTATTTTAATGTAAATATTTTTATGTTACTGTTCTGAGTCAAATTCTAAAGAAAAAATACATTTCCTTGTTGAAATCCTGTTGTATTCTGTTTTGTTTTTGTAACTCACTAGCCAAAAGCATTTTCCTTCCCAGAAGAGATTTAAAGTTGTTGCATTGCTTACATTTTGAAGGTTATATAACTTCCTTAAGGCCTCTAATATCACTGCTTTCTTAACCAAAAAAAGTCTATTAATAGAAAGCATGGCTGGGCATAGTGGCTCCAGCACTTTGGGAGGCTGAGGCAGAAAGATTGCTTGAGCCGTAGAGTTCAAGACCAGCCTGGGCAACATGCCAAAAGCCTACAAAATAATACAAAAAAATTAGCCAGGCGTGGTGGCGAGTGCTCTAGTTCCAGCTACTCAGGAGGCTGAGGTGGGAGGATCACCTGAGCCCGGGAGGTCGAGGCCTGCAGTAAGCCATGATCATGCCATTGCATTCTAGCCTGGGTGACAGAGTGAGACCCTGTCTCAAAAACAACAAAAACAAAGCATTGTTATATATAACATTGAAAATTTGGCATAAAAAAGCAAAGTAGCCCCAAGAAAGGAGTTTGAAACTAAGTATTGAGCACTCACTGAGTTCCTAGACCCACTGCCTCTTTTTATGAGGCCCCATGTGGGTCTCATACAGGCATTAGAAAAAATCCCAAATTACTACTGCTGTGTAACCACCTCAAAACTAAAGAGCTTAAAACAACAGTAATTGTTTCATGTTGCGGTTTCTGTGGGTCAGGATTTGGGAAAGGCTCAAACTTGACAGTTGTAGCTCAGAGTGTCCTGCACTTGTGGTTGTCAGCTGGAATAGCAGGCGGCTGGCTGGTGAGGCATCTCCCACTGTGTGTGGTTATAGGGTCTCTCAGGTGGCCCCTCTGTGTGGGCTAGTTTGGGCTTCCTCACCACATGGGTAGCTTCAGAGGCAGAATTTTTTATGAGGTGGCTCAGGGCCACCAGCTAGTTGTTCCAAACTGCCTTTTATGACCTAGCCTTGGAAGTCATCCCAGCATCACTTTTGTCACATTATTCAGTCACCTCTCCATCTACAGAATGTCACAGATTTTGTTGACATTTAAAATTGCCACCTCCTGCCTCAAGAAGCCAGCTGGTGTGGGAGGCAAGACTACCAAAAATAAGCTGCCCCAGGTAGATGGCCATGGAGTTCAGGGGAAGGGGGGTGGCCTTTGAATTAGTTCTGGGATTTTGAATTTGGAATGGCATTAGCAGGTTCCAGTAGGAACAAAAGTCTGCGAACAGTGATTGCTTGATTGTAATCAGATTTGACTAAAGGGGGAGGAATAAGCAGAGGCCAGAAATGTGGGCCAGGTCAAGGAAAGCCCAACTAAGAAGCTTGGAAAGGGGGAGGTAGCAGGAAAAGTAATGAAAGCTCCTTCCAGCCAAAAATAATTAACATTGAAGAGATAGTGGCCTTTCCTTCTTGGCAATGGCAACACCTAACCCCCATCCTGAGCATGGTATTACAGTTTACCTCAATCTCCAGTTTGGAAATACCAGGTAGTTATAAGAAGATTACTGAAATATGGCTTTAATAATTGCTTGGAACATCACCTAAAACGAGCCAGGTACTATGCCAGGTTCTGAAGGCAGATAATGAACTTACTGGTGTCTGAACGAAGCACAGGCTCCTGGAAACACCTGTATAGATCAGCAGGATGCTGCTCCAGCATTCTTTCACATCAACGTCAGCCCACCCCCAGTTTGGAATTAACTGGTGGGAGCTACAGCCGGGTCCAGTGCAGCTTTCTATGACCATGGACATGTTCTATAATCTGTGCTATCCAATTCAAATGCCACCTAACCACATATGGCTACTGAGCACAAAAATTGTCACTAGGACTAGAAATGTATTTTAAATTCATTTAAATAGCCACATGTGCCTGGTGAATACTGCATTGGACAGCACAGGTCTAGATGAAGGACTTTACAAGAGAAATATGAACCAAGTGCTTGGGATGGCACAGAACCCAACATGTGCTACGGGACTCAACAGTAATGGGGCTAGCCACACGTGAATGCCGTCCTGATTCAGGCTTACTGGCCAGATCCAAGTGAGTCAAGGTCTTACTAGAGTCTACATGCCCCAGACAGACTCCTGCTGAAATATACTATCCAAGACCCTAAACCGAGGGACACTGGCAAACAAGAGCCCATCTGGGAGAAAACGACTAGGTCGGTGAGAGGATTCACAGCTGTGTCTTAGGTAGATAATGAGGGGGTTAACCTTCAGCCATTAAACTCCCTTCTCAAATGAAAATGTCCACAGAATCCCACTCTAGATCCCGGCACTATCTCAGTTCAAGGCAGGGCTGTGTGCCCAGTGGCTGTGCCTCCTCAGCCCTAGAAATTTCAAGGAAATTCCTCAACCCTTCCAACCTCACTCCAAACTATAACACATCTTGAAGTCAATAAAGAAGCTTCACATAATACAGTCTGAAACAGAAATTTATTCTCAGAATAATGCACAAAAGCACAGGTTGAGGCTACTGTTGGGAGGCTTCCCTCCCCTTCCTCTTACTCCTCCCCCTCCTCTCTGAATGCCAGGGAGAACACAGTTGAAGGAAACATGCAATCACAAACAATGATCAACTCTAAAGACAAAAAGGTTTGGTCCAAAAGAACTCAACATAATTAATCCAATGACTGTGAAGAGCTTCACTGAGTAGGATTATATTGCAGATGTAGTGTTTCCACAGGGTGGCTCTTCAGTGCACCAGCGGGGCCTGCTTGAGGGAGATGAGGACTGAACGCATGCGGGAGACGTCTTTGGCCTGCTTGCTAGACTTGGGGTTAAAGTCACACAGCCGGGCCACCCGTTCCCACTCAGTGCCTGGGGATGACTCGTCAATGTCATTTACAAAGGCTTCTTCTGCTGCCCTGGAAGCAACAACAAAATATGTTGGTTTATGTAGAACCCCCTTTGAGCAACCTAGTGGCTGCCTTGCTACACAAGCAACTGCCTGTTTGTCCCTTTCTTAATGGCATTCTGGCTTTCCCAAGATAACAGTCCCTGGCCCAGGTCAGACTCAGGTAGACACGTGGCTGGCTCTCCTAGGCACAGGGTGCCCAGACCACTGTGTAAAATGTTGGAATACAGGTGTTTGGTTCAGGGCTCACTATGTCTCTCTCTGGCTGTCTCTGCTCCTGTGGAGCATTAATAAAACAAGTCCTTAGCCAGCTACACACTGCTTTTATTAACAAGAACAAAGCAGCAGGCTGGTCAAGAACTTGAGTAGTTTATGCTGGGCTGTACTGAATTTCAAGGAAATTTAGAGACTTCTAAAAAGCCCACAGATCATTGCACTAGATTTATTCCTAAGGCTGGAGAGAAACGGGGCAGATCAAAAGGAATTCAAGACAAAGCTCCCATGCTAGCAGGCACTAGAGACTAAAGCCATTCTGGAAGGGGGTTTGTTAGGACATTCTCCAGTCAGCCAAAAGTTTGCCATTTTCCCTCCAGCCAGGTGCCTTGGGGCCACTCAGGGCACACTGGCAGGAGAGCCAACGTGAGTTGCTTTTTCGCAGGATGCTGCTCCAACATTCTTTCACATCAAGGTCAGCCCACCCCCAGTTCGGAATTAACTGGTGGGAGCTACAGCCGGAAAGGACAGCAGTAAGACACACTATATTCATCTACTCCAACAAGCATCACGGGCAAAGCGAAAGCAATGGAGATGACTGGTCTGTAGGGACGGAGGGGTGGCACTATTCACAGGGATGGCCGTGGCAAACACCGCTGAAGCCCAGAGCCACTACAACACTGCGACTTCATGGCACACACAGTTAGGGGCAGTGAGAAAGGTTTACTTAACTGTTCTAGGCTGTAGCAAGGATGGTTTATGTTTGTGCTTAAAGGTGAAGAGAAGAAAAGAAACGAGAGAAACTTTAAGTCAGATATAGAAAATGAGAATGAGCTCAATGCAGATGGTCAGTAAGCTGGACATGCCCTTGCCACTCTATCTGTGCTTAGGGACGTGCAGCTGGCTTTGCTGGCCACCCAGCTGCCCAGCAAAACCAGACTCGACCTTTCCAGTCTCCATTTCTACTCCAGAGAGAATGTGCAGAAATCAAATCAAACACCACCTGTAAGTCCAGCATTTCACAAGTCTCACTGCAAATGCATCTGGGGGCCCAGGAAACCCAGTTCTGTCTTCTAAGGGGATGAACATCTCCAGGTCATAGGCCCTGAGAGGCTCTACAGACCTGAGCTCATCGCCCACCTTTTACAGGTTCCTCTCCTCTTCCATTCCACCTTTACTTCTCTTGTAAAGCCAGCCCTAATTTTTAAGGAGGAGACAATGAGAACTATTTCCAACTCTTCGGCAATACTGCTTTGATAACAGGAGTCGTTTAAAAAAAAAAAAAAAAAGAACACCTTCTCCAGAGAAGATGCAGGTTTCTTTTGGGGGGGTCTGGGGGAGACGCCCAAGTGGCCCGTATCAGACACTTTCACTATCCTGATCTCAAAGCTGGGGGCTTCCCTGTGCTAGGAGACCGGACATCAGAAGCTGACCACTAAATAGCAATTTCTGACATGCGAGACCACAGAAGAACAATTATAGACACCCACTGGAGACAACCTCCTCTGCTCTGGACTCTTCTGCCTGAGGGAGAGGCAAATGACGCCACATCATTTGAATGAACCAAGTATGGAAAATGCTGCCCCACAGCTCTGACTTTGGCAATGCAAGGTGCTGCTGCTCACTGGCTCCTAACCTCCTGGGACTGCCACCTACTCCCAGGTGGGGAAACCTCCTTCCCACCTGAGGCAGGCATGCAACAGGGCATGGCAGCAGTGACAGCAGCAAGAGCAACAGGGCCGAGTTTCCCCGAGCTTCAAACCCTTCCCAGATAAGATCGCAAATGACACATTTTGAAAGTGAGTTAGCTTTCTTCCCTCCAAAACCCCCAATATGAAAAATGGTCATCAGAGGATGCAGGGAGTCACAATTCTGGAAGATTCATCAACGGATCATACCCCACTTATCAATTCTTAGGCAGCCCCCAAAATGCCAATTTGAAATAATTTAAAAAGCAAAGCAACTTGTGACATAAAAGGAGCATTAACTCTAAACAAAAAGTAGAAAGAATCACAAGAAAAAGGAATTAGTTTTGCAACATACACATAACCAATCACGTCAGCGAAGGGTTGTTTGTAGAAAGCTTCATCTGCCACCCTAGACAGCAAGAGGTCCAAAAGGCAGGCAAGCAGGCAGGAAAAAAGAGAGAACATTGAGAAGCAGAAACATCTAAAATCCACAATTGAGGTGCAACTGTGCTCTGAGGAGCTGCTCCCAAGGCTCCTTCCTAACCCCCGTGATGCTTCCAGCGCTGCAGACTTCAGCAGGACTGGTTTCCCGCTGCTCTTCCGACGTGGGGATTGCTCCACGACAGAGTGAGCACTGCCAGCTTCATCCCTTTGACTTACCCCAGCAACATGGGCATTTATTAAGCACCCAATTATGGACTAAGCCCCTTCACATACATTATGTTGATTCAATCCTTAACTCTAACAACCTATGACCCTGCCTGTTCTCACCCCCACTGTACAGATGAGGTAACTGAGGCTTAGAGATGAAACAACTTACTCGGCTACACCACAGTGGCAGCATTCAGGACTCACAACCAAGGCAGCCTGGCCCTAAGTCCAGGGCTCTTTCTACTATATAGTCATGCTTCTTCCCTGCTGGTGTGTGCCCAGAAAGCCACACCACCTTCCTGCCAAAACTCAGTAAATATCACCAGGCAGGAATGCTGCCAGACACCAGATGCGCTAGGACCCAAAGCCAGTTTTATCTTGGATTATCCAACTACCGCTTCCCCACACTGGCTGGGTGCGATACATTTTCAGAATCCTGGAACACATAAGGTCATTTTAAAATCTCAACCTTACAGGAAAAAACGGCTGGAAGCGAGTGGTCTGGTGGGAAGAACACTGGACTAGGATCCTGACCCTGGCTTATGTTGTTCCTGAATATGGCTCTCTGCTCAAGAAGCGGGTACAGTTTCTGAATATTTTTACACCAGCCTCAATTGGCTTTGACAAGGTGCAGCCCAGAATCCAGAACTTCATCCCTTCTTAACTCTCAACGTGGCAGGGCTCTCAGACAGGAAGGAGGGGGCAGACTGGGTGGAGAAATTTTCACAGCAGGGGCCAGGCTGGCTTTGACTGTTGCCCTGGACTGACTCCCTGGGCTCAGCCAGCCCACTCTTGTCCACTGTGGCTAGGTAGGGAACCTCACTCACAGAGTCTTACCCTGTCCTTTGTCAAGTCGATTTGGGGTGGGCGAAGGGAAAGACATTTTTCAAGGATAACCATGCCTGGTCATTAAGCTAACCTCACATATTTTATCTGAAGGCAAATTCTAGTAATTTTAATTTAAGTTAATTTTGAAGCTCACACATGCCTTTCCTTCTTTCCCATTTTGGTTTACACACAGGAGGTGTTTTGTGGGAATTTAAAGAAAGCAAAAAGAGCAGGCTGATTGTAACTTAAAGTGACTCAGCAGGAAAACAGTTGTTTGTGGGCAGAATGAGTGGGAGGAAAAGGCAAGGCAGGCTGGCTTGTAAAGCCACAATCCTTTTAGTTTACACAAAGGGCTAAACCTGATCGATTTCAACTTGGGTTTCCCTCCACAAGGAGAGTAGAGGTTTCAGGACTCCTGTCAAATCATCACTAAGACAACAAAGTTTGAATGTCAGGCTCTTGCTCCTTTGCAGCTAGCCCAAGACTAAAGAGCTCCTCAGTGACAAGCATATCCCCTGTCAGGGTTGCAGGCCCAGAACAAACAGAAAATCAGACACACACACAGGTGGCCCTCCGCTTGTCTTTCACTTGAAAGTAGCAATCCTCAGCCAAGGCAGGAAGAGGCTCAGGGAGGCTCGGGAGACGGGAGGGAAGAGGAATGCCTGCCCCAGGACAAGCTCTTGGATGCACGAATACAATGCAGAACTTCATTCCATAAACAGCCTCAAAGTGGGCATAGAAAAAAATGTTTGTCATCCCTGAGAACTGTGCGTTCCCCAAAGCTTCTCAAGCCTTGAAACAGCTGACAAGCACAAGTGCTACCTGTAATAGGGTAAATGTTCTGGGGTTGTTCTTGACGCGCAAACTCATCCAGCTGCAGGAGTCAGTCACTGCTCTGGCTGGCTCCTATGAAAAGGAAATTCTTTTCCATGGCTGTCACTGAATAATTCACAGCTCTTTTGCCATGACACTGAGGCCCCAACCTGGGATAAAAGGAGGGAGATGCAGTCTGGGGACTGACAATAGACTACAGATTGTGCAGGGCAAGAACCATGTCTGCCGGCCACACACCAACCCCCAGTGCAGTACCAGGCGCGACGTGCTCCTAGTGCTTTGGTGACCGAGTGGTGAGGCAGCTGGAAGGCAGGAGGCCTGAGGATGCTCTCACAAATAACTGGATGCCCTTCCTGTCTCCGAGTTTCCTCTTTCAAACTTCTCATATTTCTGCCTTATCTCTCGGGTCCCCTTAACATTCCAGTGAGAATCATACTTGCTTGAAATGAGCAACCCCGTTTTCTTTTTGAGACCGAGTCACCCAGGCTGGAGTGCAGTGGCGCAATCTCAGCTCACTGTAACCTTCACCTCCTGGGTTCTAGTGATTCTCCTGCCTCAGCCTCCCGAGTTGCTGGTATTACAGGCACATGCCACCACGCCCGGCTAATTTTTGTATTTTTAGTAGAGATGGGGTTTCACCATGTTGGGCAGGCTGGTCTCAAACTCCTGACCTCAAGTGATCTGCCCGCCTCAGCCTCCCAACATGCTGGGATTATAGGTTTGAGTCAAGGTGTCTGGTCTCCATTTTCTTTTCTAAAAATATTCACTCTTTACCCATAGACAGATAACAAGGATGAATTACTTTATGCATCTAAATGGGACCTATTCCTTTGAACTCAAGTTTAGAGTCAAACATGGATGGAGGGGGGAGTAGTCAGCAATATAAAAATCTCCAAGGGAGGGTGTAGACCCTTGGAAGAAGCCCCCCAAAGTGACTCTCAAATGGCTCCCACCTCCAACCAGTGAAGAATCACTGGAATAAAGTGTAAAAGCCATCTCTTCTGTCCTAGAGCCCTGCTGACAATGGCTAGTGTGCCACTAGCTTTATGCTCTCAGGGTCAGCCCTGTGCTGCAAGGTTCCCACAAGGCAAGTGACCTGCTTCCTAAACAGCTCTACATTCTCAGTGAGTGGTGGGAAAGTCCCTTTTTCTCTCTGGAACTTAAAAGGTTCATCTGTGAGACCAGCTTACCCAGCATTCTACAGTTCCAAGTAAAGAAAGGTACCAAGGCCCAAACTCAATGCCTGGAGGGACTAAACTTTTTAAGACTAAGCTCCTAAAAACAGGTGTCATTACTCCCTCTGAGAACAATGGATTCTGTATACAGAGAGTATCCCTTTCTTAACAGTTCAGCAAAACTTCCTTGAAAAAATTTCTGCAACAGAAAGGCTGTTAACAACATATTCATTATCAAAGTTTGAAAATTTGCGTGTCAAGTTCCTGAAGCATCACAGATCCTGTGCAGGGAGGGTCGGTATGGTTACAGTACTTCAAACTAAACTCAAGTGCCAGGACCGCTGGCTGGGGGAGTTCCCAGGGCTCACAGGGTGCTCGTACACAGTCCCCACTTGGCTTTACTGATCTGAACTTGCACCTCGGAGAAAATCATCTTGAAGGAGCAGAGGACACAGGAGCCTGGACCTGTCAGCACCACCTACTGACCACAGGCTCGACAACAGCCCCACGTAGCTGATGGAAGCCATCAGCACTGGCAACCCAGCCTGCACACCAGACAGCAGTCCCACGGAACTCCACATGGAACCTGACAGGCACTCCTTGAGCACACCGCCCCCAGAGGAAGGTGACCAGAACGCAGGCTCACGCTAGAATTCAATGAGCTGAACGGCTGCTAGTATACAAGAGTCCAACTGATCTGTCATACGTGACCCACAATGGCACTGGCTGGCTGGCAAAGCCATTAGCTCTCTCTCTCCTGCCACATCTCTGTCTAACAGAGCTGCCAGAGATAAGGGCACTTAACCCAACCTGCTTCCTGCCTCTGCGTACAGGAACCCAAGGCTCTACCTTGAAAATTAAAAATATCCCCAGGCCCAGTCTGGCCAGTTTATACACTGAAGTGAATGGATTGACTATTCAGTGAAAGTTGGGCTCTGAAGCTGCCTGCCCTGAAGGAAGCAACACCACATATCCTCTCTTTACTGCTTCCAAGAAGGGCTCAAAGTGCAGGGCATTAAAGCCCAGCTGCTGGTGGGTGGTGATATGAGAATGAAAGCATTTTTCTCCTCACAACTCCTTAACCATCAGTAACTAAATAAAATCTATTTCAAACAGTATTTTTAATAAGTCAATTCAAGACTTTTTAAGGCACAGATAAGTACTCACAGAACCCTCAATTCTAAAGTAATTATGTTGCAACATTCTTGGCTGTCTAATTACAAAGCACATTTTCCTGCCAATGGACCCCTTCATGAAGGGGTTTTCAGAGGGCAGGGCTATATTTAGGATACTCAACAGGACCAAGTCTATAATCATATCCAAAGTAACGAGATCGGGGTGTATTCATGACACCCAGCTTTCATTTCAGGGTTCCATGAAAAGTAACTTTTCCCTTGGCTGAATCACATCATTTATTAACCAAACTCTCAGAGAGCTAAGCTCACTACAGCTGGGATGGCTAAACAATAGGGTGAATTATGTTCACAAAACCTGAGAGACTTGCTACCTGTTTCAAGCACTTTCTTTAAAAACTGCAGACATTTCACACTAAAGGAGGCAGAAGACAAAAACCTAGACTGGATGCTGAGAATGGATCTGATTCAATTTTGGAAAACAAAATGTGCTACAACGACCATGGACTGACCTGTTATTTGCTTTTGTTTTCTGTAACTGCTCATCCTGTCTTGCATACCACTCTTCTAGCTCCTTTATTGCCTTTTCTTTCCACTCGGCTTCTTGCTTCCGAGAATTGGCATCTTTGAAGAGAGAGAAGAGAAAGACAATACAACTGAGGCAAAGTGCAAACTGAACTGAAGTTCATCAGTTTATTTTGGTCTTAGTGAACTTACAGTGGATGCAGGTCCACGTTTATGTGCATGTTGCGGGAGAAGAGGAGGGAGGGGAAAATAAACTTGTTTTCCCTGTTTGCACAACCAACTCTGATTTCAGTACTTCTATCCCTGCCTGATCTTTTCCATAGTCCTATTCCTGGATCCTATTCCTGGTCTTATCCCAGTCCACTGACATCTTAGTGGGTCATTAGTTTTGTTTTGTCTTGTTTTTGGCAGAGCGAAAAAGGAGGCTGTATGTGGAAATACTGACTTTTATTAATAATAAGAAAAAAGCCATCTGGGCACCAACGGGGCGAGAAACAATTATAGATGATTCTTCACCAATGCTGCCAATATTAGTTCAGAGTAGGGTATTCATCTTAATCTTTTAAGTCTTCTCCCAAACTAGTCCATATTCCAGGTGTGACAATGGTTTTGTGGAACACAAGGTGGCACTCTCATAACTAAATATGGTAGAAGCACTTCTGTGAAGCAGGGTGCTATTAGGACAATTACCAAAAGTAGAGATGATTCAGGAACCAGAGAATGCTAGAACACAGAATATTAGCACTAGAGAGGACCACAAAGCATCTACTCCTAGTTTGCAGAGTGTGTTTGTGGCAGAGCCAGGGCAGAGCTACAAAAGAAACTGCACTGGAGAGAAGTGCAGGGGGTAGAGGTATGGGATCATTGTTAACAGGTAACCTAAACGTTCTAGAAATGAGAGCAAGAAAATGCACACCTAGCAGGTTTGCTAGATTGGATTCTCAAACATGAAACATGAAGTTTCTGAGGACTAAATATGGTTTTCCCATAAGGGAAAGAGACATACATCAGTAAATGGTGAGAGATAAAGAAATACATGCCAGCTGGTCGTGGTGGCTCACACCTGTAATCCCAACACTTTGGGAGGCCGAGGCAGGTGGATCATCTGAGGTCAGGAGTTCGAGACCAGCCTGACCAACATGGTGAAATCCTGTCTCTATTAAAAATACAAAAAATTAGCTGGATGTGGTGGCATGTGCCTATAATCCTAGCTACTGGGGAGGCTGAGGCAGGAGAATCGCTTGAATCTGGAAGGCAGAGGTCACAGTGAGCTGAGATCGCACTACTGCACTCCAGCCTAGGGAACAAAGCGAGACTCCATCTCAAAAAACAAAAAAAAAAAAAACAAAAAAAAAGAAATACATGTCAACATGTCATAGCTACTGAGGCAGCTGGCACTTTAAGTTAACCTGATACTTCACTTTAAACAAGTTCTTCTGGACATTCTATCTGGCAGGTGTTTTACAGACATCTAACTCAATCTTTACAACAATCTCAAGAAGATAAACTCTGATCCCATTTACAGCAGTGAGAAAAACTAAAGCTCAGAAAGTTTGAGTGAACTTCCTAAAGGTTATAGTAAGTGACAGATCCAAGATTCAAACCCAGATCTGGCTCTAAAGCTTACACTTTGCTTATCTCATTATGCTTCCTCCAAAGGGAGGGACAAAAAGGGAGGCAAGCCTAGAAATAATCACAAAATGTGACTAGAAAGTGGCCATCAGTGATCTGGACAGAGTTTTGAAAGTGCAAAGCAAGAGCCCAAACTGTAATTTGAGAAGGACAGTAAAAAGCAGTAGTGGCGTCAAGTAACTACTAGAAGGGCAAGAGCCCAAACTGTCTTTGAGAAGGACAGTAAAAAGCAGTAGTGGCGTCAAGTAACTACTAGAAGGGATGAAAAATGAAGTATTCTTGGGCATTTTTAGGGCCTTTGCAAGAAAGGTCTTACAGTAACAACCTGCAAAAGGCTGTGTGTAACCATAAGAAAGAGCCTAATAGCAGCTAGAAACTCCCCCAAGTTTCAGGTTAGAAAGAACGTTCATCTTGGTATCTAATCTGTCAGAAGGTGATCTATCATTCAGAAGAATCATTTTCTCAGATTTTTCACTGATGACTGTAAAGTATACATAGTAAACTTTTTTTTGTTTTGAGATAGGGTCTCTTGCTCTGTAGCCCAGGCTGTAGTGCAGTGGTGCTATCACAGCTCACTGCAGCCTCAATCTCCCAGGCTCAAGTGATCCTCCCACCTCAATCTCCTAAGTAGCTGGGACCACAGGTGTGCACCACCAACCCCAGCTATTTTTTTTCTTTTTCTTTTTCTTTTTTTTTTTTAGTACAGATAGGGTCTCACTATGGTGCCCAGGCTGGTCTTGAACTCCTGAGCTCAAGTGATCCTCCCACCTCAGCCTCCTAAAGTGCTGGGATTACAGACCTGAGCCACCCCACCCAGCCTCTACAGTAAACATCTAACATGTGTCTATCATGGCATGAAGCATGCATGTGGAATGGAAGATGTTATGCTGCAATGAGAAGCTGTGGGCTGGAAGTGCCATGTGGCAATACCTAATTTAAAATGTAAGGCCCCCTTTTCAATCGTGGTGAAATTACTTCCAAATAATTACCTTTTTGATTGGACAGTATTTTTTATGTATTTTGATGTTCATTTAAAATTCATTATACATTAGGTCTAAAATATAAAATTTATCTCTGAAAAATTAATTTAAATAAAAATGGTGACCTGCTGAACAGACTGTGGTTACTTGCATAAAACAGTACATTTAAATTGGTCTTCTGGCTTTTGCAGCTTTAGTGCCACTGCAATACTAATTTAGAATTCTTCCCCTCAGAGGATGAAGAGGAAGAGTCCCCTTAGACAGCAAAGCACACTCACAGGTGCCTTCCCTTCTGGCCACCCTCGTTACTGGTCACAGAAAAGAAAATTACTTGAGAATGTAGCCAGCAGCTAGGCTGAAAACCACTGGCACCAGTTCTCTATTTTTGGCATCGTGTGCTTTCTCAGTTTTTGCAAGGAAAAAAGGTGAAATTGAAGGAACACCTTGTTCATGAACCAAGTGAATACAATTCAGTTGGAATGCAAGGCCAAATGTTTTACTTCTCTCAAAAAAGCACTCTGAATTAAGAAAACAGCTCATAAGAGCATTCCCTAAGTATCCAAGTTCATAATTGAAAAATTAAATCTTTCCAGACACCAAAGTAGACTCTCTCCATGGAGAAGAAAAACTGCTAGAGCTTGGGGAAACTATGAGCCAAGATCGTGCCACTGCACTGCACTCCAACTTGGAGTGGTTTGGGTTCTATAAATTTGGGTTCTGTAACATGAAAGATACTCCAGCAGTACTAAGACCAGCTAAATCTTGGCTCTAAGGATACTCAAAAGACACAAAGAACAAACAACGACCAAAGCTGTTAGGACCTATTTTCATTTTCCTTCAGCTCCACTGTCCAATATGATAGCTACTAGCTACATGTGGCTACTTCAATGCAAATTTACTAAAATTAAAGAAAATTTAAAATTCAGTTTCTCAGTCACACTTGAAATGTGAAGCCACACTTCAAGTACTTAACAGTTACATGTGGTTAGTGGCTACCATACTAGACAGCACACATAAAGAATATTTCCACCAAAAAAATTACTACTGAATGGTGCTATAAAGGTTCAAATATTAAGTGCGTTCTTTGTTCTGAAAGTCACCTAAATTGGACTAGAGAGATTAAAGGACTACAGAGATAAATGATCTGGCACTAATTGGCTGTGTCATCTGGGTCATGTCCCTTCCTATTTCTGGGTGTCAGTTATCCCATCTGAAAAATAAGGACTCATGTTTTCACCAGTTTAACAGTTCCCAAGAGGGAATAATACTGCTGACACTGTGGTTACATAGGAGAATGTCATTATTTCTAGGAGGTGTACATTGAAATATTTAGACATGAAGTATATGATGTCTTTATCTTAAAGTAGGTCAGTCAGAACAATTTGTGTATGTGTGTATATGTCTAAAACATATCATTTATATAAAGATAACCCAATATGGTGAAATATTAATTACTGATTCTGGGGGTGCACACATTTATTTTCCTCTTCTTTCAGTTGTTCTGTAAAGTTGAGAAAAGATGAGTCTTAAAGTCAGCTGATTAAAAAAAGAAAAAACAAACAAAAGGCCACAATGTGGATTATGTCCTCACACTCTGCATACGTCTCCAATCCACCATGTATAGACACAAGTCTCCCCTGATCATGAACCAACAGGTGACACTCCGTGTTCACATCTCTTTATCAAATGCCAGGCCGTGTGGCTAGATGGCCATGCGCACTAAATGTTTAGAAAGCAATGTGGCTGATGGAGATGCATAGTGACTTTGAAGCAAGGCAGACTTCAGCTGAAATTGTGACTCTTACCATTTCTTAGCTGAGTATTCCAAATACTTATTCTACCTCTCCTCCACTTTTCTTACCTGTAAAACTTACCTTACAGAGATATTAAGGTAGGAAAAACAAACTGTACATTTTTCCTGACATACCTCATTTTCCTCATGTTACCTTAAATTAATTCAGCCTTCAAATGAAAAATGGAGGCCGGGCGTGGTGGCTCACACCTATAATCCCAGCACTTTGGGAGGCAGAGGTGGGCGGATCATGAGGTCGGAGATTGAGACCAGCCTGGCCAACGTGATGAAACCCCATCTCTACTAAAAATACAAACAAACAAACAAACAAAAATAGCCAGGCATGGTGGTGGGCACCTGTAGTCCCAGCTACTTGGGAGGCTGAGACAGGAGAATGGTGTGAACCTGGGAGGTGGAGCTTGCAGTGAGCGGAGATCGCGCCACTGCACTCCAGCCTGGGTGGAAGAGTGAGACTCCGTCTCAAAAAAAAAAAAAGAAAAACGGACTGTGGAAGTCCATGGACATGTGAAACTTGAATCTTTCAAGTTTACACAGCACCCTATAAACACCACCTGAGGCTACTCTTGAGGTCAGTAACAGCCTCACTATGCTCTTCCTGTGAGAGGTTCTTGGGGCTCTCCGGCTACCCTACTCCTCACACAATGGCCTGTGATTAGGCATCTCTGGGCAGGTAGCCTTGTAACCTTCAGGCTGAGAAGATATCTTCCCAAAGACCAGACAATGACACCAGTTAATCTGAAGTAAAAAGGAATAAAAGTAGAGTCCAGGTCAACTACTCCACTGAAAACAGATACCCAAAGACAGAAAGGGATTCCTTACCAAGGGCTTCCAAGCGTTCCATTTGTTCTTCTCTCCATTTACGGATACTTTCAGGCTCTGACTGCAATCGATCAACTTGTGAAATAGCTGCGTAACTGTCTGTTGGACCATTACTTTCCTTAACACAAAACACAATTGTGCTATATTAATACCAAAAATTACTTCCTAAAATGTACTTCACCTGAGTTAGAACCCCTGGTTCTTCTTTTTTTTTTTTGAGACGGAGTTTTCACTCTTGTCGCCCAAGTTGGAGTGCAGTGCAGTGGCACTATCTTGGCTCATTGCAACCTCCGCCTCCCAGGTTCAAGCAATTCTCCTGCCTCCGCCTCCTCCCAAGTAGCTGAGATTATAGGCGCTCGCCACCACGCACAGCTTATTTTTGTATTTTTAGTAGAGATGGGGTTTCATCACGTTGGCCAGGCTGGTCTCGAACTCCTAACCTCAGGTTATCTGCCCACCTTGGCCTCCCAAAGTGCTGGGATTACAGGCGTGAGCCACCACACCCGGCCAGAGCCACCACAAGCAACCAGCCAGAACCCCTGTTTCTAACAACAATGGTGGTTGCTGTAAAATGTTAAAGGATTATCTTAAAAGCAACAACATAGGCCAGGCACGGTGGCTCACGCCTGTAATTCCAGCACTTTGGGAGGCTGGGGTGGATGGATCATTTGAGGTCAGGAGTTCGAGACCAGCCTGGCCAACATAGTGAAACCCGTCTCTACTAAAAATACAAAATGAACCAGGTGGTAGTGGCATGTGCCTGTAATCCCAGCTACTGGGGAGGCTGAGGCAGGAGCATTTGCTAGAACCTGGGGAATGGAGGTTGCAGTGAGCCAAGACTGCACCACTGCACTCCAGTTTGGGTGACAGAGTGAGACCCTGTCCCGCCCTCCCAACCCCCTCCCCAAAAAAAAGGCAACCACATAGGCTAGGTGTGGTGGCTCACGCCTGTAATCTCAACACTTTGGGAGGCCGAGGTGGGCGGATCACTTCAGCCTAGGAGTTCAAGACCAGCCTGGCCAACATGGCGAAACCCCATCTCTACTAAAAATACAAAAAATTAGCCAGGCGTGGTGGCGTGCACCTGTAATTCTAGCTACTCAGGAGGCTGAGGCAGACGAATCACTTGAACCCAGGAGATGGAGGTTGCAATGAGATGAGATCGCGCCACTGCACTCCAGCCTAGGCAACAGAGACTGTCTCAAAAAAAAAAAAAAGACTCAAATAAATGTTAATCTTTACAGAATTATTCCATATGCCACTCACTGAACTAAGGAACATTACCAGGTTAACCTAATCAGACTATAAACAAAGATGGAAGAAGAACTATTTAAAGTATTAGTACTAACTTACTGCACTTAACACAGTGTCATTTGAAGAGTGGTTTCTTTAGAATAAAGGTGATAACATGAGGAGCAGGTAAATAACATTTTAAAACAGTTCTCTTTTTATCAATGCTACCTCTCTTTAAATCTTTCCACTTTGGTAGATAACATACCAGCCAGTAATACATCCAGGAAAGTCAAAGGACTGGGGTTTCTTTCTAGGTCAATTAAAATCACAGGAAAGGAAAACTCTCAATCACTAGCAGTGAATAGAAACAGAGTACTCTGTACCTGGTAGTATTCACCATTCATTACTCCATCAACAGCATCTGCAAGACATAAGATTTTGGTCTATCAATAAAGACTGGTCAAACACTGGGCCAAAAAGTTGTACAGCAGAATACAGCACTGTATGCCGTATGAACCTTGAGCTACTAAACGCTATCCCTGTGGTAGGTGCTATATACAACAAAATAATAAAACCAAGATGTGCTTATATACAAACTTCACCAAAATGTGGACACATCTGTCCTCAAGCTCCCAAGTCCAAAACCTTTTGATTTTGTTTTCTGTTTTCTATTTTACAGTGGTAACAAATGGAAGACTGGCAGAAGAGTCTCAGAGAACCATGTTTCTCTATGAAAGTTCTGCAGAAGAAAAAAAAAAAAAGTGTGGCCTGGAATCACCCATAGTGAGCAGAGACCTGCAGCTTCATCTTTGAGACAGTCTTGCTCTGTCGCCCAGGCTGGAGCACAGTGGCCCAATCATGGCTTACTGTATAGTCTCAACCTTTTTTGGGCTCAAGCGACCCTCCCACCTCAGTCCGCACAGGAGCTGGGATTACAGGCATGCGCCACCACACCTGGCTAATTCTTCTATTTTTTGTAGGGAGGGGATCTCGCCACACTGCCCAGGCTGCTTTCGAATTCCTGGACTCAAGCGATCCACCCGCCTCAGTCTCCCAAATTGTTGGATTACAGGCATGAGTCACCATGCCTGGCCTCTCATATTTTTCTTAATTTTCCTAGTTGACTTTTACTCCTATATGTCAGTACAAAAATGAGTTTCTTGTAGTTTATTATGTCAGTGGCCTTTTACTACTTTAAGCCATGTGCCACCTACCTATATAGTTTTTAAAGCATTCTATAAAGTTTGGGAAATATGAAGTTTATCAAACTAGTGAAAGTATAGGGGAAACATATTCAATTTCACCTCTGTAGTAAATTCCTATGTGTAGAATTGCTGGGTTACAGCCGGGCACAGTGGCTCATGCCTGTAATCCCAGCACTTTGGGAGGCTGAGGCGGGAGGATCACTCAAGGTCAGGAGTTAGAGACCTGCCTGGCCAACATGGTGAAACACACCTCTGTATACTAAAAATACAAAAATTAGCCAGGGTGGTGGCATGAGCCCATAATCCCAGCTACTCAGGAGGCTGAAGGAGAAGAATAGTTTAAACCCGGGAGGCAGAGGTTGTAGTGAGCCAAGATCGCGCCACTGCACTCCAGCCTGAGCAACAGAGCGAGACTCCATCTCAAAAAATCAAAAAACAAAAACAAACAAACAAAAAAGACGAAGAAGAAGAAAAAAAGGAATTGCTGGATCACAGGATATGTGTTTTATTTTTTTTGAGACAGAATCTTGCTCTGTTGCCCAGGCTGGAGTGCAGTGGTGCCATCTCGGCTCACTGCAACCTCCGCCTCCTGGATTGTTTAAGTGATTCTCCTGCCTCAGCCTCCTGAGTAGCTGGGACTATAGGTGTGAGCTATCATGCCCGGCTAATTTTTTTTTTTTTTTTTTGGCAGTTTTAGTGGAGACGGGGTTCCACCACGTTGGCCAGATGGTCTCAAACTCCTGACCTCAGACAATCCACCCACCTCAGTCTCCTAAAGTGCTGGGATTACAGACATGAGCCACCACGCCCAGCCAGGATTATATTATTCTATTCTATTCTATTTTATTCTATTCTATTCTATTTTTTGAGACGGAGTCTCGCTCTGTCACCCAGGCTGGAGTGCAGTGGCCAGATCTCAGCTCACTGCAAGCTCCGCCTCCCAGGTTCACGCCATTCTCCTGCCTCAGCCTCCCGAGTAACTGGGACTACAGGCGCCCGCCACCTCACCCGGCTAGTTTTTTTGTATTTTTTTAGTAGAGATGGGGTTTTACCATATTAGCCAGGATAGTCTTGATCTCCTGACCTCGTGATCCACCCGTTTCGGCCTCCCAAAGTGCTGGGATTACAGGCTTGAGCCACCGCGCCTGGCCTATTTTATTTTATTTTATTTGAGACAGAGTCTCACTCTGTTGCCCAGGCTAGAGTGCAGTGGCGCGATCTCGGCTCACTGCAACCTCCACCTCCCAAGTTCAAGCGATTCTCCTGCCTCAGCCTCCCGAATAGCTGGGATTACAGGCGCATGCCACCATGCCCGACTAATTTTTGCATTTTTTAGTAGAGACGAGGTTTCACGATGTTGATCAGGCCGATCTCGAACTCCTGACCTCAGGTGATCCGCCCACCTCGGCCTCCGAAAGTGCTGGGATTTCAGGCGTGAGCCACCACACCCCGCCCAGGATATGTATTTTAAAGACTTCTAAAACCCTACCCACTTGTTCCTATTAGTCTACCAGTTTATATTACTACTGGCAGCACAAGTGCCCCATTTCTTAGACCTTCCCTGATACTAGGGACTGTGCTTGATCATGTTTTAAAATTTTTGCTAATTTGATAATGGAAAAAAAACTCATGGTGGCTTTGTTGTGCCAATCTTATTTCCAGTAAGGTAATCACATACCTGACATCTGATTTTCTTCTTTACTGAATTTTCTGAGTTTGCCTATTTTCCTGCTATTTTTTGATCTCTAAGCATTCGCTCTGTATTAATAGTCAAGCATTTTCCCTAGTTTCTCTTTTGATTTGGTTTATGGTATTTAACACCTGGAACAACTTAATTTGTGTATGTAGACATGATCAACTTTTTCTTTATGATTTCTGTATCTGCTTTTATGCTGAAGGCCTTTCCTATTATAAGGTAGACAAATATTCACTTTTGTTCTTCTATTTTTTAAATGACTCTCTTTAATCCACCTGGAATTTATTTTTGTGAAGACATAAGAGCGAGATAGTTTTAAATCCTAGATCCTACAATGCCTAGTCTGGCCAGGCCTACATTATGGTTAATATAGTACAGTTGACATACCAACTATCCACTAATATAGTCTAGCCCTGGGGTGGAATATGAGAGACTTTGATCACTACTCCATATGCAAAACAAGAAGCAATCCTCATCCCACGTCTCCTTAAAAAATCACATGCTGTCTGTCTGAAGACTCCTCCAGACCCACTGGCATCTGCTTTCCTCTTTATTAGTTACTGTATTACTGCACTAACATTCTTACAAGAATCAACAACTGGCTCAAGCCAAGGGATCCTCTGTTGCTGGGGAAACATGCAGAAAGGACATGTAGGGCCTTGACTTACTAGGACAACTAAACTAAGCAACACAATGCTTCAGAAGGAAACTTTCTAGGGCCTTTCAGGAACTCCAGACAGAAAAAGGGCCAAAGTTTTCAAAGTGAAAGACTGTCCCAAACCCACCTTCAACTTTCCACATTCCAGAAACATTTGAAGTCAAGCAGACCTAGGTTTGAAGCTGCACTTGAGCCATTTATTACCTTGCTACCTTAGGGACACTGCTCAACTTCCACACTGATCCATTGTCATCTGAAATATGACACTACCACTTAACCCGCGGAGCTACTGCCGGTATCTGAAAGTGTACCGGTACACAGCAAATGTGCAGTATAATTAACTATCACTCATGAGATTTCCCTAAACTTCCCTCCACCACTGCTACCAATAAAATTACTTCTCCAGAAAGCTTCACTTTAATTCACCTGTGTCTCTTTTTTCTCCTACAAGAACTAACTTGTCTCCAGGTGCAGTGGCTCACGCCTGTAATTCCAGCACTTTGGGAGGCCGAGGCGGGTGGATCACCTAAGGTCAGGAGTTTAAGACCAGTCTGGCCAACATGGTGAAACCTCATCTCTACTAAAAATACAAAAAGTTAGCTGGGCATGGTGGTGGGTTCCTGTAATCCCAGCTACTCGGGAGGTTGAGGCAGGAGAATCACTTGAACCCGGAAGGCAGAGGTTGCTACGAGCCGAGATTGTGCCACTGCACTCCAGCCTGGGCAATAAGAGCAAAACTCCATCTCCCCCCGCCCCCCCCCCCAAAAAGAAAGAAGTAACTTGTCAAAAACATAATAAATAGGCCGGGCACAGTGGCTCACACCTGTAATCCTAACACTTTGGGAGGCCGAGGCGGGAAGATCACTTGAGGTCAGGAATTTGAGACCAGCCTGGCCAACATGGTGAAACCCCATCTCTAAGAAAAATACAAAAATTAGCTGAACATGGTGGTACACGCCTGTAATCCCAGCTACTCAGGAGGCTGAGGCAGGAGAACTGCTTGAACCCAGGAGGCAGAGGTTGCAGTAAACCAAATCACGCCACTGCACTCCAGCCTGGGCGACAGTGAGACTCTGTCTCAAAAACAACAAAACACCATAATAATGCCTCACTGCCGTACTCTGTCTGTGGCCTGTCTCTCCTGTTCTCTTCCCCCACTCAGCCCTCATGATTGAGAGCTTTTCAACAGCTCTACTTGTGCTGCCTCCTTCATGACCACCTGTTCTTCCTCAATATCCCCCCTAGCTGGTTACCTCAATATCACTTCACCCAGCTCGTTACTTCCTGCCTCTAAACCTATGTCTCTTTTTCTGGATCTCTTAACAACCAAGGGAGTCATCCAAGGCTCAGCCCTAACTTCTCTGGTTTTTGCCTGTGCCCATCCTCCATAGGCGCTTTCCGCAAGGCTGGGGCCAGTTTAGTTTCCTCTCATCAATCTGTCACAGCTGACTGCCTATGACTCTCTGTATAATACATCAGAAAGAGAGCTCCCGCCTAAAACCTCTCAATTTACTCAGTACACTTCAAAGCCTAAAGGCCTTGTAACTCCTTTCTCCCACTAACAGTAGCTGGAATTCACTGGATACTTACTATATAACTGTAAGCACTTTATAGACACTCTTTAATGTAATCCTAAAGATGCCACATAGCATTATAAATTATATTATGCAACTTTTACAAAGGAGAAAACTGAGGCCGGGCAGTGGTGGTAGTTATATACATTGTCTGAGATCACAAAGCTAAACTCACACTCAAGCAGTTTAGGATAGCATAGAATCTTAACCACTAGAGCATACCTTAAAAAAAAAAAAAGAAGGAAAAAGAAAACTAAGAGAGAAAAAGTGTCCAATCAGTTCTCTAATCCCCAAAGGAAATGCTGACCACTGCATATTACCAACTTCAATTACACTGTCAGGAATCTGGCTTTAAGTCACCAAATGCTTAGTTCACTAAGAAAGTCCTTCCTAGGAACTAAGTCAGCAACCATTTCTTTCCTTCCCTTTGCTGAAGGCTTGATGCACAAAGGACCTGAGTATCCAACTCTATTCTCTTCCTTTTACCTTCCCTAACTGCCTGTCACCAAGATCTGTCAGTTCTACACAGGACCCTTGGATCCGACATTTTTGCCCATTTCTCTGTCAAACGTGAGCATCTACTAAATGTCAGACACACTGCTAGGTAGTGGAGATAAAACAGTAAGGGTAACACTGTCCTTGAATCAGGACAATCTTCCAACTATAGATCTTGGGTCCTGCTTCTCCCAAATCTGTTCTACCTGGGACAGCCACAACTGCCTGTCTCTTATCGCACCCCATCCCGGCTAAAACAACTAAACACTACAACAGAATGTGCTAGACTTGGGGCTCATCTATTAACTCGTACTTTTTAAAGCAAGTTATTTCTCTCTAGGATTGTTTCTCTTCTACTAAACAAGGAAGGTAAACTAAGGATCTAAGAAGTCAATTTTAAAATACTCAGACAAATGTTAGAGACCACCCAATGAAAATATCTCCTAATCACTTAAGGCCAACCTCATCTCGCAATCACAGCCCAGTTCAGTCCAACCTACTTGCTATAAAGTTGCATATTCGGGCATATTACATGTTCCCACTAAGTTCTTATTAGGGGACTGATTTGCTTAGGAAGCAACATGGTGCAGTCAAAAACTCAGAGGCTGCAAACTAGCAGCACCCTCCCCAATCCATCCACCGAAAGGTTCTGCCTGGCTGGCGTAGTAACTTGAGATTGCTGGGTCTGAATGCCTTTACACAGAGCACTACTATAGTGCACCAAAGTCTCAGTCTCCAACACTTCTACTGTCTCATGTCAAGTCAGCTTCTCTCGTATATGTTACCTACTTGGCCCCTTAAGGTTTGAAATCAGATTAGTGTAGACACTACTCCTATATGCCCCAATAGAGCGCTATTCTCCCTTAGTTGGAAATTTTTAAGTGAATGAAAAGCCGTATTTCATTTCTTCTGGCTGAATTTCCTACTTCTTTGTATCATTAAATAGGTCTTTTCCACTCATGATCCTAAGCATCACACACAGGTAAGGCATCCAAAAGTCAAACTGCCATCCTACCTGCCACATTTTTACTTGAGTTTGGCTGAGAACATTCTCCATTCACCTCTTCATCCCTCCCTGATTGGTTTAGGCTAATCGTGGGTTCTACTTAGGCAATACTGCCTACCAAAGCTGTTCCCAGAGGGAGAGCTCCATAAGTCCTAGCTGTAAATCAACCGCTCAACCATGGTAACTCCTATACTGCTTGGCAGTTCTTTCTCCAGACCCTAGACCATCTTTCCTGAGTTCCCTACTCACTCCTTCCTCCTCGTAATCCAACACTCTGTACACCTTAAGTGCTTAAATGTTGAACTGCATTGCTACTTTTGTTTGTATCTCTCAAAACAACAAATTTCCATTCTTATTTTTTTTCTGCCCTCCTTTTCTAATAACTGGAGTTCTGTGCTCGGCTCAGACTTGCTTATAAGTCTGGAAAAACTGCACCAATGCGGTTGCTTCAGAGACCGGACTAAAGGCACAGTAAGTGCTTAATGAAAAGTTGCTGAATTGAACGGGCTTCTTCCGGCTCCGAAGCCTGCCACCCTATACTTGCTTTCTCGCTCCGCCCGCGCCCAGAAGCACTCAAACACGCTGAGAACCGACCAGGCTTCTCGAGCCTAGGTTTCTGCATGACTGGGCCAGGGTCTCGTTTCCTCTTTGCACTGCTCCCTAACCTCCTAATTCAGCAAGGAGCACAAGTCACACAGAAGCTCTCGGACCCACTGTGGGCCGAGTTTCCAGACAAGTCCTCTCGCCCCAAACGCGACCGCACTCTCACCCGGACCCCCCGGCGGCTCGCCGTGAGGCTGGGGCCCGGGGGCGCCGCCGTCCAGGATAGCGAAGGCCTCGTCGTTCTCGATGCCCGCAATTTCGCTCTCCTGCTGCGCCAAGAAGGCCGCGGCCGGGTCTTCTTCGCCGGCGCCGGCCACTCCATTCCCCAGCGCGGGACCGCCAGGGGCGCCAGCAGGGGCGCCGAATGGATCCAGCTCAGCCATGGCGGGCAATTCAACGGCACGGACACCAACGGTGAGAGAAAAACCAACCGACCCACCGACAACACGCCCGGCAGCCACCGCTGTGGTGCCGACTGGGAGAGGAGGACAACCGGGAGGAGGGCGAAGGGGGAAGCGGAAGCCCTACCAGTGTATCCGGTCGGTCTAGGCGGTGTTGGAGAGCCAAAAAAGGAACAACCAATCAGAGGACAGCAATGGTTCAGGAGCTACCCAATCAGCAAGTGGAGGGGCGGGCCCCCGAAAACAACTCGTGACTGGGGTAGCGCGGGAGGTGAAGGAGGTGAGCTGCGCGGGCCCCGGGAGGCGGAAGTGCTGCCTGACAGGGAACGTCCTACCCTCCCGGCCTGCTGGAGCTGGACTGACCAGGGACGGCCACCCCTGAGGGGACTCTAGTGCTGCACTGGGAGGTGAGGTGAAGTTAGGCGGCGACGATTGGCCGATTACTGAAGAGGCATGCCACTTAGGCTTTCTGAACCTGTTTCCTCATTCTTAAAATGGAAACAAGAATCCTGCTCTTGCCCCCCTCCCGGGATTGTTAGAAGATTGAATCCTTAAAAAAAGAAGAAGAAGATTGAATCCTTTTATGTGTATGCCCTGGCTTTATAAATTTAAAATATTTAACTCTTTCAGCCAGCCTGGATTATTTGCTCCCTTAGAGCCCACAGATTTACTGTAATTGATTCAGTCCAATCCGATTTTTCTCGCCCATAAGTATTTTTATTTAAAAATGAATATATCTTATTTTCTTCAACGAAGCACTTTTGCAGCCATTACGTCTTTTCAGAGCTAGACAGAAGTTACTAAACCTGGAAAATTCCTTAAGGATCACTTGCTTCAAAGGAAACACGGTGGCCCTGCTGTTCAAGGGGCGTCAGTCACCCAGGGAGTCAGTGACCAAGAGGAAACGCCTGTCTCCTGGGGACTTCCAATACTAGCTACAGTCTCTTGTGTTTACACCTTTCCTCGCTAAGGACAGCAGGAAAAAGAAAGTTCAGTATTTCTTTTTAAATCAGGGAGATGTTAATAGCTACATGGCTGATTTTGTCTACACCATAGAAATAACAGGGATTCGGCCGGGCGCGGTGGCTCAAGCCTGTAATCCCAGCACTTTGGGAGGCCGAGATGGGCGGATCACGAGGTCAGGAGATCGAGACCATCCTGGCTAACACGGTGAAACCCCGTCTCTACTAAAAATACAAAAAACTAGCCGGGCGACCTGGTGGGCGCCTGTAGTCCCAGCTACTCGGGAGGCTGAGGCAGGAGAATGGCGTGAACCCGGGAGGCGGAGCTTGCAGTGAGCTGAGATCCGGCCACTGCACTCCAGCCTGGGCGACAGAGCGAGACTCCGTCTCAAAAAAAAAAAAAAAAAAAAAAAAAAAAAAAAAAAAAAAAAGAAATAACAGGGATTCCAGTCAATCATGCTCATGTTGAGGGGGTGCGCTGATGCAGGGGCCACCAGAAAGACCTCCTTCACCACCACCACCAACCCCCTAAGAAATGAAAAGCCAAAAAAAAGAAACCAAAAAACCAGCCAGAGGTCAACAAGAAGCTTCCAGAGATAGCAGGAGACAAGAAAGTTTTTTTTTAAAAAAACGCACGTATCTTTGATGACAAAAAAAAGGGGATAGTTATGAAGGAAAAATGAAGCAAATAAAAACTATTTAAAGCATATGTTTACTTAAAGCATAATTTTAAAGTCATTTAAAGTATGAGCTATAGGAAAGTATTGAAGAAAAACATTTAAGAAAGTTAAAATGTTAGGGTCTGCAAATGATTCTGTTTCCCCTGTCTGTTGTTTTATGCTCATCCCTAACATACATTTTCAACAGTGCATGAAGTATTTTCACATTAGCCTTGACATAGTCTCATGAGGAAGAGAGGGGCAGGGACTACTATGAGAGAGCCCAAGGAAGACAACATTTAGTTGCTCACAACAGTAGTAGCTGCGGAACAGACAGCATTATTTCTGGGGAAATGCATGACTTTGGGAGAAGCTCTCCTGTGATTCCCTTGCTAGAGGAGGCATTACATATTATGCAAAAGCAACAAACATGTATACACTCAAAATTGGAGGAATAGCTGATGTATTTACAGATGATTTCACAGAGGTGGCTTGGAGCTCAGTTTTGAAATATGGGTAAAATTTAGAAGTCAATAATGAGGGTCTAATGTTAGTGTCATGTAAAAGTTCAGAGGTGGGAAAATGTTTGGCATGTTTTGGGGACAGTGAGTAAATTATTGGAGTCTGAAGGACTCGGCAAGATAAATAATTGAAGATAAATCTGGGGACAGATTCCGGAGCCCTGAAAGCAGTCCATGTTAAGGAGTCTTAATGGCAATAAGGAACCGTGGAAGTTTTCAGATAAAGGAATGTTTTGATCAACTGCTTCTTATGAGGTTAATCGGGTCCCTGGGTGCAGGAGGAATGGGGCAGAGGCTGTGGATAGAGATGTCAGGAGTGACATGATGAAGGTCTGGGCAGGGCAGAGGTATGGAACTGAGTGGGGAGCATTAATGGGAAAGCGGGTCCCAATAGGGAAGTGGCTAATTTGGTGACCGACCAGAGGTAGGGGCTGGGAAAAAGGCAAGGGGAAAGGATGGGGTCATAAATCAAGAATCTGTGAAATTGCCAGAACCATTCGTTTGAGGGCTTTAGGGGAGCTCAGGTGATTGCCAGGAGACAGAAGATTTAGGAGATGTCCAGGAACTAGAAGTGTGTAACCTGCCATGATCCCTGGTGGACGGAACAAAGTGGGGTGGGCAACAGGAATAAAAGACAAGAGACAAAAGAGTATATTTGGAAGAAGGGATCAGGAGCACTTTGCTGCTAGTGGACAGGGGCACTTTGCCGACCTAAGCTTTATATAGCCCTCCGTATTTATTAGGCAAAAGAGATAGCGAGAAAGGGGGGGTGATTGTCGGGTAATTGTCAGTCGGAGGTTTGGTTCACAGCAGGCTTGTGAGACTGCATCATTTGAACAATAAGTGCTATATTTCTTAGATAACTTCAAGGAGCCCTGCACCAGGGAGTGATGTCCATCAGCAAACCTTTTGGTGGCAGGTGCAGTGTGTTTGCTCACATCCTACATTCATGATAAACAGTTTGCTGTTTGATCATACAGCCTCCAGTGGAATGCTGAGTTGGTCATGATCCCTTTGGCCTTTTCGACTCCCAAGAGAAGTGTGTACAGGAGAGAGTGGGACCACAGATGGAGACTAGAGAGGGAAGGACTGAGGCCTAAATCTTGGAGGATGGCTATATGCGAAGGAGGTAGAGGGGTGGGTCAGAGAGATTGGAGAGAGTTCAGTTAGAGCTGGGTGATGGAAGTCAAGGAGAGTTTGCAGAAGGAAGGAGTGACTAGCAGAAAGGTGAAGAATGAGAGCTGAGCAGATGCTCTTGGCTATCAGGTTCCCTGGTCACCTTGGTGAGACAGCTATCAGTGAATGCTAGGAGTGGAAATCAGTTTGCACTAGGTTGAGGGGTGGAAGCATAGTGGACATCTGTTGGTTCTGTCTGCCTACATCCAATTCCCTTTGTTCTGATACCAGCACTCCAACATTCCTTTGGGGAACCATTCTTCCTCATTTTCAGTTTTATGGTCTAGATTGAGCAGACCACCCCCAGGTGACCCAGGCCTGGCCAATTAGAATATCCCATTCCCTGCCCAAATGATTGGTTTGGGAATGGACAAGTGAGTCAAACCAGGCTCATGAGACTCAATTCCAGGACTGTTATTAGAATCTTAGAGAAAGAGTTACTCTTTCTGCTGGAGCTGACAAGCAGGCAAAGTGTAAGTTTGGAGCTTCTTGTGGTCATCTTGTCATCAAGAGGAGAGATTGAGAATGAGAATGAGGTCAACATGGAGGAATGCAGAGAGTGAGAAAGACAACATCCTATTGGTATCATTGAGGACCTGGATTCAGCCATGCTTGAAGTGAAAGATCTACTTCTGTACTTTTTGGCTCTGTGAACAAATAAATTCTATTTCTTTTTTCCCTTAAGACAATTTTGAGTTGTGTTTCTGTCATAAAGAATTCTGCCTAATCTAAGCCAGGCACAGTGGCTCATGCCTATAATCCCAGCACTTTGGGAGGCCAAGGTGGGTGGACCATTTGAGGTCAGGAGTTCGAGACCAGCTTGGACAACATTGTGAGAACCTGTCTCCACTAAAAATACAAAAATTAGCCAGACATGGTACCGCACACGTGTAATTCCAGCTACTTAGGAGGCGGAGGTAGGAAAATCGCTTGAACCCAGGAGGTGGAGGTTGCAGTAAGCCGAGATAACGCTGCTGCACTCCAGCCTGGGTGACAGTGTGAGATTGTCTCAAAGAAAAAAAGAATTTTGCCTAATATAGAATGAGAAGTGAGGGCAAATTTAAATGTAGAAGACATTAGAAAAGTTTGTGGCCAGGTGCCGTGGCTCACATCTGTAATCCCAACACTTTGGGAGGCCGAGGAGGGTGGATCACCTGAGGTTGGGAGTTTGAGACCAGCCTGACCAACATATAGAAACCCTGTCTCTACTAAAAATACAAAATTAGCTGGGCATGGTGGCGCATGCCTATAATCCCAGCTAACTCAGGAGGCTGAGCCAGGAGAATCACTTGAACCCAGGAGGCAGAGGTTGCAGTGAGCCGAGATCACACCATTGCATTCCAGTCGGGGCAACAAGAGTGAAACTCTGTCTCAAAAAAAAAAGTTTGCAATGAGGGCTGGACACAGTGGCTTATGCCTATAATCCCAGCACTTTGGCAGGGCGGGGCGGGCAGATCACTTGAGGCCAGGAGTTTAAGATCAGCCTGGCCAACATGGCAAAAACCCACTTTTACTAAAAATACAAAAATTAGCCAGACATGGTGGCATGTGCCTGTAGTCCCAGCTATTGGAGAGGCTGAGGCATGAGAATTGCTTGAACCTGAGAGGTGGAGGTTGCAGTGAGCTGAGATCATTCCACTGCACTCCTGCCTGGGTACAGAGTGAGACTCCATCTCAAAAAAAAAAAAAAAAGGCGGGGGGGGGGAGGGGAAAGGAGGAAAGGAAAGGAGGGAGAGCTGTGGCTGGAGAGGGCTCTAATAGAGGTTGGGGTTATGTTTAGGTAGGAGAGACTTGAATGCTTGAATACAGTTGTATGCTGAAGATAGAAGTTGAAGTTATAGAAGAAGGAGAGATGGTGGAAAGGATGGGCTAAGGAGGAAGGATTTTAGAGGCAAAGACAAGGCTGAGGACAACTCTGAGGGACTCAATTGCTCCAGTAAAGTGAACACCAGTAGAAAAGAGAGGAGAGGTTTAGAACCACCAAGGGGAAGCTCAATAGACAATGGCCAAGAAAGACCTAGAAGGACTGTATTGTTCTAGTCAGGTTCTCCAGAGAAACAGAATAGAAGATGTATAATATGTATACATGTATATATATTCATATGCTGGGGAACAAAATATCATGGATTGGGTGGCTTAAACAGCAGAAATTAATTTTTTCACTGTACTAGAGGTTAGAAGTTCAAGATTAAGGTTCCAGCTGATTTGGTTTCTAGTGAGGGCTCTCTTGTTGATTTGCAGATGGCCACCTTCACTCTGTCCTCACATGGCCTTTTCTCTTCTGTCTCTCATAAGGGCACAAATCAGGGCTCCACCCCATATTACCTCATTTAACTTAATTAGTTCCTTAGAGGCCTCTACTCCAAATATGGCCACATTTGGGGTTAGGGCTTCAACATGAATTTCTGAGGGGACACAAATACATAATCCATAGTAATGTGTATACCTCTGTGAATGTGTATCTACATACATGTAGGCACACATGTGTAGCTACATGCAAGTAGGCACATATGGTATCTACATGCATGCAGGCACATATGTTTACACACACATGCAGGCACACACACATGTATATATACATGCACATACACACGTACACACATGTATCTACACATGCATACACACGTATACCTACATGTATATACACACGTACATACACACATATATACACGCATGCACATGCACACATACACATGTATGTATATGCAAATACATGTATACAAACATGCATATATACATACGCATATGCACATATTCATATTTATGTATGTATAAATGTATGTGTATATGAATACATGCATGCACATGTATATATGCATACATGTATGCATACATACATGTACATGCATGTATATAGACATATGTATATACGCGTGCATGTATATAGACATATGTATATACATGCATGTATATGCACATGCATATATACATACAGGCATATACACACATGTATACATACATGTATGCATGCATACACACATGTATATGTATATGCATATACATGCAGGTATATATACATACACATACACATGTATATATACATACACATACAGACATGTATATATACATACACCTACGTTCACATATATATGTATACATATACCTATGTATGTATATGTATACATGCATACATAGAGACTGAGAGTGAGACAGATAAAGAGGGGCACGGGCACAGAGATTTGTTTCAAGGAATTGACTCACATGATTGTGGAGCCTGGCAAGTCCAGAATCTGCAGGCTAGGCCAGCAGGCTGAAGTCCCAGGAAAGAGTCAATGTTGCAGTTCAAGTCCAAAAGCAGTCGTCTGGCAGAATTCCTTCTTTAACAGGGAAGTCAGTCTTTTTTTTTCTTTCTTTCTTTTTTAAAATTAAAGCCTTTGGCTGGGTGTGGTGGCTCATGCCTGTAATCCCAGCACTTGGGAGGCCAAGGTGGGTGGATCACTTGAGGTCAGGAGTTTGAGGCCAGCCTGGGAAACATGGGGAAACCCTGTCTCCACTAAAAATTACAAAAATTAGCCGGGCATGGTGGTGGGCACCTGTGATCCCAGAGACTTTAGAGGCTCAAGATTCGCTTGAACTGAGGAGGCGGATTTTCAGTGAGCCGAGATCACACCATTGTGACAGAGAGAGACTCCGTCTCAAAAGAAAAAAAATTAAAGCCTTTGACTGATTGGATGAGTCCTGCTTACATTACAGAGGATGAACTGCTTTACTCAGAGTTTACTGATTTAAACGTTAATCTTTAAAAAAAACCTTTGGCCGGATGTGCTTGTTCATGCCGTAATCCCAGCACTTTGTGGGGCTGAGGCGGGCAGATCACTTGTGGTCAGGAGTTCGAGACCAGCCTGGCCAATATGGTGAAACCCTGTTTCTACTAAACATACAATAATTAGTTGGGCGTGGTGGTGGGCGCCTGTAATCACAGATACTTGGGAGACTGAGGCAGGAGAATCACTTGAACCTGGGAAGCAGAGGTTGCAGTGAGCCAAGACCATGCCATTGCACTCCAGCCTGGGCAACAAAAACCAAACTCTGTCCTCAAAAAAATTAGCCATGCATGGTGGTGAATGCCTGTAATCCCAGCTACTTGGGAGGCTGAGGCAGGGAGAAATGCTTGAACCTGGGAGGCAAAGGTTGCAGTGAGCCGAGATCGTGCTGCTGCACTCCAGTCTAGGTGACAGAGTGAGACTCTGTCTCAAAAATAAATAAATAAATAAATAAATAAATAAATAAATAAATAAATAAATAAATCTTCATAGGAAAATCTAGAATAATGTTTAAATTTTTAAAATTTTTGGCCAGCTGCAGTGACCCATGCCTGTAATCCCAGCACTTTGGGAGGCTGAGGCAGGCAGATCACCTGAGGTCAGGAGTTCGAGACCAGCCTGACCAATATGGTGAAACTCCATCTCTACTAAAAATACAAAACTTAGCTGGGCAAGGTGGTGTGCACCTGTAATCCCAGCTACTCAGGAGGCTGAGGCAGGAGAATCGCTTGAACCTGGGAGGCAGGGGTTGAAGCGAGCCGAGATCATACCACTACACTCCAGCCTGAGCAATAGAGTGAGATTCTGTCTCAAAAATAAAAATAAATAAATAAGTAAAATTTTTAAATTTTTTATTTTAATTTCTATGTATGTATGTATGTATGTATATTATTATTATTATATTTTTTTGAGACAGAGTCTCGCTCTGTCACCCAGGCTGGAGTGCCGTGGCGCGATCTGGGCTTACTGCCAGCTCTGCCTCGCGTGTTCACGCCATTCTCCCACCTCAGCCTCCCGAGTAGCTGGGACTACAGGTGCCCGCCACCACGCCCAGCTAATTTTGTTTTTGTATTTTTAGTAGAGACGGAGTTTCACCGTGTTAGCCAGGATGGTCTCGATCTCCTGACCTCGTGATCCGCCCGCCTTGGCCTCCCAAAGTGCTGGGATTACAGGCGTGAGCCACTGCGCTTGGCCTGTATTTATTTTTCATTTTTGTGGGTACATATTATATGTGTTTATTTATGGGTACATGAGGTGTTTTGATACAGGCATGCGATACATAATAATCACATCAGGGTCAGTGGGGTATCCATCCCCACAAGCATTTATCGTTTGTGTTATAAAGATTCCAGTTATACTTTTAGTTATTTTTAAACATACTATTAAATTATTTTTGACTGTAGTCATACTGTTGTGCTAGCAAATACTAAGTCTTATTCATTCTTTTTTTTATTTAAAAATAGAGATGGGTCTCCCTATGTTGCCCAGGCTTGTCTCAAACTCCTGAGCTCAAGCGATCCTCTCCCCTTGGCCTCCCAGAGTGCTGGAATTACAGATGTGAGTCACCACACCTGGCCTACTCATTCTACTTTTTTGGTGCCCATTAACCATTCCCACTTCCTCCCTTGCTCCTCCCCCTACAACCCTTCCCAGTCTCTGGTAATCATCCTTCTACTGTCTCTCTCCATGAGTTCAATTGTTTTGATTTTTAGCTCCCACAAATAAGAGAAAACATGCTGTTTGTATTTTTTTTTTTTTTTTTTTTTTTTTTTTTGAGACAGAGTCTTACTCTGTCACCCAGGCTGGAGTACAGTGTCTCAATCTTGGCTCACTGCAAACTCCGCCTCCTGGGTTCGAGCAATTTCCCTGCCTCAGCCTCTTGAGTAGCTGGAATTACAGGCACACACCACCGTACCTGGCTAATTTTTGTATTTTTAGTACAGACAGGTTTTCATTATGTTGACCAGGCTGGTCTCGAACTCCTGACCTCAGGTGATCCACCTGCCTTGGTCTCCCAAAGTGCTGGAATTACAGGCGTGAGCTACCACGCCCAGCCCAAAGTTTGTATTTCTGTGCCTGACTTTTTTAACTTAATGACCTCCAGTTCCATCTACGTTGTTGCAAATGACAGGATCGCATTCTTTTTTTATGGTGAATAGTACTGCATTGTGTATATGTACCACATTCCCTTTATCCATTTGTCTGTTGACGGACACTTAGGTTGCTTCCAAGTTTTGGCTATTGTGAATAACGCTGCAATAAACAGGAGTGCAGATTTTTTTTATCTACTGATTTCCTTTCTTTTGGGTATATCAAGGAGTGGAACTGATTGATCATATGGCAGTTCTGTTTTTGCTTTTTGGAGGTACCTCCAAAGTGTTGTCTATAGAGACTGTACTAATTTACATTCCCACCAACAATGTCTGAGGGTTCCCTTTTCTCCACATCCTCACCAGTGTTTGTCTTTGTCTGTCTTTTGGATAAAAGCCATTTTGATTAGGAATTAGATGATATCTCACTGTAGTTTTGATTTGTATTTCTCTGGTGATCAATGATGTTAAGCACCTTTTCATATACCTGTTTCCCATTTGTATGTCTTCTTTTTTTTTTTTTTTTTTTTTTGAGATGGAGTCTTACACTGTCGCCCAGGCTGGGGTGAAGTGGCATGATCTCAGCTCACTGCAACCTCCGCCTCCTAGGTTCAAGTGATTCTCCTGCCTCAGCCTCCCGAGTAGCTGGGATTATAGGCATACGCTACCATGCCTGGCTAATTTTTGTATTTTTAGTAGAGACAGGGTTTCACTATGTTGGCTAGGCTGGTCTTGAACTCCTGACCTCGTGATCCACCTGCCTCAGCCTCCCAAAGTGCTGGGATTATAGGCGTGAGCCACCGCACCTGGCCTGCATGTCTTCTTTTGAGAAATGTCTATTCAGATCTTTCACCCATTTTTAATTGGATTATTAGATTTTTTTCCTATAGAGTTGTTTGAGTTTCTTATATATTCTCCTTAGTCCCTTGTCAGATGGGTGGTTCTGCAAATATTTTATCCCATTCTGTGAGTTGTCTCTTCACTTCACTTTGTTGATTGTTTCCTTTGCTGTACAGAAGCTTTTTAACTTGATGTGTCTATTTTTGCTTTGGTTGCTTGTGCTTGTGGGCTTTTACTCAAGAAATCTTCGCCCAGTCCAATGTCCTGGAGAGTTTTCCCAGTGTTTTCTTGTAGCAATTTTATAGTTTGAGGTCTCAGATTTAAGTCTTTCATCCATTTTGATTTGATTTTTGTATACGGTGAGAGATAGGGATCTAGTTTCATTCTGCTGCGTATGGATATCCAGTTTTCCTAGCAGTATTTATTGAAGAGACCATCCTTTCCCCAATGTATTTTCTTGGCACTTTTGTCAACAATGAGTTTACTGCAGATGTATGGATTTATTTCTGGGTTCTCTATTCTGTTCCACTGGTCTATGTGTCTGTTTTAATGCCAGTACCATCCATTTTGGTTACATTTGGTTATAGTGTAGATTAAGTCCAATGTTTGTTGATTGGCTTTCTGTCTGGAAGATCGGTCTGGTGCTGAAAGTTGGGTGAAGTCACCAGCTCTTATTGTATTGGGGTCTATCACTCTCTTTAACACTAGTGAATTGGTTTATATTAATTATTTCTGGGTGCTCCAGTGTTAGGTGCATACATATTTGCAATTGTTATATCCTCTTACTGAATTGACCCATTTATCATCATATAGTGGCCTTCTTTTTCTCTTCTTATAGTTTTTGTCTTGAAACCTATTTTGTCTAAGTATAGCTACTCCTGCTCTTTTCTGGGTTTCCATTGGCATGGAATATCTTTTTCCATCCCTTTATTTTTAGTCTGTGTGTGTCTTTTGCTTATTTGTTTGTTTGTTTTAGATGGATTCTCACTCTGTTGCCTAGGCTGGAGTGTGCAGTGGCATGATCTTGGCTCACTGCAACCTCTGCCTCCCAGGCTCAACCAATTCTCATGCCTCAGCCTCCCGAGTACCTAGGATTACGGGCATGTGTCACTGTGCCTGGATAATTTTTTATATTTTTAGTAGACACGGGGTTTCACCATGTTGACCAGGCTGGTCTCAAACTCCTGACCTCAAGCAGTCCGCCCGCCTCGGCCTCCCAAAGTGCTGGGATTACAGGCGTGAGCCACCGCACCTGGCCCACTCTAAGTCTTTTGATTGGTGATAGGGTTTGGCTCTGCGTTCCCACCCAAATCTCATGTTGAATTGTGATCTCCTATGTTGGAGGAGAGGCCCAGAGGGGGATGATTGGATCAAGGGGTGGACTTCCCCCTTGCTGTTCTCATGATAGTGAATGAGTTCTCATTAGATGGTTGTTTTAAAAGCGTGCAGCACCTCCCACTTTGTTCTTTCTCTTCCTCCTGCTCCACCATGGTCAGAATTGCTTGTTTCCCTTTCACCTTCTGCCATGATTTTAAGTTTCCCGAGGTTTCCCAGCCATGTTTCCTGTACAGCCTGAGGAACTGTGAGTCAATTAAACCTATTTTCTTCATAAATTACCCAGTTTCAGGTGGATCTTTATAGCAGTATGAGTACAGACTAACCAAAGTGGTGAGTTTAGTCCCTTAAAGTTCAGTGTTATGCCGGGCATGGTGGCTCACGCCTGTAATCCCAGCACTTTGGGAGGCAGAGGTGGGCAGATCATGAGGTCAGGAGATGGAGACCATCCTAGCTAACACGGTGAAACCCTGTCTCTACTAAAAGTACAAAAAATTATCCGGGCATGGTGGCACGCACCTGTAGTCCCAGCTTCTCATGAGACTGAGGCAGGAGAATCACCTGAACCTGGGAGGCAGAGGTTGCAGTGAGCTGAGATCATGCCCTTGCACTCCAGCCTGGGCAACAGAGACAGACTCTGTCTCAAAAAATAAAAAATAAAAATAAAAATAAAATTCAATGTTGTTATTGATAAGTAAGGACTTACTCCTGCCAGTTTGTTATTTGTTTTCTGGTTGTTTTGTGGTCTGCTCTTCCTTCTTTTCTTCCTTCCTGTCTTCCTTTTAGTGAAGGTAATTTTCTCTATGGCATGATTTAATTTCTTGCTTTTTATTTTTTGTGTATCCGTTGTATGTTTTCTGATTTCATATTATCCTGAGGCTTGCAAATACTTTTAACCCATTATTTTAAGCTGATAACAACTTAACACTGTTTGCATAAACAAATAAACTTACAAGCAAAAAGAAAACTAATAAAAACTCTACACTTTAACTTTGTCCCTCTGCTTTTTTTTTTTTTTTTTTTTTTTTTTTTTTTTTGAGACAGAGTCTCACTCTGTCGCCCAGGCTGGAGTGCCAGTGGCACAATCTTGGCTCACTGCAACCTCAGTCTCCTGGGTTCAAGTTATTCTCCTGCCTCAGCCTCCCAAGTAGCTGGGATTACAGGCGTGCGCCACCATGCCCAGCTAATTTTTGCATTTTTAGTAGACGTGGGGGTTTCACCATATTGGCCAGGCTGGTCTCGAACTCCTGACCTCAGGTGATCTGCCCGCCTCAGCCTCCCAAAGTGCTGGGATTAGAGGCATGAGCCACCGCACCCGGCCTGTCCCTCTGCTTTTTAACCTTTTTTTTTTTTTGAGACAGAGTCTCATTCTGTTGCCCAGACTGGAGTGCCTTGGTGTGATCTCTGCTCATTGCAACCTCTGCCCTCCGGGTTCAAATGATTCTCCTGCCTCAGCCTCCAGAGTAGCTAGGACTACAGGCATGAGCCACTGCACCCAGCCTGTTTGGGAAAGTATTTCTCCTTCATGTGTATTTCTCCTTCATGTTTGAAGGATATTTTCTCCAGACGTTCTAGGGTAATTTTTTTTTTTTCCCCTTCAGCACTTTAAATATGTCATGCCACTCTTTTTTTTTTTTTTTTTTTTTTTGAGACGGAGTCTTGCTCTGTGGCCCGGGCTGGAGTAGTACAGTGGCCAGATCTCAGCTCACTGCAAGCTCCGCCTCCCGGGTTCCCGCCATTCTCCTGCCTCAGCCTCCCAAGTAGCTGGGACTACAGGCGCCGCCACCTCGCCCGGCTAGCTTTTTGTATTTTTAGTAGAGACGGGGTTTCACCACGTTAGCCAGGATGGCCTCGATCTCCTGACCTCGTGATCCGCCCATCTCGGCCTCCCAAAGTGCTGGGATTACAGGCTTGAGCCACCGCGCCTGGCCGTCATGCCACTCTTTCCTGTGGCCTGTAACGTTTCCATTGAAAAATCTGCTGCCAGAAGTATTGGAGCTCCCTTTTATGTTATTTGTTTGTTTTCTCTTGATGCTTTTAGGATCCTTTCTTTGTCCTTGACCTTTGGGAGTTGATTATTAAGTGCCTTGAGGCAGTTTTCTTTGGGTTAAATCTGCTTGGTGTTCTATAACCTTCTTGTAGTTGAACATTGACATTCTCTAGGTTTGGGAAGTTCTCTGTTATTATCCCTTTGAATAAACTTTCTACCTCTTTCTCTTTCTCTACCTCCTCTTTAATGCCAATAACTGTTAGATTTGCCCTTTTGAGGCAATTTTCTAGATCTTGCAGGTGTGCTTCAATTTTTGTTGTTGTTGTTTGTTTGAGACAGAGTTTCACTCTGCCACCTAGGCTGGAGTGCAGTGGTGCGATCTTAGCTCACTGCAACCTCCACCTCCCAGGTTTAAGTGATTCTCCTGCCTCAGCCTTCCGAGTAGTGAGTAGCTGGGATTATAGGCATACGCTACCATGCCTGGCTAATTTTTGTATTTTTAGTAGAGACAAGACTTCACCATGTTGGCCAGGCTGGTCTTGAACTCCTGATCTCAGGTGATCTGCCCACCTCAGCTTCCCAAAATGTTGGGATTATAGGTGTCAGCCACTGTGCCCAGCTGTGCTTCATTTTTATTCCTTTTTTTTGTCTCCTCTGACTGTATATTTTCTTTTCTTTTTTTTGAGACAGCCTCTTTCTCGCCCAGGCTGGAATGCAGTGGTGCAATCTCAGCTCACTGCAAACTGCTTCCCTGGTTGAAGTGATTCTCATGCCTCAGCCTCCTGAGTAGCTGGGAGTACAGACGTGCACCACCATGCCCGCCTAATTTTTCTGTATTTTTAGTAGAGACGGGGTTTTGCCATGTTGGCCAGGCTGGTTTCAAACTCCTGGCCTCAAGTGATCTACCCGACTCGGCCTCCCAAAGTGCTGAGATTACAGGCATGAGCCATTGTGCCCGGCCAAGTTTTAATTATTCTTATAATTTATTTATATTTATTGTAATTATTCTTACTTTATAATTTCTTATTATAAAAGCAGAAATTCTGAAGTTGAAAAATGCAATTGACAACTTAAGAATGCATCAGAGTCTATTAATAGCAGAATTGATCAAGCAGAAGAATTAGTGAGCTTCAAGACAAGCTATTTGAAAATACAGAGGCCTGGCACAGTGGTCCATGCCTATAATTCCAGCACTCTGGGAGGCCCAGGCGGGTGGATCACTTGAGGCCAGGAATTTGAGACCAGCCTGGCCAACACGGTGAAACCCCCTCTCTACTAAAAATACAAAAAATTAGCCAGGCATGGTTGTGGGTGCCTGTAATCCCAGCTACTCAGGAGGCTGAGGCAGGAGAATTGCTTAAGTCAGGGAGGTGGAGGCTGCAGTGAGCTGAGACTGCGCCACTACACTCCAGCCTGGGCAACAAGAGCAAAACTCCATCTCCAAAAAAAAAAAAAAAAAAAAAAAAGAATAAAAACTTCTTTTAGGGCCGGGTGCGGTGGCTCACTCCTGTAATCCCAGCACTTTGGGAGACTGAGGCAAGCGGATTACCTGAAGTCGGGAGTTCGAGACCAGCCTGACCAACATAAAGAAACCCTGTCTCTACTAAAAATACAAAATTAGCTGGGTCTGCTGGCGCACGCCTGTAATCCCAGGTACTCGGGAGGCTGAGGCAGGAGAATCACATGAACCCGGGAGGCAGAGTTTGTGGTGAGCTGAGATTGCGCCATTTAGATCAGCTTGTTGCTTGGGCATGGGCAGCTTGGGCAACGAGAGTGAAACTCCGTCTCAAAAAAAAAAAACAACAAAAAACTTCTTTTAAATTATTTTGGTCTCTGTTAAATTTATCTGATAGAATTCTGCATTCCTTCTCTATGTTATCTTGAATTTTGTTGCATTTCCTCAAAACAGCTATTTTGAATTCTCTGTCTGAAAGGTCACATATCTCTGTTTCTCCAGGATTGGTCCCTGGTGCCTTAATGTTTGTTTGATGAGGTCATGTTTTCTTGGACGGTCTTGATGCTTATGGATGTTTGTCAGTGTTTGGGCATTGAAGGGTTAGGTATTTATTGCAGTGTTTGCAGTCTGGGGTTGTTTGAACCCGTTCTTCTTGGGAAGGCTTTCCAAGTCTTTGAAAGGATTTGGGTGTTGTGATGTAAGCCACATCTGCATTCGGGGTGCACCCTACGCCCAGTAATGCTGTAGTTCTTGCAGACTCATAGAAATACCATCTTGGTGGTCATGGATAAGCTCTGAAAGAATTCTCTGGATTCCTAGGCAGGGGCTCTTGTTCTCTTCCCTTACCTTCTCCCAAACATATGGAGTCTCTGTGTGTTGAACTGCCTGGAGCTGGGGTGGAGTGACACAAGCATCTCTGTGGCCACCAGCACTGGAACTGCTCTGGGTCGGACCTGAAGCCAGCACAGCCCTGGGGCTTACCCAAGGCCCTCTATAACCACTACCTGGGGCTTACCCAAGGCCCTCTATAACCACTACCAAGCTACCGCCTATGTTTGTTCAAGCCCCTAGGGCTCTTCAATCAGCAGGTTGTAAAGCTAGTCAGGCTTCTGTCCTTCCTTTAGGGCAGTGAGTTCCCCCAGGCCCTGGGTAGATCCAGAGAGGTGTCCTATTGCACTGCTGTGTCACACAGTTCTTCCCACTCTTTCCTCCCCTTTCCATAAGCAGAGGAGCCTCACCCCATAGCCACCACTACAAGCCCACAGGGAGTACTGCCAGGCTACCACTGATGTTCAGTTAAGACCCAAGTGCTCTTTTTTCTTATTTATTTTTTGAGACAGTCTCTCTCTTTGTCCCAGGCTGAAGTGCAGTGATGTGATCTCGGCTCACTGCAACCCCTGCCTCCCGGGTTCAAGCAATTCTCTTGCCTAAGCCTCCTGAGTAGCTGGGATTACAGGCAAGTGCCACCACACCCAGTTCATTTTTGTATTTTTAGTAGAGACAGGGTTTCATGATGTTGCCCAGGCTGGCCTTGAACTCCTGACCTCAAGTGATCCACCACCTCGGGCTCCCAAAGGGCTAGGATTACAGGCGTGAGCCACCGCGACCGGCCCCAAGTGCTCTTCAGTTAGCTGTGGTGAATGCTGCCAGGCCTGGCCTGGGACTCACTCTTGAGGGCAGTGGGCTTCCCTCTGGCCCAGTGTAGGTTCAGAAATGACATTTAAGAGCCAAGGCCGGGATTTGGGGAACCTAAGAGCCTGCTTGGTGCTGTACCCTGCTGTGGCCAAGCTGGTACCTAAGGTGCAGGAAAAAGTCCCCTTTACTTTTCCTTCTGCTTCTCTCAAGCAGAAGGAATCTCCCCCTGAGGCCACCACAGCTGGGAATGTGCTGGGTCTCACCTGCAGCCAGTGCATCTCTGAGTCTCACCCAAGGCGCACAGCTTACTACCTGGGTGTCGCTGGGTTTTGAGGGCCCAAAGGCTCTTTAATCAGCAGGTGATGAATCCTGCCTGGATTGGATTCTTCCCTTCAAGGCAGTGGGTTCCCTTCTGGCCCAGGATGTGTCTAGAAATGTGTAAGGACTAGGGCCTGGAATGGAGGCTTTCTGTCTCTGACTAGTGCCCTATCCTACTGTGGCTGAGCCGATATCCAAGATGCAAGACAGAGTCCTCTTTAGTTTTCCCTCCTGTCCCCAAGCAGAAGGAAGAGGTTTCTTTTGTAGCTGTGAGCTGTCCTGCCTGGGGTTGGAGAAGGGGTGATGCAAGCACTCCCTTAACCAGCTGGCTGGTATCTCAGTAGGTTGCATGCCCCCCAAGTCCAGTGGCTCTGACCCAGTTCAGCACCAGGACTCTCCTAGGAATTGTAATCTTTGTGGCCTTCAAGTTCACTCAGGGCCCCAGAGCACTCCACCCGATGGTGGTGAGGCTTGCCGAAACTCAAGCTGCAACTGCTGGCTGGGCAATTCCCCTCTGGCTTGGGCCAGTGCAAATGCTTCCTCTGTGGTCAGGCAGCAGCTGAGTATAGCCTGGTTCTGTGACAGCGCAGCACTGAGTTCATTGCAAAGCCTCACAATCACTGGGCTCTCCTTCCTCAAGCTCACATATAGAACTCCATGCTATGTGGCTGCTGGAGGATGCTGGCAGCATGGGTAATTCAAGATTGTCTTTCCTACCCTCTTCAGTGCCTCTTTTGACAATATGAAGTCAAAACCAGGCACTGTGAGTGCTCACATGATTTTTGGTTCCTATGAAGGTGCTCCCTTTGTGTATATAGTTGTCGAACTTGGTTTTCCTGCAGAGGGAAGACTGGTGGAGCCCTCTATCCAGCCATCTTGCTCTGCTCCTCGATTTATTTGTGTCATTAATAGGCTATCAAGTGCAGGTAGAAAATAAATCAATAAAATAATAAAAAATAAAATAACAGCCGGGCACAGTGGCTTATGCCTGTAATCCCAGCAATTAAGGAGGCAGAGGCATGAGGATAGCTTGAGCCCAGGAATTTGAGACCTGCCTGAGCAACATAGTGAGACCTCATTCTCCACAAAAAAAGAAAAAGACTAAAATAAAATAAAATACAAATTTAAAAATAGGCAGGGCACAATGGCTCACACCTGTAATCCCAGCACTTTGGGAGGCCGAGGTCAGCAGATCACTTGAGGTCAGCAGTTCGAGATCAGCCTGGCCAATATAGTGAAACCCCATCTGTACTAAAAATACAAAAATTAGCCAGGCATGGTGGTGGGTCCCAGCTACTCAGGAGGCTGAAGCAGGAGAATCACTTGAACCCGGGAGGCGGAGGCTGCAGTGAGCCTGAGATTGTGCCACTGCACTATAGCCTGCACTATAGTCCTGAGCAGGACTCCATCTCAAAAAAAAAATAATTAAAAAATATGGAATAATGTCTGACTAGCTCTCTAGGTACCATGCTCTAGCCAAGTTGACACAGAAAATTAACCATCACAGGCCGGGCGAGGTGGCTCACGCCTGTAATCCTAGCCCTTTGGGAGGCTGAGGCGGGAGGATCACCTGAGGTCAGGAGTTTGAGAGAGCCTGGCAAACATGGCGAAACCCCATCTCTACTAAAAGTACAAAAATTAGCCGGGTGTCATAGCAGGTGCCTGTAGTCCCAGCTACTCGGGAGGCTGAGGCAGGAGAACTGCTTGATCCCGGGAGGCAGATGTTGCAGTGAGCCGAGATCATGTCACTGCACTCCAGCCTGGGTGACAAGAGCGAGACTCTGTCTCAAAAAAAAAAAAAAAAAAAAAGAAGAAGAAGAAGGGCCGGGTGCGGTGGCTCAAGCCTGTAATCCCAGCACTTTGGGAGGCCGAGGCAGGCGGATCACGAGGTCGGGAATCGAGACCAGCCTGGCCAACATGGTGAAACCCCGTCTCTACTAAAATACAAAAATTGGCTGGGAGTAGTGGTGCGCGTGCCTGTAGTCCCAGCTACTGGGGAGGCTAAGGCAGGAGAATGGCTTGAACCCAGGAGGCGGAGGTTGCAGTGAGCCAATTGCGCCACTGCACTCCAGCCTGGGTGACAGAGCAAGACTCTATATCAAAAAAAAAAAAAAAAACAAAAACAAAAAAAAGAAATTAACCATCATAAAAATGATTCCATTTTAGACCATTTGAATGCAGAGTGAGCCCCGCCAACAGGTCTGAGACTCTGAGAAGAGAAAAAGTCCAAGGGGTATAGGTCTGGGATTGAAAAAGAGCCTAGCCAGGACTTCCAGGACAGTAGAGGCCGAGGGAGAGAATAGTGGGTAGGGAGCCCCTGGCCTGGGTGGGGTGACAGGGATGAGGAGAGCACTTGATAGCCTATCAGGAAAGAGCCCTGGATTCTCAGGGAGACAGAGATTAACCTATGTAGAATTCCTCCTCAGCACTCTCCCAGGGCAGATCAAGGGCCACACAATTATTTCTGAAGGGTACTGGGTGAGAGATTAAGACAGAGTTCCCACTTTTTAAAGCAACAAATGCCGGGCACAGTGACTCATGCCTGTAATCCCAGCACTTTGGGAGACTGAGGTGGGAGGATTGCTTGAGCCCTGGAGTTCAAGACCAGCCTGGGAAACAAAGTGAGAACACATCACCACAAAAAATTAAAAAACAAACAAAAAAACCTCCCCAGGTGTGGTGGCAAGCACCTGTGGTTCCAGCCACTCAGGAGGCCGAGGCGGGAGGATCCCTTGAGCCCAGGAGTTTGAGGTTGCAGTGAGCTATGATTTCACCACTGCCCTCCAGCCTGGATGAGAGAGTGAGATTCCATCTTAACAACAACAACATCAAAAAAGCAAAATTTGATCTTAGCTAGGAGAAAGGCAATAATCAATGCTTATAAATTACTGTATGATAGATGCTGGCGGTGATAGGGTATAGGGAGGTGGCCAGGGCAGCAGAGGGCAAGCACTGAAAAGATAGAAGAGAGGCTAGTCATATGTAATTGGGAAGCCCCAGAAAAGTGATTTTTGTTGGGATCCTAAAGGGCTACACACTAAGAATAAAGGTGGAAATAGACTAAAGCCTAACTTTGAATCATATAATGCCTCGATTGAATTAAAGCAATCCAGGCTTTCTAGTGCCCTTAGTCTAGCTGCTTGCCAAATGCAAAAGTAGATTCTTTTTTTTTTTTTTTTTTTTTTTTTGAGATGGAGTTTCACTCTTGTCACCCAGAATGGAGTACAGTGGCGTGATCTTGGCTCACTGCAACCTCTGCCTCCCGTGTTCAAGCGATTTTCCTGCCCCTCAGCCTCCCAAGTAGCTGGGATTACAGGCATGTGCCACCATGCTCTGCTAATTTTGTATTTTTAGTAGAGATGGGGTTTTACCATGTTGGTTAGGCTGGCTGGTCTCAAACTCCTGACCTCGGGTGATCCACCTGCTTCAGCCTCCCAAAATGCTGGGATTACAGGCGTGAGCCACCACCCCTGGCCTTATTATTATTTTTTATATTAGAAATGGGGTCTCGCTTTATTGCCTAGACTGGCCTCAAACTCCTGGGCTCAGGTGATCCTTCTGCCTCAGTCTTCTGAAGTGTTGGGATTACAGGCATGAGCCACTGTGCCCGGCCAGGATATGTTTCTTTCTTCTCACTTTACTGGCCTCTCTTTTATCCCCAGTCCCTCAGACTCATATTCCTGGAGAAAGTTCTCAATGTAGTTGGCTTACTAGAAACAACTGTAAGGAACCTCCAACTTTCCCACAAATGAGACACAAACTACTGTAGCTGCATGGGCAAATACAATAGCCAAGTAACCTTGCCTCCCCTGTTCCTTCTGCCTTCTTTTCTGAGCCTTGCCCAGATCACCTTTTCCTTCCTGGCCATGAGGTTCCTCTCTCAGACCTGGGACGGGTCCTCACCTGCTTTTGTGGAAGACCGGAGGGAAGCGGGTGCTGGAGGAGCTTGGTGCTTCACAGCTCTGAGCGGATGTTTACCTGCTGATCTAGCAGATGCCTGAGAGGTGACCACAGGGGTACAGAATAGGGGACAGACATCGCCTTGGTCAGTGCCTGAGAGGGGCCTGAATTCCACCCACCAGGGGTTCCTTTCCAGCCCCTGTTGGATACCTCCAATGACGTAGTGGCCCTGAGTTTCCACCCACTGGGAGCAGCCCTACCCTAGGATCTTCACCTTCAGGGCCAAGCATGGACTGGAACACTAAGAAGGAAACAACAGGCCATCTTCCTATCTTTCTCTCATTAAATTGTGAATAATAATGCATTTACTTATTCTCCCACTTAAAATGTTGTTTAAATCCTTTGAAGAATCTTGCAAGGTAGCTTGGCTAGACAGCAGGCAGGACAGTCCAGTGCCTCTGGTGGGGGAGCCAGGGTCTTCCACTCGCCTGTCTTTTGGTCCAGCAAGAAGGCATTTGGATTGATGGTGTAGTCCTTTGTTTGGACATCGCTGGCAGTGGTGACACCCCCACATACAAACACCTTGCTGTCTCCAATGGAGCATATAGCATGGGACACATCCAAGGGGCAGTTGTTGGGCAAGAGAGGCACTGAGGTGGTCGTCTTGCTGGCCTTCACTTTCTGCAGATTGATTTCCACACTCTGCCGGTGGCTGTGCACGCAGAGGATGTTGTCCTGTTGGAAAGAGAGCAGGGGCCGGTGGTTGAACTCAATGGGGAAGGTGATACATTGGACGACGTCCCCAGTGCTAGTGTCAAAGCAGTCCACCACCCCAACCCGGGAGATGTAACCTTTCACCAAGCACCGTCCAGTGACAATGTACAGATGCCGGTCACCTTTGGTGATCACGGCGGTGCCATCCATGGGGATGCTCATCTTTCCTGCCAGGCACCAGACTTCCTTCCTCTCATCATAGCGATAGATGTTGGAGACATACCGCCTTGGGGCAATGCTCCCGCCCACTGAGTACACCGTCCCCCCACAGGTCACCATGGTGTGGAAGACAAGCCCGATGGGCAGGTCGGGCAACTTGGTCCAGGAGTTGTCATCCATGTCATACCGCCAGGCTGTCTTCAGCCCTGAAATCTGCTCAGTGGTGCCACCAGAAATGTAGATGTAGCGACCAGCAGAGGTGGCACTAAGTGCTGCTGCTCGATAGGGCATGTCTGAGAGCTTCATCCACAGGTTCTCCTGGATGATATAGGCAAACACTCCATCATTGAACTGGCCGTGGGCCTTCTGGCCACCGAGAATGACCACTGAATCAAGCAGGGCCCCTTTCCGCTGGTAGACCAGCAGGCTGCATGGCCGCTCCTGCTTGCGGTCCATCAGGACATTCTCAATCAGGGTTGCATGGGATGAGGTGTTCTCCATGCCCACCAGCTTGTTGCTGGCAAACACCAGAGTCTTGTTGGAGACGGCATTGAGATTGATGTAATTGAAGAACTTCTTGAAATACTTCTCCCGCTCCTCCTTCCGGAAGTACACCCAATTGATGAGTGCGCTGAGAGCCTGGTCTTCATTGAGCACGTGAAGGTTTTCATCACGGAGCAGGCGGCCGAAGATAACAGGGGGACAGCGCATGAAGTGCATGGAGCCCTCAGGACTGGCCCAGTAGTGGAAGTTGTCGCGAATGCCTGAGTAAGCTAAGTCTGATACCTCTTTGAGCTCAAACAGCTCGGCCAAGAAGAGGTAGCGCAAGCAGTTGGCACGGCGGATGGACTTAATAAGAAAGTCGTTGCAGTGAACTCGAAGGCGTGGTGTGTTGAAATACTGAGCCCCACGAAGCAGCTCCTCCACGTTTTGCTCGGAGATCACTACTTTGCCGCTATAGAAGTAGTCCAGAAGTTGGTCCACTGTGACCGGGCTCAGATAACTGGAGTCAATGGTGATGAAAAGCTCATCGGTGGTCTTCATGTCATTGCTGGAGATGAGGCTCCTCACCAGTGGGGAGACAGCAGCCAGCACGTTGCGATGTGCAAAGAAGACGTGGTGGTCCACGCTCAGGGCCATGTCCCAGTACTCTTTGCGTTTCCTCTGTCTGTTCAGGTTCTGCAGCACGAAGCTGTTGTAGTTTTTCTCGGTGAATTCCAATTTCATGGTACTTCTTGTTGGTTGAAACAGATCAGCAGCAGGTACTGGAGAACAGACTTTCTCAGGCCTTTGGGATTCAGATTGATGGTTGTTTGCAGAGCGGTTGACCAGGGAGAAGAAAGGGTGGGTGAGAGGATGATGTCATAGAATGGATGAGGTCATCACAATGCAGGCCTTCCTGAGGCCTGTCTCAGAGGCACTGGGCCTTCCTCCCCTCTGATCTCTCCAGCCTGCCAAGACCACATACCTTAGCAGGACCTAAAGCCCTGGGCCCAGAGCTCAGGAGGAACCTCAGAGATGGGCAGCAACTTCCAGCTGGGACTTTCAAACCACAGTTCAAGGCTTCTAGAATGTTAGAGCCAGTCTGGGTGGGGCAGTGGGGAGCAGTTTGTATAGGAGAGGTAAGGGGAGGTGGGGAAAGGGAAGAGATATCAGACCTTCTGGAAGAATCCTCCCATTTCGAGGGAAACTGAGACCCAGAGAAGAGAAGGCACTTGCCCAAAAATCACATAGCCAGTTGGAAGCAGAGCAGGGCCCAGAACTTGAGTAACCTGGCATTTTTCCTACCCTTCTGGAAGCTCCTGACTACCCAGCTTTCCCCAATCTCTGACTCTCAAGTCTCCAAGCACTCTTCCTGCCAAGGCTCCTGGGCATCAGAGAAAAGCTCTGTCCTTTGGCCTCTGACCTTGGTGGCCATGGACATCATTCTCCTTCAAAATAGAGAGGTGGAGGCCACTCCCTGGAGCAGGGACGCAGGAGTTAACCACAAACGGGGGCATGGGAGGGTCTTTAAAGCCCGGATGATTTCAGCTCCATGGTAAACTAGAATATTACCCCCACATTTCCAAGTGTCCAGTTGGAAATTGTTGGGGGCTTCAGTGGGTCAGCTTTCTCCATCAAGGGAGGACTTGAGTGAGTTGCTCAGACTTTCTAAACTTTAGTTTCCTCCTCTGTGAGATGGAACTAATATTTGATAGTAGTACCCACTTCAAAGATTATTATGAGTTTATTTCTATTTTTATTTTTTTGAGACAGAGTCTCACTCGTCACCCAGGTTGGAGTGCAGTGGTGCGATCTCAGCTTGAAACTGCCTTTGCAAAATTATGACTGAGACAGTGAAAGAGATCAACTTAACTGACTCCATCTTCCTTCTAACCTCCAAGCTGTCCTTGTTCATTTCTTGGCAAAGGCTGAACTAGCTTTGGGAGAAACCTATATATATAGTTTATAGTTTAAACAAAGACAGCCCTTTCCCAAAGCAGACCTCCTTCTTGTCTGGGGACTAGATTGCCTTTGTAGGACTAACATTAGCCACAAGATTAGAAATTATGGTTTAGGAGTCATGTAGCAGGAAGCTACAAGATTCTAACCTTCCCTAAACTAAGACCAGTGCTTGAGATTCTTTTTTCTTTCTTTCTTTGTTTCTTTTTTTCTAGACAGAGTTTCGCTCTTGTTGCCCAGGCTAGAGTGCAATGGTGTGATCTCAGCTCACCACAACCTCCAACTCCCGGGTTCAAGCGTTTCTTTTGCCTCAGCCTCCTGAGTAGCTGAGATTACAGGCATGCACCACCACACCCGGCTAATGTTGTATTTTTAGTAGAGATGGGGTTTCTCCATATTGGTCATGCTGGTCTCGAACTCCCAACCTCAGGTGATCCACCTGCCTTGGCCTCCCAAAGTGCTGGGATTACAGGCGTGCGCCACCGTGCCCGGCCAGTGCTTGAGATATTTTGCAGACCCTGCACTTGATGGATCAGCTGGCACCACTCAGATCGATAAACTGGCTCATCTGATCTTGTGGCCCCTGGACCCAAGAACTGATTCAGCCCAAAAAGACAGCTCCGACTCCCTGTGATTTCATCTCTGACCAATCAGCAGCACTCCTGGCTCACTGGCTTCCCCCTACCCACCAAGTTATCCTTAAAAACTCTGCTCCCCCAATGCTCCTGGAGACTGATTTGAGTAATAATAAAACTCCAGGCCAGGCACGGTGGCTCATGCCTGTAATCCTAGCACTTTGGGAAGCCAAGGCAGGCAGATCACCTGAGGTTAGGAGTTCAAGACCAGCCTGGCTAACATGGTGAAACCCTGTCTCTACTAAAAATACAAAAATTAGCCGGGAGTGGTGGTGCATGCCTGCAATGCCTGTAATCCCAGCTATTCAGGAGACTGAGGCAGCAGAATCACTTGAACCCGGGAGTCGGAGGTTGCAGTGCGCACAGATCGCACCATTGCACTCCAACCTGTGGGCAACAGAGTGAGACTCCGTCTCAAAAAGAGAAAACAAAACCAAAAAACAAAAAATAAAACCCTCCAGTCTCACGCACAGCCAGCTCTGTGTGAATTACTCTTTCTCTATTGCAATTCCCCTGTCTTTTATTACCCACCCACCCCCCACACCCCCCCAGTAGCTGGGATTACAAGCGCCTGTCACCATGCCCAGCTAAGTTTTGTAATTTTAGTAGAGACGGGGTTTCACCATGTTGGCCAAGCTGGTCTCGAACCCCTGACCTCAGGTGATCCGCCCGCCTAGGTCTCTCAAAGTGTTGGTATTATAGGCGTGAACCACCGCGCCCGGCCTATTATTAGAGTTTAAATGAGAAAAGGACTGGAGAGTAATGGGCTCCTCATAAAGCCAAATGAACACTAGCTGCCGTTTTCTTACTCATATTACACCAGTTCGCCCAGCTCCGGCGTTCGTGGCTGCTCCCTTCATAAAAACTTGCGGTCGTCGTGGTTCTGGTTTCGCGGTAGCTGGGAAGGCTGTGGCTCCCTCGCGTCTCTTCCGGGCCGGCCGCCCGAGTCCAGTCCAGGCACGCGGTGGCGCTGGAGGGCCGTCCCCGCCCCGGAGCGCATCGCCTCTGCGCCAGGCACCACCCCAACTCCTTTCCAGGATGGAAAAGAGGCGCGGGGCGTCCCCTTTTTCGCTTTGCCTCCACGCGCCACCGTACAGAGGCGGCAGCGCCGTGCAGTCCACCGCGACCCTGGAATTCAAACGGCAGGATCGGGGGCTCTCAGCCTGGCAGGACTCATTAGATCTCCCCAGACACACACCTGTCCCCACTTCGCAGATGGGGACGCTGAGCCCCCAACGGAGGCGCGCCCTCCAGAGGCCAGCAGACTGTCTCCGAATCCCAGCAACAGCTAGGGCGATTCCTGATCCCTGCGAGTCCTTTGCGGGGAGAGAGGAGGGTGCCCGCAGACTCGGACAGATTCCTGGCCTGCGTGGGGCTCCCGGAGTCATGTGGGGCGTCTGTGGCACTGCTATTCGTGCAAGGAGGAGATAAGGGCCAGCTGGAGCGCCGCGGGCGGGAGGGAGGCGGAGGCAAAAGAGCCCACTGCCCCACCCGAACCAGTCTTTGGGAAGAGACCCTAGAGAAGGGCCTGGACTTGCATCTCGCCCAGGCATTCTCGAGAAGGTTCAGGAAGGAGTTGCCTCTCTGATCTCCCCCAATCTGGGTCCAAGCCCCACTCTAGACCCTCGGGCCGTTCTCGGCGCCCCTCTCAGGAAATTTCAGTGTCAGCCTCGGGAATCTGAGCCGTTCCAGCTCTTTCCCTCCGTGGCTTAGTCATATTCTCATTCTCATTGTCTCCCTCCCTCCTCCTTTCATTCCAGACTAGCCTTTTCCTTATTATTAGATTTGGTGACTTGAAAATTATGTGAAAATACCCCCCCACACTTTTTTTTTTTTTTTTTGAGATGGTCTTGCTCTGTCCCCTAGGCTGGAGTGCAGTGGCCCGATCTCGGCTCACTGGAACCTCCGCCTCCCGGGTTCTAGCAATTTCTTGCCTCAGCCTCCCGAGTAGCTGGGATTACAGGCCCACGCCACCACACCTGGCTAACTTCTGTATTTTTAGTAGAGATTGGGTTTCACCATCTTGGCCAGGCTGGTCTTGAACTCCTGACCTCGTGATCCACCCACCTTGGCCTCCCAAAGTGCTGGGATTACAGGCATGAGCCACCATGCCTGGCCAAAAATACCCTTTTAAACTGAATTTGTCCACCTTCCCACCCTAATGGGATAGAGAGACTTGGTCTCCTGGGATATGATACATGCACAAGGTGAAGAACTTCTGTTTTCCCTATTGGAAGAAGACTTCAATTTCAGCCTCCTCCTCCTGGGAGAATAATTAAGCTTGTAATGCCTCTTCAGCCCTTACCTTCTGCGAAGCAGCAGCAACTTGGGTGAAGGATGAGGCCTCTTGGTGCTGCTGCCAGACACCTTCTGGCAGGCTGGCAGACCTCGCCTCCTGGGGCATCTTCACCCAGGAGCAGGGGGTGGGTGGGTCAGACCCTGCTGCTTCCTACCTCCTTTGCCCTCTCCCCCGCCCTCCCGCCTGCAAGCTTCAGCCTTGGGAGCATTTCAGTGGAGGAGGTGGCCATGCCTGTTTATTTTTGTTTGGGGTTCCAGAGCACCAAGGCAGGAATGAGCTCTCTCATCAGACAGTTACAGCATTAAGTTGGGTCTGGAGGTGTCATCGGGACCTGAGAGAACTGACAGACCTAACTCCATGTGACAGACCTCGTACAGGTGGGTAAATTGAGGCCCAGGGAGAGGAAGAGGCTTGCACCCAGAGATCTTCTTCCTCTGCCCTCTGGCTACAAAGGAGGGTCGCAGTTTGGTTTGTCCTTGTTCTTTTTGGATTGTGAGGCTTGCCGTCTTCAAGAAATCCTTAAAAGTGAGATTAGTGACCACCTGCTCAGCCAGCTTCAGTGTCTGGCATTTCTTTGGCCCAGGAAAGCTCGCCGGTTCAGCTTTTTCCTTAATCCAGCCAACTGTGGAAACAAACTTCAGCCCACAGAGGCTGGCTGCATTCTGGCTTCCACCACCTGGGGGTGTGTGTGTGTGTGTGTGTGTGTGTATTGGGGTGGGGGGCTGACCCGAGGAGCCACCAAGACGTTCATTGGCTGGCAGCTTGCCAGGTGTGGCCAGAAAAGGATCTCAGCAGGGTCTCTTCACCCACGGTCAGCTTCCTGCCAGGCTCCACATTTTCTGTTCAGTGTCTCCTGTTAGGACGAGACGGTATGATTCTAATCTTTGGGTACTATCAGCTGGTATATCAGTTTATTTGGAAGCCCTGAAGAAAATGAGGGGCATATTTTAAAGATATACAGATTTGGGCTGGAGCTAGAAAACTCAGGAACATTCAAGACTATTCTCAGCATCTCCTCCTCTTTTGTACCTCCAATAACTGGCTTCTTCGCTTCTATATATTTCCCATTCATAACTTGGCTTGCAAGTAGCTTTGGTTTGCCATGGCCCTAATTCCAACTCATGGCATCCTTATTTTTTTCAGTTCCACTGGTAAATTCTCTCCACAATTCTTAGCTGAAATTCCCAGTTCCATGGCCAGCCTGGTGATTGGCTGCCGTTAGATCCAGTGTCCACTCTAGTCCCATCAGTTCTGTGCTGGTGGATCACATGGCTTAAAACTTGGCCACTTAAGCAACACAGTCCACAGGGAATGGATTGCAGGTATTCTGGGATTAATCAAGAGAGGGATTCAGAGTCATGGATTGTCTCAGTCACTGAGAATCAGGTATGAATCACATTGGAGGAGGATATTACACAAAGAAAAAGATTTTATTGTCTTCTTAGTCAATATCCCTGGCGAAATTAGAGGCATAGCTTGAGACTGGTCACAGTGCAATACAGACCCTCAGGTGCTGCTTTGAGGACTGGCCTGCCCAGATGCCTGCAGTTAAGCCAGCAGCCCCCTCATTCCCACCCCTGCCATCTTGACAGACGGAGCTGCCATGGTTTCGGGGACACTTGGCAGGCCATCTGGGTTGGTCCCTCCCACATGGACCTTGTAAAGTTGCTATTCAGGGGAACCTGGTATCGTTTCAGGCAAAACACAGAACCATATTAGCATTTCTAAGCCCCCTACCCCCGCCATCTCCCTGGAACATTTGGGCTTGTCGCACATTCCAAGAGGGAGCAGCAGCACAGCTGCAGCCACAGCTGCCAGGAACAGGCCTGGGCTCCCGCCCTGTGTGGGGGAGGGCAGAGGGTGGAGGGCTTCCTCTGGGGGCTCTGAGTAAACTCACCCTCACTCCACCTCTCTGACTTCATCCATCCAAGGCCGCTTGGCCAAGAGCCCAGGCAGGGTGAGGGGCTGTCTCCCAGACCAGGCCTGGGCTGCCTAGCAGAGGTGGGGGAGGGAGAGCTTCAGGCCTGGCCCAACTCTCCAGACACCAGGGGTAGCCCGCTGAGCTCTGAAATGCCAGAAGTTTAAGAAAAGAGGGAAGGGGGCAAGAGGTGGTGGTGGTAGTGGTACTTTGCTATTTAAAGGTAGAAGAATGCAAGGAAGTAAACCTTTTCTTCTCCATTTGTTCTTTGGCGATCCCATTGGAGAATTCCAGGAGGCACGCAGGATGACATCATGTTTTACAACTGAGAAATCTCAGTAATTCTGTAAAATGGAGCCCCTGCCTGCTCCATGTTCCTGATGGAAGCTGCTTTATATTTATGTGCTTAAAGCTGTATTTTATGTCACATTTAAATGAGGGTTTAATAATCTTAATTATCTACCAAAAGTAGATTATGGTGCATGAAGATCACATAAAATGAACTTCACTTCTCAGCATCACAAACATTTGGAATACATAAAGTCCAGGGATGGATATTAGAAGTAAGAAAAGTACAAAAGAAGTTTGCTTAAAAATAACAAAAAATTTAAAAAACGGATTCCCCCCTCCCCCCAATCCAAATAATTGTGGTCTAGGGAACCATCGGGATAAAGGCTTCCTTTGCTCACTCCTGTAATAAGAATGAGCTCATGCAGAACTGTATGCCCAAGTGTGTGCACCAGAAACACACGCATCACACACACAAGCACATACACCCACAGGGACAGGCACACAGCCGGGTTTCGGTTGTTCTAGGCACTTCATATCCACGTTCTTAAGTCTGCCACCTTCCCATCACATTTAACAAGTTACTTCTTTGGTGGCAGGACGTTTTCTTCGAAGAAGCCCTCGTTGACAACATTGCCCGCTGGGAAGTATCTGGCCACCACAAAGGAGGATCCGTCACTGGCGGGCGCCTTCCCCACGCCCATCTTCTTTGTGCTCTTCCATACCATGGCCGTGAAGTGTCCTGCAGGGGAACAGGCAGAGGGAGAGGGACACGGCTGAATTGGCAGAGCCGGAAGAAGGATGCGGCAGGGGATTGTTGAACCCCTGTACCATCTTGCCAGGCTCAGGTTAGCATGGTCTTCACAGACCCCCTGCAGGGAAAGGAGAGACAAAATGCTCTGACTGCCTGACTTCTTTTTTTTTCTTTCCCAAGATGGAGTCTCGCTCTGTCGCCCAGGCCAGAGTGCAGTGGCGTGATCTTGGCTCACTACAATCACCGCCTCCTGGGTTCGAGTGATTCTCCTGCCTCAGCCTCCCAAGTAGCTGGGACTACAGGTGCATGCCACCATGCCCAGCTAACTTTTTTGTATTTTTAGTAGAGATGAGGATTCACCATGGTCTCGAACTCCTGACCTCAGGTGATCCACCTGCCTCAGTCTCCCAGTGCTGGGATTACAGGCATGAGCCACCGTGCCTGGCCAGACTGCCTGACTTCTAAAGCAGGTCCTTTCCATCAGCCACACTAACCTTACCCACCTCACCACCTTCCAACAGTCTCCCAGAGATCACGACAAAGCCCAGTGGCCCCAACAATTAGGATGCCCCTCTACCTAGTGCCTGTGTCTAACTCTGTCCCCAAGCTGCAATCTCGAAGCTCTCCAGTGATCCCCTTTTGTCTTCATCTTACTGGACACCTGATGAACACTTCCTACTCTTCTCCTTTTCAAGGCACCCCTCCCCCTTTTGGTTTCTAGGATGCCACAGTCTGTTGCCATTCCTCCTGTCTCACTGCCTCCTCTTCCTCCTCCTCGCCCTCACTTACAGATATTGAAGGACCTGCACTTCCCAGGGCTTAATCCTGGGCTTTTTTCCTTTCCCTCTAAGCTCTCTTTAGGGAATTTCGTCTATCCCTGGCTCCCAAATTTATTTCTCCAGCTCAAATCTCTGTGTTCCAGACATAACTAATTACTGGAGATTTCCACATGGATGACTCATAGGCATCTCAGATTTAACCTTTCCAAACCTCACTCCCAGTTTTTGTGCCCCTAGATTTATTCCTCTCCCAGTCCTCCCATCTCCATCAGCAGTACCTCTGTGCACACACTGCCAGGGGGGAGGCTGCATTCCTCCCTCTCCTTCCTTTCCCCCACAACAACCTAGCATTCAGTCTTGAAGAATCCAACTCTAAAATGCATCTCAGGTCCACCCACTCCCAAACCCTTGGTCCCAACTGCAAACTTCTCTCACATGGACCATTGCAATAGCCTCCTGACTGGTTCTATGGCGTCCACCTGGGCCCCTCAAATTCATTTTCTTTTTTTTTTTTTTTTGAGATGGAGTCTCACTCTGTCACCCAGGCTGGAGTGCAGTGTCATGATCTCAGCTCACTGCAACCTCTGCCTCCTGGGTTTAAGTGATCCTCCCACCTCAGCCTCCTGAGTAGCTGGGACTACAGGTATGCGCCACCATGCCCAGCTATTTTCTTGTGTGTTTTTAGTAGAGACAAGGTTTTACCATATTGTCCAGGCTGGTGTTGAACTCCTGACCTCAGGTGCTCTGCCCACCTCGGCCTCCCAAACTGCTGGGATTACAGGTGTGAGCCTCATTTTCTACTTAGTATTCAGAGTGACCATTTTGAGATATAAATCATATCTGTTTACTTCCCTGCTTAACAGTCCTTCACTCGCTCCCCAATCCACCTAGAATGAAAGTGAATCCTTTGGTGCGGTGGCCTCCTCTCCATTCCTTGAACACACCAGGGTGTGTCCCACCACAGAGCCCTTGCACACTTTTTTTCTTCTCTTTTCCTTCTTTCTTCTTCTCTTTTTTCTCTCCCTCCCTCCTTCCCTCCCTCCCTCCCTCCTTCCCTTCCTCTTCTCTTTTTCTCTTCTCTTCTTTCTGACAGGATCTCTGTCACCTAGGCTGGATGGAGTTCAGTGGCGCGATCCTAGCTTACTGCAGCTTCTACCTCCAGGGCTCAGGAGACCCTCCCACCTCAGCTTCCTGAATAGCTGGGACCACAGGCACATGCTGCCACTGCCAGATCATTTTTCAAAAATTATTTGTAAAGCCGGGCATCGTGGCTCATGCCTGTAATCCCAGCACTTTGGGAGGCCAAGGTGGGTGGATCATCTGAGGTTGGGAGTTCGAGACCAGCCTGACCAACATGGAGAAACCCATCTCTACTAAAAATACAAAATTAGCCAGGCGCGGTGGCACGTGCCTGTAATCCCAGCAACTCGGGAAGGCTGAGGCAGGAGAATCACTTGAACCTGGGAGGCTGAGGTTATGGTGAACCGAGATGGTGCCACTACACTCCAGCCTGGGCAACAAGAGCAAAACTAGGTCTCAAAAAAAAAAAAAAAAAAATATATATATATATATATATATATATTTGTAGAGACAGGGTTTCCCTATGTTGCCTAGGACAATCTTGAGCTCCTAGGCTCAAGTGATCCTCCTGCCTCGGTTTCCCAAAGTGCTGAGATTACAGGTATGATCCATAACGCCTGGCCAAGACACTCTTCTGATGACCAACAACTTCTTGTCCCTTGGTCTTAGCCTAAATATCACTTGTTCAAAGAAGTCATTTGCAAACACCCCTTTATTTATTTATTTATTTTTGAGACGGAGTCTCACTGTCACCCAGACTGGAGTGCAGTGGCACGGTCTCAGCTCACTGCAACCTCTGCCTCCCGCGTTCAAGCAATTCTCCTGCCTCAGCCTCCTAAGTAGCTGGGATTACAGGTGCATGCCACCATGCCCGGCTAATTTTTGTATTTGTAGTAGAGACAGGTTTTACCATATTGGTCAGGCTGGTCTTGAACTCCTGACCTCAGGTGATTCACCCGCCTTGGCCCAGCCAAGTTTTGGTATTACAGGCGTGAGCCACCATGCCCAGCCTGTAAACACCCTTTTATTTACTGAACTTCTCCCTCCCAAGACATTCTTACCACACTGTTTTTTTCCCCTATGTACCATTCTTCCCATTTGTGTGATGCATTTGCTTGATTATTTGTTTACTGTTTGGCTCCTTCACCAGACTATGAGTCCATATGGGCAGAGGCCAAGTTTGTTTTAGTCACCAAAATACACCCAGTACCTTGGCATAACCTGGCACATGGAAAGTGTAAAATAAACGTTTGAAAGAATGAGTGGAATCGATGAATAAAGGTAATATAGAAGATCCATCTTGGACTCCAGTTCTGCCTTCACTGGAAGTACAGCCTTCTATGTTTTGAGCTTTTTGAGATTTCGACACATTGCAGCCTCGTTCAAATCCTTCTGCTCTGAGCCAAACATCTCAGTTCCTTTTCAAGCTACTTGCTCCAGCTCCAGACACCACCAGGTCTTGCTGAGGCCTATTAGCATCAGTCTCCCATTTCTCAGACTGCCTGTCCTTTCCTCTCTGGTCTTTTCAAGCTATGAATGTAGCTTAGCTTCCAAATCTCCTCCCATTTGGGAGTCAAAGAGTTGATGCTGTAATGCATTCCTTGCTCAATGATCATAATTTTTTTTTTTTTTTTTTTTGAGACAGAGTCTCACTCTGTTGTCTAGGCTGGAGTGCAGTGGCGCGATCTCAGCTCACTGCAACTTCTGCCTCCTGTGTTCAAGTGATTCTCATGCCCCAGCCTCCTGAGTAGCTGGGACTACAGGTGAGTACCACCACGCCCAGCTAATTTTTGTATCTTTAGTAGAGATGGGGTTTTGCCATGTTGACCAGGCTGGTCTCAAACTCCTGATCTCAAGTGATCTGCCTGCCTCAGCCTCCCAAAGTGTTGGGATTATGGGCGTGAGCCACCATGCCTGGCATAAATTCTTATTTCTTGGGGGAATAGAGGCGGGGTGTTCATCTCTTCCATTTTTATGGTTTAGCATTTACAGAGATCAATGAGACATTTATTTTCTGTGTCACAGGATAACAAATATTTGCTAAAGCAACACTGAAGAGATTGCTCTCTCCTAAATATCTGGCTTATGATTGGGCAAGCTATATGAGGGTAGGTGCCACATCTGTTTTACTGATCACCACATACCTAGTATTTAGCACTGGGCCTGGCACATAGTAGATGCTCAATAAATATTTGATGAAGAAAGGAAGAAACAGAGGGAGGGAGGGAGGAGGAAAATCATGATCAGAGTAGCTAAGATTCCCATAGGGTGGTTAAGAAAGAAAAAGGGCAACCACTTCACACCCAGTAGGATGGTTATTATAAAAAACAGAAACAAAAATAATAGAATATAACAAGTTTTGGCAAGGAAGTGGAGAAACTGGAACTGTTGTGCACTGCTGATGGGAATGTAAAATGGCACAGCTACTCTGGAAGACAGTATGGCAGTTCCTCAAAAAATTAAACATAAAATTGCAATATGACTTAGTGATTCCACTTCTAGGTATATACCCAAAAGTACTGAAAGCAGGGATTCAGATATTTATACACCCATGCTCCCAGCAGAGAGGTTAAATGATTGGCCCAAAGTCACACAGCCCGGCCGGGCGCAGTGGCTCACGCCTGTTTTCCCAGCACTTTGGGAGGTTGAGGTGGGTGGATCACTTGAGGTCAGGAGTTCGAGATCACCCTGGCCAACGTGATGAAACCCCATCTCTACTAAAAATAGAAAAATTAGCCAGGTATGGTGGCGCATGCCTGTAATCCTAGCTACTGGGGAGGCTGAGGCAGGAGAATTGCTTGAACCTGGGAGGCGGAGGTTGCAATGAGCCAAGACTGCGCCATTGCACTCCAGCCTGGGTAACAGAGTGAGACTCCATCTCAAAAAAAAAAAAAAAAAAAACCCCACAAAGTCACACAGCCCAAGTGTCCATCAACAAATGAAAGGATAAGCAAAATGTGGGATATATATATATGTATATATGTGTTTATATGTATATATGTGTGTGTGTATATAATAGAATATTATTCAGCTTTAAAAAGGAATTCTGAGGCCGGGCATAGTGGCTCATGCCTGTAATCCTAGCACTTTGGGAAACTAAGGGGGTGGATCACCTGGGGTCAGGAGTTTGAGACCAGTCGGGCCAATGTGGTAAAACCACGTCTCTACTAAAAATACAAAAATTAGCTGGGTGTGGTGGTAGGTGCTTGTAACCCCAGCTACTTGGGAGGCTGAGGCAGGAGAGTCGCTTGAACCTGGGAAGTGGAGGTTGCAGTGGGCCAAGACTATACCACTACACTCCAGCCTGGGTGACAGAGTGAGACTCCATCTCAAAAAAATAAAAAATAAAAAATAAAAAGGAGGCTGAGAGTGGTGGATCGCGCCTGTAATCCCAGCACTTTGAGAAGCCAAGGTGGGCGGATCAAGAGGTCAGGAGTTCGAGACCAGCCTGGCCAACATAGTGAAACCCCATCTCTACAAAAAAAAAAAAAAAAATTAGCTGGGCATTATGGCGGGTGCCTGTAATCCCAGCTACTTGGGAAGCTGAGGCAGGAGAATGTCTTGAACCCGGGAGGCAGAGGTTGCAGTGAGCCAAGATCAGGCCATTACACTCCAGCCTGGGCAACAGTGTGAGACTCCTTCTCAAATAAAATAAAATAAAAAGGAATTCTGACACGTGCTCTAAGATGGGTAAACCTTGAAAACATGATGCTAAGTGAAATAAGCCAGACACAAATGGACAAATACTGTATGATTCCATTTATATGAGGTAGCTAGAATAGTTAAAACCAAAAGCAGAACAATGGTTGGGGTGGGGTGGGTGGGGATGATTTCCAGATGAAACTGTTCCACCTCAGATCATCAGGCATTAGATTCTCATAAGGAGTGTGTAACCTAGATCCCTTGCATGAGGAATTCATAATAGGGTTTGTGCTCCTATGAGAATCTAATGCCACTGCTGATCTGACAGGAGGCGGAGCTCAGGCAGTAATCTCACTCGCCCACCGCTTACCTCCTGCTGTGCGGCCCAGTTCTTAACAGGCCATGGGCCCATACAGGTCCACCACCCAGGAGTTGGGGACCCCTGGTCTAAGGGGTACTGAGTTTTAATCTGTGAAGATGAAAATAATTCTAGAGATGGATGGTGGTGATGATTGCCTAACAGTGTAAATGTATTTAATGCCACGAATTGTACACTTAAAATGGTTAAAATGGTAAATTTTCAGTTATATATGCTTTACCACAATTCCTTTTTTTTTTTTTCTAATACATGGCTTCACTCTGTTGCCCAGGCTGGAGTGCAGTGGTGCAATCATGGTTCACTGCAACCTCAACCTCCTTGGCTCAAGCAATCCTCCTACCTCCTACCTCAGCCGCCTGAGTAACCAGGGCCACAGGCACATGCCACTGCACCCAGCTAGTTTTTTAATTTTTTAATTTTTTAATTTTTTTTTTGGAGATGGAGTCTCGCTCTGTCACCCAGGCTGGAGTGCAATGGCGCAATCTCGGCTCACTGAAACCTTCACCTCCCAGATTCAAGCAATTCTTGTGCCTCAGCCTCCCGAGTAGCTGGGATTACAGATGTGTGCCACCACGGCTGGCTAATTTTTGTATTTTTAGTAGAGATGGGGTTTCGCCATGCTGGCCAGGCTGGTCTTGAACTCCCAACCTCAGGTGATCCGTCCACCTCAGCCTCCCAAAGTGCTGGGATTACAGGCATGAGCCATGGTGCCTGGCCTAGTTTTTAAATTTTTTTGTAGAGACGGGGTCTTGCCATATTGTTCAGGCTGGTCTTGAGCTCCTGGACTGAAGGGATCCTCTTGCCTTGGCCTCCCAAAGTACTGGAGTTACAGGCATAAATCACCACATGTAGCCTATTTTACTAAAAAATTAAAAAAAGAAAGTGGGAGAGAGAGGAAGAGACTGGTGTCCACACTCTTCTAGTTCTTTAGGGAAGAGACAAAGTTGGTGCTTCCCATTGCATCCTGTGTATGGTAAGGACTGAAATAAATGTTTGTGGATTAAATTCTATTTTTTCCCCTATAGTTAAACTTCTTTTAAAACCTTTTTTTTTTTTTTTTTTTTTTTTTGAGACAGAGTCTCACTCTGTTGCCCAGGCTGGAGTGCAGTGGCATGATCTCATCTCATTGCAACCTCCACCTCCTGGGTTCAAGTGATTCTCCTGCCTCAGCCTTCTGAGTAGCTGGGATTACAGGTGCACACCACCACACCCAGCTAATTTTTGTATTTTTGGTAGAGATGGGGTTTTGCCATATTGGCCAGGGTGGTCTTGAACTCCTGATCTCAAGTAATCCACCCGCCTTGGCCTCCCAAAGCACTAGGATTACAGTCATGAGCCACCATGCCTGGCCATTTAAAACATTTAAAAATTTAGCTATAATTTATTTCTTTGTCTGCATTTGCAGAGGACTGAAAGTTACTAAATTGTTTATGAAAATAATCAAATGTAAACACGAATCTATACAGTTGACATGATACAATTGAAGAAGGAAAAGAAAACAAACCCTAAGTACAATTATGCATATTTGCCACTATCTTTAAACTTATATTAACTGCTATTTAATAAGCTCTGCTGTTTACTGCTGTTTAATAAGGAGACCACATGCTGGGGCCATTGACCTTCCCACTCTCTGTCTCCCAGTAAAGGAAGAAGATGCCATTTATCCACTGGTTGCCAAGAAAATAATTAGACACAAAGTGCACATCAGCAGCACAAGTGCCTGTGGCAGCCTTTTCCAAGCTGATGAGGCTAAGCAATCTTTTTTCTCGCGGGGGTGGTTTTTTGTCTGCACAGACGGAATTAAGCTATGGGTATTCAGAGATGAAGTAAATGACACAACTTCCTTAGCAACCATCAAATACACACTGGTTGCTAACTCTAGTCCACTAACGAAGGTTCCTTTTTGTTTTTCCTAAAGGGATGACATCTTCTTTCCTGCTGTGAATCAAACTTCCTAGAATATATCTTTGAAAAACACACTAAATATGTCACAGTATAGCCTCGCAAGGGAATAATGTGCAGAGGTAAGAAAGAATGAAAGAGCACTTTTTGTATGATATGCCACACTCTCTGACAAGCATAAAACAGGTCATATACTCTGACACCAGAGTGCAGAAAAGGGAAGAGAACATTTATACACACATGCTGGCGTAAGCACAGGATAACTGCAGAATGATTCACAGGAAACTGGTATCTCTGGTTGTCTCTTGGGAGTGAAAGTGCTAGGGGTCAGGGCTGGAAAGAAAACTTTTCACCTTCGATAGCTCCCAATGTTCATATCATATAAAAATATTATTCATCAGAAGGCTAAGGTGGGAAAATTGCGTGAACCTGGAAGGTGGAGGTTGCAGTGAGCCGAGATTGCGCCATTGCACTCCAGCCTGGGCAATGGAGTGAGACTCTGTCTCAAAGGAAAAAAAAAAATATATATATATATTTTTATTTATATATATTTTATTTATATATATATTTATTTTATATAAATAAATAAATATATATTTAATTTATATAAAATTCATTCAGAATAAGCATACATAATAAAACATAAATAAACATAAACATAATTTAAACAGAATATATCAAAGTAATGATAAGACATTATTTCTCTTCACTCAGCACACTGCAGTGACTGACTAGCATCCTTCATCACAAGATGCTGGCCTGGGTGGGGCTGGATTATAGGGTATTTCTTTTTTTTTTGGAGACAGTCTCACTCTGTCGCCCAGACTGGAGTGCAGTGGTGGGATCTTGGCTCACCACAACCTCCAGGATTCAAGCAGTTCTCGTGTCTTAGCATCCCGAGTAGCTGAGATTACAAGCATGCATCACCACACCTGGCTAATTTTTATATTTTTAGTAGAGATGGGTTTCACCATGTTGGCCAGGCTGATCTTGAACTCCTGACCTCAAATGATCTGCCTGCCTCGGCCTCCCAAAGTGTAGGGATTACAGGTGTGAACCACTGCACCTGGCCAAAGGTATTTCAAAGGCTCTTTCACCTACAACAAGGACTCAGGTCAGGGAATCCATGAACAGAGATGCAGCAAGGAGGAGTTGCAGACAGGGTCTGGGGGAGGCTGAGGCAGGATGGGCATGAAGATCTTTAAGGGTCTTGCAAGCCCCCAGTATGACCCCACCCAAAATCTCATTCCTGTCTTAGGATCAGGCTCTGTCTGCCCCCAGGCACTGCCTGTTGGTAACTGGAACAGCAAAAGGGCTGGCTGCTCTGAGATTTTCCTCTTTAGGGACGGGAGGTGTAGAGCAATGAGTGAAACGAGTAGTCAGTGATCATGGAAAGTTGGGCTCTGACTCTTGTGAGATTCCTGTCTTGGAGTGAGAGTGGTGGAAAAAGCATCATATCAGGGACAGAAGGCATGAGAAAGGCTGCTTCCCTTTTCTAGGCCTCAGTTTCTTCCTCTCCAAAATGGGTAGAATAAAGCCCCACTTTTTTTTTTTTTTGAGACAGTCTCGTCCTTGTTGCCCAAGCTGTAGTGGGCGATCTCCGCTCACGGCAACCTCTGCCTCCCAGGTTCAAGTGATTCTCCTGCCTCAGCCTCCTGAGTAGCTGGGATTACAGACACCTGCCACCACACCTGGCCTTTTTTTTTTTTTTTTTTGCATTTTCAGTAGAGACAGGGTTTCACCATGTTGGCCAGGCTAGTCTTGAACTCCTGACCTCAGGTGATCCACCCGCCTTGGCCTCCCAAAGTGCAAGGATTACAGGTGTGAGCCACCGCGCCCAGCCTGTGGAGGCACTTTCTAATTACCACGTGGTGTGCACACACATGCACAGTGCTAGTTAATAACTTGCTCGGATACGTGTCTGATTGCTCAAGAATCTTGCTCATGGGAAAAGCAAACCCAGAAGCCATGAAATAAGAAGTCTTCTGGACACCATCTCTATTAAAAGAAGACAAGGTCCTGCCTACACATCCTTAATCAATAGCAGGAGCTTGTTACTGCTCCCTCCCCACACCCTTAGGTATCCTTGCCCTAGAATCACCTGTTCACACTCAAAGCCCTGCCAGCCTGGCCTGGAGTCCTGCAGGGGTTAATGGAGGGGAGGAATGCCTCAGCAGATGCTTCTGCCTCTGCCCCAGAGTCCCAGGAACAACGCAACGCAACATGGTTGCAGAAACCCCCACCCAGAAGGGCAGGCAGCAAACCACAGGAAACGGTGACTGGCGCTGAGAACCTGTCACTTCCGCTTCTGGAGCACCCCTCTAGAGGGTGGAAGGCCGCAAGGCTCTACTTGTGGGTGGGACAGGTGGGGTAGGAGGAACGAGGTGAGCAGAGTCCCTTTTTCTGTTTTCCTGGTGCCTTCTGGTCAGAGAAACTCCCACCCCCTTCTAACACCATCCTGGGCCCCAGGCGGCTCTGAGTCAGTTTTGAGGAAAGACAAGGAGCCTGGTGAGCCCAGCAAAAGGCAGCGGGAGCCCAGGGCACAGGGCCGCTGCCCAGAGGGATCCTGGGGCACAGGGCGGCTGCCCGGAGCTTTTGTCAGGGGAGGCCTATGGGAAGGGAACATGGACGCACAGAAGGTTCCTCCCTACACTTGAATCACCAGCTCTCAGGATATCCCTTAGAAGCCACCTTCTCCCTCTCCCCTGGGAAGAGGGGACAGGAATTGACTCAAGTCCACACAGCAAAGGGTGCCAGAGCTGAGACTAGATCCAGGTTCTCTGCACCCCAAGGTCCTGAACTGCAAACTAGAGCAGAAAGGGGAAGGGAGAAAGCCAGGGAGACCGCAAGGGTGGGGGAAGGGTGTGGGGTGTGGCGGGAGGTGTGCCAGCAGCTTGAGCCTTCTCCTGATGGCCCCAGGGAGCCATGACAATTGAATCAGGAGAGCATCAGGGGCAGAGACAATTTTAGAAGTATTGAGGCTGCTGGAGAGCAGGATGGATTGCAGAAACAAGACTAGACGCAGGGTGACCAGTTCAAGAATGAAGCTGCAAGCAGCTTTGGAAATCCAGTCTCCTGTGACACACTCCAGGAATGGGAAGAGCTCTGAGCTGATGGGGCAGGATTCAGCAGCTGGGGGCTCACAGAGGGAGCAGAGCACGTAGCAGGGGGAAGCTGGAGATGTAATGGGAAAAGGAGAGCTTTGGTCTGTGGTCAAGGTCAATCCAGAGAAACATAGAAGAGGTTAAACAGGAAGGAAAGGGTTGATTTTTTTAGAGGACTGGTTCCTCTCTGAAGTCAGACACCCAACCTGCATTGCTGCCCAGGGCCAGGCCCCTGGTGAGACCCTGCCACTCACCAGTCCCCGAGGTGAAGCCAGGCTGCTGGAAGTTATAGTTCTTGATTTCGCTGTACCATCTATCAGCCACCTCCTTTCCTGTGTGGAAATGACATTGTTCTAAAACTCAGCCACAAAATCCACCCACTCCCTATTGCCTGCATCTCCTCCCATTAGCCCCAAGCCACCTATCCAGCAATTAGACATCTGAGAAAGCCCCAGTCAGCTGATGCATCCTGGATGCTGCTTTGCAGACTCCTAGGGACTCCTGCCCATGAGCATGGCCAGGCTGAAGAGTGGGCCTTCTGGAGGGCTGGGAAGAGCACTGGCCTGGGGTCAGGGAACCTGCACCTATCCCCACACAATCCACACACACTGACTTGCTGTGTAATCCTGGGCAAAGCCTTCCCTCTCTGGGTCTCAGTACAATGAAAAGTTTGAAGGCAATATACTGCAAGGGCCTTCTGCTGATGCTCCGAGTTTCTAGGAGACTATACTGTCATCTCACCCCACGTGCAGCTCTTGAAACATCCATAGTTGGAAAGACAATCAGGCTGGTAAGCCAAGGATCTCTACTGTGGGCAGTAGAGTCCTCACCTGGGGCATCCACCGTTCCCACAGGTGTTGATATGGGCAGGCGTTTCCCTGGGAGCTGATGCTCTCCTGGCCAGAGCCAGGAGTGGGGACCTCAGAGCAGTCAGTCTCAAATGTGTGCAAGAATCTTGTTAATGGGAAGATTCCGATTCAGTAGGTCTAGGATTCTGCATTTCTGCTCCCAGATGCTACTGCTGATCCATGTTCCACACATCAGCCTCACCTGGAGAGCATTTAACAAATACTAATGCCTGGGTCCTTCCTCAGACCAACTGTGTCTGTCTCTGGAGGAGAGACTCAGGCGTTTTTTTTGTTGTTGTTTGTTTGTTTGTTTTTTTCTTTCTGAGACGGAGTTTTGCTCTTGTTGCCCAGGCCGGAGTGCAACGGCACGATCTCAGCTCACGGCAACCTCCACCTCCCAGGTTCAAGCGATTCTTCTGCCTCAGCCTCCTGAATAGCTGGGATTACAGGCATGTGCCACCATGCCCGGCTAATTTTTGTATTTTTAGTACAGATGGGGTTTCTCCATGTTGGTCATGCTGGTCTCGAACCCCTGACCTCAGGTGATCAACCTGCCTCGGCCTCCCAAAGTGCTGGGATTGCAGGCATGAGCTACTGTGCCTGGCCTGGTATTTTTTTAAAAGTTTCACAAAAGATTCCAATGTGCGGCCAGAGTAGGGAACCACTGTCTCAGAGACCACCTACCCAACCCCCTCTCTGTAGAGACGGGAAACTGGGGGCAGAGGAGGGAGTGACCTGCTTAAGGCTTCCAAGGGAGCCCGTGCAAGGCTGGGATGGACTGTGCCTCCTGAATGCCCAACTTCCTGTCCTATGCCCTTCTCCCGGGGCCCATCAAGGGCCACAGCCTGGGCTTGGGAAGGAGCCTGCAGGCTGAGGGCGAGGCCTCGGAGGGAGGGGTGAGTAGGGGGTTCCCCAGGAGCTCACACACGCCTCCCAGTGGGGGTGCCAAGGACCATGCTGCACAGGAGCCCTGGCTTAGGCTGCCCTAGGGAAACCAAGAGGACTCGGGGGAACTCCCAGGAATGTGAGGCCGGGGAGGGAATGAGTCATTCTCCCACTGGTGTTTGGAGAAAGCTTCAGAGATCCAGATAGCTCTCCAATATTCTTCCTAAAAAGCCACATCAGGGCTGTCAGGGTCAGAGGGTCAGAAAGCTCAAGAATGTCCGGGCAGCACGTGGGAGCATTCCAGATTGAGACCTTGCATGGAGACATTGTCTTTTCCATTATTATTATTTTTTCCAAAATGGAAAAAGCTCTATTGCTTTTCTTCTATTACAAAAGTAATACACCAGCACTACTGGTAGTGGATCACCAGTACAGTAGGAAAGTAAAATTTCTCGGGAAGAAAACAACATTTCTCGGTAGCTGGGGATGCTCTGGTGCCCGCAGAATCAGGCTGAGATTCTGTACAAAAGCGGTCTGTCTCCCCAACCCCCACTCCTTGGCCTGCGAGCTTCTCCAAAAGTGGGGGCCTGGTCAGTCTGACTCATCTCTGTGTCCCTGGCACCCGACACAGGCCTGGCACTGAGCCAGCCATCAGAGACCTTGTGGTGAACTGAAGTCAGCCTGGGAGCAGATTCAGAGAGCTCTGGTTCTCCTTTCTTTCCTTTCCTAGGCCTGTGGCTACACCGTGAGGGTGCTGGGGCCAGGAGGCATTTGAGGAGGACTTGTCCTTCTTCCAGCTCCCGCAGAGAGGAGAGGAGCTGAAAATGTAACCCACCTGTCTGATCGTAGGATGCCCATGCAAGGTTCTCCCCACACTGGCCGCGGCTGGACTCTGGGCTGTGCTTGAGGATCCTCGTGCTGGCCAGGGCTTCAGAATACCTGCAGAGTCCACAGTGCCTCCTCAGAGCAGGTGCAGTTCAGAGAACCCCCAAAGTATGTGTCCCAAGCTAGTGTGGCTGAGTTTCCTTCCCTGCCCAGGGCTCGCAGAGGAGCTAGAGCTGCATGACTGCTGCTGAGCCTCCCAGCAGTCCCATTCCACACAGGAGCAAGTCGAGGCTCAGGGGAACAAAGGGACCTGCCCAGGTGAGTGACAGAGTGGTTATTCAAGTGTGGTTGTATCTGACCCCAAAACCCGGTCCCCGAAACCATGCAGGGCCCCCCAACCTTTTTTTTTTTTTTTTTTTTGAGATGTTGTCTCACTCTGTCACCCAGGCTGGAGTGCAGTGGCATGATCTTGGTTCACTTGGTTCACTGCAACCTCCACCTCCCGGGTTCAAGCGATTCTCCTGCCTCAGCCTCCCGAGTAGCTGGGACTACAGGCACCCGCCACCACACCTGGCTAATTTTTGTATTTTTAGTAGAGACAGTTTCACCATGTTGGCCAGGCTGGTCTTGAACTCCTGACCTCAGGTGATCCGCCCACTTCGGCCTCTCAAAGTGCTGAAATTACAGGTGTGAGCCACTGTGCCTGGCCACAGGGCCCCTTTGTGACTGCAGCAGTGGCACATGAAGGGCCCAAGTCACCCGGATGTGCTAGGGGACTCACTGTTGAGCCTCCCGGTTGAGCTTCTTGCAGAGCTTCAGTGGGGGGACGCCGTGCTTCTGCCGATACTCATTGTGGGCCTTCAGGACCTCATTATGAAACTGTTTGGAAGCTGGAATGATTGCAAAATGGAGAATGGCTCAGTGCAGAGAAAACACTCATCAAAAGTGTAATGGCATGCTGAAAGCAACACCCAGCTCAAACCTCAGGCCATGTGGACGGGCTGCTGCTCCCCTCCAACACCTGGCACCCCAGCCAAGTGGCCCTGCTCCACGCCACTGCTCACCCTACCTGGCATTGTGCTCCATATCTCTGCACATCTAAAGCCCATGGATCATGTGGGGCCTTATGGGCCATGTTAGGGATTTGGGTCTTTATCCAAGGCAATGGGGAAGCCACTGAAAGGGAGCAGGGCAGTGAGATCCATGTGTTTCTCAAAGACCCTGCTGGCTGCTAAGTGGAGGATGCACAGAAACACAGAGCACATTTGGGGACCTGGACAGTCAGCAATAGGACTTCAGAAGTAAAATATCTGAAGGAGACCGGGTATCTCAGGCTGGATCTAGGGAGAGCAGAGGGGACTGGAATGGGCCAGAGCTGGGAGTCCAGAAAGAGGCCTCCTGGCTGGGGAGGAAGAAACCTATGCTGGGTGAGTGAAGCCCAGGAGACAGGGACAGACAAAGAGACAAGGGAAGGACAGCCCTGGGGAAGCAGAGTGTGAGGGTGAGTAGGTGCCGACTTGACTGAATTAAGGCATACCTCGAGAATTGGTAAAGCATTATTTTGGGGTGTGTTTGTAGGGGTGTTTCCAGAGGACACTGGTGTGTGAGTCTGAGTGGGGAAGATCCACTCTCAACGTGGGTGGGTGCCATCCAATCAGACAACCTGGGGACCCACACAGAAACCTACTGCAGGGGCAGAGCCAGCACACAGTCCCCACTAGGACAGTGCCTAATGGAGCTGCAGAAGTGCAGCCACCCCCAAGACCCCAGAACTGTGGAGCTACCAGCAAGCAACACGGGCCTGGGAAGGCTGAAAGCACGAGGCTTCGACCTGAGAGAGCTGAAGCCGGACAGCCCTAAGCCTTGGGGATGGGGCTGCCTGAGGCCCTGAGGCCCAACTCCCACCCAGTGTGCCCAGGAGGCAGGAGATGGAATCAGAGGGGATTATTCTCCAGCCTTAAGATTGAATGTTTTCCCTACTGGGTTGTGGACTTATTTGGGACCAGTTACCTTCTTTCCCATTTCTCCCTTTTGGAATGAGAATGTCTATCCTATGCCTGTCCCACCACTGTATTTTGGAGTAGATAAGTTGTTTTGATTTCACAGGCTCACAGCTGGAAGGAATATGTCTCTCGGTGAAGTGTGCCTTAAATCTCACCTGTATCTAATTTAGATGAGACTTTGGACTTTGAGTTGGTGCCAGAAGAAGTTAAGACTTGGGGCTATTGGGACGGAATGAATATATTTTGTATGTGGGGAGGATATGAGTTTTGGGGAGCCATGGGCAGAATGCTTTGGTTTGAACATCCCCTCCAAAACTCATGCTAAAATTTAATTGTCAACCTAACAGTGTTGAGGAGTGAGATCTTTAAGAGGTGATTAGAGGGCATTATCACAGGACTGGGCTCCTGGTAAAAGAATGAGTTTGGCCCGGCCTTCTGCCTGTCTTGAGTGCTTACTTGCCCTTCTGCTTTTCCATGGGATAATGCAGCATGAGGGCTTCACCAGATGCCAATGTCATGCTCTTGGACTTCCCAGCCTCCAGAACTGTGAGCCAAATAAATGGTTTTTTTTTTTTTTTTTTTTTTTTTTTTTTTTGAGATGGAGTCTCGCTGTGTCGCCCAGGCTGGAGTGCAGTGGCCAGATCTCAGCTCACTGCAAGCTCCGCCTCCCGGGTTTACGCCATTCTCCTGCCTCAGCCTCCCGAGTAGCTGGGACTACAGGCGCCAGCCACCTCGCCCGGCTAGATTTTTGTATTTTTTAGTAGAGACGGGGTTTCACCGTGTTAGCCAGGATGGTCTCGATCTCCTGACCTCGTGATCCGCCCGTCTCGGCCTCCCAAAGTGCTGGGATTACAGGCTTGAGCCACCGCGCCCGGCCATAAACGGTTTTTTAATAAATTATCCAGTGTGTGGTATTCTTTTATAGCAGCAGAAAATGGACTAAGACACAGAATAGGAGAAGAGTGTAGCAAAGAAAGTGGAGGTGGTGGGAGGGTGAGTGGTATGATCAGCAGGCCCAGGGCTGCAGTGGGGGAAGAGGTGAAGCCCATGCCCAATTAGGTCATGATCTCAGAAAGGGCAAAGTCAAGGAGGCTGTGGTTAGGGAGAGAATAAGTAGGTGAAGCCAAAAGCAAGCAAGATCAATAGTGAACAGAAGCCATACCAATTTGGATCTGAAATGATCCCCATCCATCCATCCATCCATCCATCCATCCATCCATCCATCCAACATCCTCCATCCATCCATCCAATATCTTCCATTCATCTGTCCATCCACCATTCATCCAACATCCTCCATCCATCCAACATCCTCCATCCATCCACCCATCCACCTAATATCCTCCATACATCTATCCATGCAACATTGTCATCCATCTAACATTACCCATCCATCCAGCATCATTCATCCACACATCTGCCATTCATCCAAGGCCCATTCATCTATCCTCCATTTATCTGTTCATCTGCTCTCTGAGTGCTTCCCCTGTGCCATGTCCCATATCGTGTGCTAAGGGTCCAGAGACAAGTCAGTCACGTGTTGCTCTCAAAGAGCTCACATACAGAAGGCAGGCAGCCTTGTAAACAGACACTAGCCATGTGATAGGTGCCAAGATGCAGGTAAGCATAGATGCAAAAGGAACTTGGAGATTAACCTAACATGGAGTCAGGAAGGAGGCAACTCCCAACACGAGGCCCCAGAAATGTCTGAACAGGGGCCAGCCAGCCAGGCTATGATGAAGACACTGAGCACCTTACTCGGGAATCTGCGAGTTCCCTTCTGTGGAAATGGGGGTGAGTTGGATGGGTTCTGAGTGAGGGCCACAGAAGGCCCTTATGCTGAACTGGTCCCATCAGGCCACAGCCTGTCCCTCAAAGACTGGCTGTGGGTAGTGGCAGGAAGGGTGTGAACCATAAAGGAAGTGCCACGCTCTTCCTCTACCCTGGGTCACCTTCACCGGTGCCTTTCTCCTACTCTGCTGCCTTTCACCCAAGGCTGAGGAGATGATGCAACAGGGAGTCCTCGTCCCTTTTCTCATAGCCAGATCTCCCATGTCTCCTGGGCCCTCAAGTCAAACCCCATGGAATTTCTGAGGGGATGTAAGGGAAAGAAGACCCAGGGCTTGCCTTCAGGGGGGTTGGGGTGTGCAGACCCAGGAGCTACAGACCCAGGAGGGGAAGGTAACTGCAGGTCACACCTGCATGGTGGAGCTGTCCATGGGCCTTCTGAGAAAGAGGAAGTAGACTGTTAGATAAAGGGTACGTGGACCAAGCTCTAGAACTTGGGCTCATTAAGGCTGTCCAGTGAGGTCCAGTCACAGTAATGTGGTGTGGGCAGGGCAGGGATATGGGGGCTCTGAAACTTGGGATTGTGAGGTTTTGGTTGCCAGGCAGAGGTGGGGAGACCTGGAGGTGGAAACTGATCATGGGGACAGGCGTTAAGGCAGAGGGCGGAGCTACAACCTGAAGTATCAGGACTTCCTGGCCAACAGGCCGACCAAGCCCTTGTCAATAGGAAAAACAAAGATTTCAGGTCTACGGTGGAGAGGAGAAAAGGCAGAGGTATTGTTTAACGTGTATAGAGTTTCAGTTTGGCAACATGAAAAAGCTGTGGAGCTCTGTTGCATAGCAATGTAAATATACTTAACTCTACAGAACTGCACACTTAAAAATTTTTAAGATGATACATTTTATATTATGCATTTTTACCTTGACAACCAAAAAGATTTCAGGGTTAGCATGTTAATGTGGTATTTGGGATAAGGAGTGAGAGAGGCTTTTAAAGAATATCTCACAGGGAAATGCCAGGGGCGATGGCAACTCATGGGACCCAGATGGGGGTCTTGTTGACCAGTTTAAGAAGTCAGCTGGGTAGCATGGCCTCCAGGAACCCAAGGGTTCTTGGGCCATGGGCTGCTTCCCCAGCCTGGTCCCTGCTTTGTGCAAGAGACAGTGGTGACTTGAGGTGTGTTGAGGCTGGAAAGGGGGGTTTAATAAGGAATTGGTACAAGGATGGGGAATGTTCAGCCTGGAGAGGATCAGCCTCTGGAGGACACACTGGAGGCCCCTGATGAATTCTGGGACCCTGAGGGAAAGCTGGGGCCAGTGGGTAGAAAGGCAGAATGACAGATTTCAGCTCAGTCTAAGAAAGATCTTTCCTAGTTAAAGCTTCTGACGACCTAAAGGAGCTACCTCACAAGGTAGTGAGCTCTCTACCACTTAAGGAATTCAAGCAGGTGAGCCCCTCTTGGAGGGACTCAGGGCCTGAGTCAGAGGACCTTCAAGTCCCTTCCAATCCTGAGATCCTATAACATCCCGCTGGGGTAGGAGTGAGAGGAGACAAGACGAACAACTGACCCAAGACGTGAAGGAGTTTCCCAAACAAGCTTCTCTCAGGAGACACCGATCAGAACGGGTGAGTGTGCAGGCAAGGGCCCATATGGGTGACACCGCCAAGGTGACAGGGGTCCCCATCCAAGTGGCAGGGTTGTCCAGGCCCATCCTAAAGTCCCTTCTAGCTCCCATGTCCCGGACAGGCCACGGTGGGTCTCGTAGGACACCACGGGAGATGCATGAGGCTGAGTGGCACGTGCAGTGGTGACCACAGATGCGTCAGGGAAAGGAGGGCTCCCTGGAGGAGGTGTTCCTGGCTCAGGAAGCATGAATGGAGGAGGCAAACAGCAGAGAAAGAGCCAGGGTGAAGGGACCACGTGTATCCTGGGGCTCTGAAGAGGAGGGGGAGACAGGGGAGTGGGTGGCTCGCTAAGGGGAAGCCAGTTTAAAGGCAGCCTGAGTGCTGGGGTCAGTTTGCACTAGATCCTATAGTGCTGGAGGCCCTTAAGTTTCCTTGGCAGAGAGGGACATATAAGGCTGCTAAAAACTAGGTCACTGCACTCCCAGAATGTGGGAAGTAAAAAGAAACAAAAGTGAAAGTTCATGTGTCCAAGCAAAGCTCAGTGCCCAAAAGCTGCAGCTAGGCACTGTGTCCGCCAATGCCAGGCCCCTGAGCCAGGGTTCTCTGGAAGGGGCCAGGAGGTCTTTCTGGTAATCGGTGGCGGGGAAGCCCTCTCTCACCACTCCTGCCAACCACACCTTGGGCAGCCCCAGGAGTCCCCTCCCACCGAGGCAACCAGCCCTAGCCCTGGTGGCTCCTCTGAGAGGGCCGCCGCCCCAGGGAGGCAAAGTTATCACAGGCAGCCACACCTAGCAAGAAGCACACCCCACCCCCACCGAGAAAAACCCAAGAATACAGATAAACATAAGGAAAAAAAAGTCAGAGAAAAGCTGTCCATCTCCCAGTTAGGCAGGGAGCGCCCTCCCAGCCACCCTACGATGGGGGATGGGCAGGGATGACGTCCTCATTGTGTAGGAGGGTAAACTGAGGCTGGAAAATCCACACGGCTTCAGAGTGCCAGCCCTGAGGTAGGAGGAAGTTGCAGGCCCACCCATCCCAGGCCTGCTTTCTCCCGCTCTCTGGGCATGTGCTGGGCCTACGCATGATCTTATTTCTCGCCATCTTCTGTGGGAGCTGCCATGGCCTTACCCATGTTTTTTTCTTTCTAATTAGGAAACTGAGGCTTGAGAAGGGAAGTTACCTGCCCAAATTCCCACAACTAGTCCAGATCCTATGCAAAGCCCTGTCCTAAGCCCCCATCCCTCCTCAGGGTCACGGGAGACAAAGGGAATGACGGAAAGAGACAGGGGGTGACTGAGGAGGCCTGGGAGGGGGATCAGACTCGAGGACAGCTGAGGAAAGCAGTAGAAGAAAATAGACAGGGGTGGCAGCTGCCTTCAGATCTCTGAATTGAGCAAAGGAGAGGAAGGAAAAGAAGAGAAGAACGAAGGCTTCTCAAGAGCCTCCTCTGTGCCAAGCCCTTTTCTAGCACACCTGGCTGAGGGACCCCAGGGGAAATTAGGGACTATGGAGTGCAGGTTACCAGGGTGCCAGACTTGGGGCTTAAAAGAAAGGTCAGAGCTGCTAAAAGGAGGCAGGAGCTGCCTGGGCCTGGCTCCCCAGGGCTGAGGGAAGGGGCTGGGCTGTCTCTGCTGGGGTGGAGGGTATAGATGTCCTAGGTGGGACTGCACTGGGTTCTCGAAGGTCCTTCTGGAGGCCAAGCCTCTACTGCTGGAGGCTCTGCAGAGATTCTGAGGACAAAACAAAAAGCCATGCGTGGTGACTCATGCCTGTGGTCCCAGACTGAGATGGGAGGATCCCTTGAGCCCAGGAGATCAAGGCTGCAGTAAGCCATGATCACACAACTGCACTCCAGCTGGGGTGACAGAGCAAGACCTTGTCTCAAAAGAAAAAAAAAAAAGATTCTGAGGAGGTGTACGCCCCTCCTCTACCATTTAAACTTTTGGTTGAGACAGGCTCTTCCCTCAGCATCTTCCTCCTCTCCTGAGGCCTCCCTGAGCCCAGCCTGACTCACTCCTCTGCCCTCTCCAGGCTCCTCATGAAAGAGCTGGTGACTGTCAGGGCCCAGGGCAGGAACTGCGAACAGGCCCCTCCGCCCCCTTGGCAAAGGCTGGAAAGAAACCTGGTTCCCCCTTGGGGGCAAAGCTGGTTTTACTTGTTTATCAGGAAGAAAGAATAAAAAGTTGGCAGTTTAAGGGAAAAAAAAGAACGAATTTCAGCTGGCTAACTCCTGCTCTTTAAGCTGGTTCTGGGAATTTCAACAGCCAAATCCCCACTCTGCCTGGTATTGGCCATGCGATCTTGGACACGTTGCTTCAACACTCTGTGCCTCCTTTCCCCATACATAAAATGGGAACAGCAGTATTGAACCCTCACTACAGCCTAGTGTAGTGCAGTGGGCAGTGTAGTGAGGGTGAAATGAATTCATCTATGTTAATGCTTTCGAACAGTTCTGGAATATAATGAACAGTTATTAAATGCCAACTGTAATTATTATTATTACCATTGGACAGGGACAGAAAGCTTTTGGGCTTTGGCTTTGGAAGAACCTGTTCCTGCTCCTTCCGGGTCAGGTCTCCTCTTGTCCTGCCTTTACATTGACGTTTGATGGCCTTTTTCAGCCCCTCTGAGCTTGGATATTTGCTAAGTGAATGAGTGAGTGAACAAACGAATGAGGTTCTCACTTCAGCACAGTGAAGGCGGGACAGGATTCCTCTCTTCATTACAGATGAGGAAACTGGGCTCTTTGGATGGTGGGGGGCATGCGGATTGTCCAAGGCCACACAGAGTCCACATTAGAGCCGGGTGTAAGAATGCCCCTCCCTTTACCCCCTCCCCTGCTCCAAATCTCCCACACTTTCCACTTTACATATTGCTTCCTCTTTTCCAAATGGCAAGAATGATGTCTATGAGGAGTTGCTCAATTGCTTACGGGAACAAGGCATCCCCTCCCCCCAAGCATTAGCCTCCCCTAGGCTGTCCCTCTCCATAGAAAGTGGTTGTAATTGAAGGGGAGGCAGCCGTTTTCCAGCCCTGCCTGCCTACTGTCACTCAGGCACATCCCTGTCCCTCTGGGCCCCAGGTTCCCCATCTGTGTGTGAAAGAAGGATGACATCTATGGTTTTCATAATGTCTTCAAAGCAGGAAAACACTTCCTTGGAAGGAAATCTTCAATAAAAGCAACAGATGAAAATGAAACTGCTGGGGTTGGCTTGGTCCACACAGCCTCTCCCTGAGGAGGCCTAAGGGTCCCACTCAGTAGAAAACTCCTGGGCTCGTTGGTCCCTAAAGGCCTGTCTGCTCTGATTTCCTCTGGTGGATGGAGGGACACTAATATTCTTAGAGCTGATGGAGGCTGCGTGGAAGTCCCCACCGGGCTAGAGTTCAGGCTGGCAGGGAGCAGGGCGTCAGGGCAAGTGGTCAGTGTAGGAGAGAGGACAGGACACAGTAGGGGAGTCAGAGAGCTGAGTTCAAATTCATTGGTTTGCTTAATGGTCAGTGTGTGAGCTTGGGCAAGGTACTCAACCTCTGTAAATCTACAGCATGAGTTGATAATAACTGCCTGGCAGTGCTGTCACAAACATGGTAACATAGAAAATACTGAACTCTTTGTCTAGGATGCAGTTGAAGATTAAACATTGGTGTCACCAGTATTAGGGACAGGAGGCTTCCACTGAGCCCAAGGTCATTGCCTTTCTCTTCCCCACCACACTTGCTGCACACCAAGTCCCAGCAGAGAAACCAGGGCTGGGAGCAGGACCTGGGAGTCTTCGAGCACTGGGTCAAGCGTCTTCTGGAATTTCAGCTGTGCCAGCTGTGAGATGATCTTACAATAATGCCCGTTATGCCAGGCAGCTCTGGGGTGTATCTGAGGTGAAAGATGAAAAAGAGACTGGGTTCTGGGCAGTGAGGAGGAAACTGAGGCCCAGAAGGGGCAGGGGCGGATTCCTTATGGCGGCCTTGACAGAAGCACACAGAGCCCCTGTGAGTGCCGCCTGCCCTGTGGACAGACAGCAGCCCTGGGCTGATGGCCTGGAACTTCCAGGTTGGGCTTGCATTGAAGGCCCATTGGGCACTGGGTCACCCAGAAAAGTCATTTTCTTTTAGGGACCCTAGGAGAGCCAGATATTAATACTATTCTGGGGGCTCTTGGTTTTCCAGTTGGGGTGGGGGAGATAAATTCAGTGCACCTGACTGTGAGGGAGAAAGGCCTGGGTCAGAATTCTGCAGGGTCCCTGGGTGTATGTGTGTGTATCAGAGGTGGAGGTGGCCTCTGACTCAACCAGTTCTAACCTGCTTTCTGCCACTGGCCCCCTCCTCTCCTGAGTAAAAAGTAATCTTCCTCTGAAACCTGCCCAACCCTGCATCTCCAGGCATAGAAGCCATCACCCCATCGTGCAGGCCTCTGAGCCTTCCCTCTGCTTCACAGTAAGTTGTCTTCAAGTCTGTCCAAGGCCACCATCTCACAAATCCATCCCATCCTCCTCTCCAGCCTCCATCCTGCCCTGGATGTCTCTGTCATCTCCTGTCTGTGTGACTGCAGCAGTCTTCCCCATTCTCCCTCCACCTTCTCTCCATCCATCCGATCCACCCTACACCCTGGCAAAGCTCTAGTCCCGCTGCTTTCAGATCAGTGCCTTTCCATGGCACCCCAGGTTCTGTAAGATGAAGTCTAAATTCCCAAGACCCTCTAGGATTTGACCACCTCCTCCAGGAACCCTCACCAGCTCCCATGTGGAGCAGTCTCCTCATGTTGAGCTCCCACCGCCCTTCACCAGCACCTGTCTTGTGGTTTGGATCATTTCCCACCTCTTACTCAAGCCAGATAGTGCCTGTCTATCCCCTACATAGCTTTATGTATTCCTTTCACAATCCAAGTGGATGCACACCCCAGCACTGGGTCCACAGCTTGATACAGAGCTGCTAGACAGTGCAAGGGAGGGATGGAGGAAGGGGCGGACAGACCGAAGAATGGGCACACAGCTGAATATGAGCAGTTCTGGAAAACCATACCTTACATAAGACGCTGGAAACAACTGATTAAGATGTAGCCTAGGCTGGGCACGCCTGTAATTCCAGCACTTTGGGAGATCGAGGTAGGCAGATCACGAGGTCAGGAGTTCGAGGCCAGCCTGACCAACATGGTGAAACCCCGTCTCTACTAAAAATACAAAAGTTAGCTGGGCGTGGTGGCGCGCACCTGTAGTCCCAGCTACTCAGGAGGCTGAGGCAGGAGAGTCGCTTGAACCTGGGAGGCGGAGGTTGCAGTGAGCTGAGATCGCACCATTGCACTCCAGCCTGGGCAACAGAACGAGACTCTGTCTCAGAAAGAAGAAGAAGAAAAAAAAAACTAGCTTAAGGGAATTTGTGGATTTTCTCCTAAATCCACAGAGAAAGGAGTTGATTTCCCAAGTAGATATCTCGAAAGACTTGCTCTCATCTGCCATACTTTTGCCTCATCACCACCTGTCATCCTGTTAACTAAATGGCAACCCATTATATCACCTTTCCATACCGTGAAGAACCCCAGGGCTCATACAGCCACCCTCACTGTACATACGGGGAGGACCAGAGGGAAGGAGGCTTGCTCAGAATCACACAGCCGGTGATTGGCTGGGCCAGGACTGAAAGCCAGACCTGCCTCTACAGCCTAGGAAGCCTGGTTAGGACCAAGGCCAGGGAAAGCCACTTGCTCCCAGCGCTGGCATCTCCTGAGTCCAGATCTTGGAGGACAGATCCTAGAAGGGACCTAGCATTACTCATCTGAGGTGGACAATCCGCATGAAGCAGGACTTCTGAATCCTGTTCGACAGCTATTCCCTAAGAGCGTCCTGTGAGGCAGGAGCAATGCTGAGATAAACACGGCCCCCAGCAGCCAGGGGTGAGGACCCGGCGGGAAGCAGGTCTGTGGCTCAACTCTTGTCCCCGGCACACTGCAGGAAGGGCTGCAGCGAGGAAAACACCAGGTTGGGCGCTCCCTCCGGGGGGGGGGGGGGGGGGCAGGGTGGGAATCACGGATGGGCTCCAGCTCAGGAGCTGAGCCTAGAGGGGTGGGGGCGGATTTTCAGGCTGAGAGTGGGGGTGGTGAAGGCCCGGCAAGGAAACCCAGGGGAAGGGACCTGTGCACCAGCCTCTGGACAACTCTAGTGTAGGGCGCAGGTAAGGGGTGGGGACCCACTCCCAGGGGCCTGAAGGCAGGACTGGAGTGTGTCCTTCCACTCTGAGGACAATGGTGAGGAAGGTGTTAGGGAGCGACAGGAGGAGAGCTGCGCTGTAGAAAGTTCATCCCGACAGCCACAGTAGAGAGGATGGGGTGCCCCAGGAGAAAGGGAGCCAGACTGAGTCTAGCATACGGGGAGCCCGGTACTGCGCGGGTGCTCAGGAGAGGAGGAACAACAAACAGATGAGGGGGATGCTCAGGGTTGTCCTCGGGACAGCCGAGCGGGGCAAAATGCTTTGCAGCGAGAGCGGTTGTCACACTTTGGTGACTTTTCCAACTCTAACTCTGGCCTCCTGAAACAAAGCAGAAGCCACGCCTCGGCGGGCTGCGGAGCGCAGCCCCTCAGGGTCGGGAAGCCCTTCTTGGCGCGATCTTCGGTTCTCCGGCGGGGGCCTCCTCGGGCTCCCCTTCCCCCCCCGGGTTCCCCGGAAACCGCGCCGGGGCGCTCCGCCCTCGCGCCCTCCACCCGCACCCCGGGCTCCCGCACTCCCCAGGACCTGGCTTGCAGCGGGCGAGGGAGACGGCGAGGTCCGGGAGCGCTGGGCTCCGAACCATTCCTCAGCCGGCGCGCTCGCAGGCTCACCTGACTTGCCCATGGCCGGCTCCGCGCGCTCCTCGCTCCCCGCGGCTGCGCTGCACTGCGCTCCCCCGGCCCAGCGCCGCCCCGGAGCCCAGAACCGGGCTGATGCAGCGGCCCCTCCTCCGGCGCCGCCCGGCCCCCGCCTTATAAGGAGCGACAGCTGAGGGCGGAGGCGCCCGGAGCTACCTCGCGGGCCGCCCGGAGAGCTCGCCCCGGGGAAGCAGCGCCGCGACTGCCGAGGGCTCCCCGGATGCGGCTGCAGGGCCTAAGCCTCCCGGATCCCAACCGGAGCTGTCCCCTCCCGAGGCGCGTGGGGAAGCCAGCGCCTGCTGGGCTCCGGGTGGCTGCTCTGCGCCGACGCGCAGCGAGGGCAGAGGGGCTCACGGTCGCGGCACGAGGGGCGTTCCGGCCGGCGCCACCAGGGGGCAGCCTCTCCCTGCGGCGGCCTGACCCGACACACGCAGCCCCGGGGTGTGCCCCCATCTCGGGTGTGCCCCCATCTCCGGTGACCCCGGGCTCCGGAGGGCGGCTGGTCCGGGGAGGGCGACACTCCTCTCCCAGGACACGCCCTCTACTGCCAATGGGGTGGAAGCGCAGCCGCCTCTGACCTGTCCACTTGCCCCTCATTGCCTCCCAGACCAAGCCAATTCCCCACCCCTGCAGTCTGGCCCTAGACGTGTCTCCCCAACGCCCCCACCTTTTCCCCATACTCCAGTCAAACTAGATTTCTTGTCATCCCCCAAACATCCCCCAAACATGTTCTGGGATTTCCCACGTCCCTGCCTTTCCTCAGGCCGTCCCTCCGCCAGGAGTGCTGGCCTGGAGCCACCATTCCAGTGCTGCCCATCCCTCAGAGTCGGCCGGTCTTTCTAACTGCCAGGTGCCCTGACCCTTGGGGGCGGCACACACCAGGTAGTGGGGAGACGTGGTCCCACCCATGGCCCCTGCCCCGTGGGAGAAGAGCACTTACTTGACCCCCGAGTCACCTGTGCCAGACTTCCTGCAGACGCTCCTTTCTGGGGAAGGGGCTCAATACACTCCAAAAGAAGGAAGCGAATTTTAAGGCTTTTCAATCAACGGGCACTGAAGTGAGCTGACCCACTGATGATAAGGCTAGAATTTGTAATACCGACGGCTTCCGAATGCCCGGCAGGGCGATAGCTGGGCACTGTGCTCTCTATTCCTTTCCCCAGTGCTGGGATTTGCTGTAGGCAAATACATCTACTGTATTTTAGTACAGTCATGAGTAATGACATTTCAGTCAATGCCAGACCACATATACCATGCTAGTCCCAAGAGAGTATGATACTATATTTTTATTTTTTATCTTTATATTTTTACTATGTTTCTATGTTTAGATCTGTTTATATATGCAAATTTTTACCTTTGTGTTACAGTCGCCTACAGTATTCAGTAGTGACATGCTGTGTATGTTTGTAGCCCAGGAGCAAGAGGCTATACTATATAGCCTTGGCGCACAGTAAGCTACAGCATTTAGGTTTGTGTAAGTACACTCTATGATGTTTGCACAACGAAATCACCCAATGACACGTTGCTGTTTTCTTTTTTTTTTTTTTTTTTTTTTTTTTGAGATGGAGTCTCGCTCTGTTGCCCGGGCTGGAGTGCAGTGGCCGGATCTCAGCTCACTGCAAGCTCGGCCTCCCGGGTTTACGCCATTCTCCTGCCTCAGCCTCCCGAGTAGCTGGGACTACAGGCGCTTGCCACTTCGCCCGGGTAGTTTTTTGTATTTTTTAGTAGAGATGGGGTTTCACCGTGTTAGCTAGGATGGTCTCGATCTCCTGACCTCGTGATCCGCCCGTCTCGGCCTCCCAAAGTGCTGGGATTACAGGCTTGAGCCACCGCGCCCGGCCCTTTTTGTTTTTTTTTTTTAAATGGAGTCCTGCTCTGTCGCCCAGACTGGAGTGCAATGGTGTGATCTGGGCTCACTGTAACCTCCACCTCCTGGGTTCAAGTGATTCTCCTGCCTCAGTCTCCTAAGTAGCTGGAGGTGCCTGCCACCATGCCCAGATAATTTTTGTATTTTTAGTAGAGATGGGGTTTCACTATGTTGGCCAGGCTGGTCTTGAACTCCTGACCTCAAGTGATCCACCCACCTTGGCCTCCCAAAGTGCTGGGATTACAGGCCTGAGTCACTGTGCCTGGCCTGCTCCACTATTAATCAGATGTGTGACCTTGAAGAAGTCATTCAATTTTCTGAAGCCTCAGTTACATCAACTGTAAATAGCGTTAATATTAATAATACTATTTGCCTCATAGACAGGTTGTGAGAATTCCGTGAGATACTTCACTTAAAGCACATGGTACTATACTTATGTGACAGGAATCCTTAGACAGTCTTGAGGAAGTGGTCCAGGAAAATTCTTGGGCATTCTTGGTCATTTGTCACAAGATAATTCTTTCCGTGGAAACTGTCAAGAAGAGTGTGATACATACACAAGGTTCAAGCTGTTTCAATCCCATGAGATAACAGATGTGAGATATCACAGAGCATGGGCTATTTGCTAGATTTTACGTGTTGCTGATTTGTAATATTATAGTCCTGTTAATGTATAGAGCAAATTAACCTCTCAGTGCTCCAAATGGGAAAGAAAAGCTAGTTAGTTATCTCTAGCGATCTTGGATAAACAGGATGAAGATAGGAAGGTGGAAAGAAGAGAAGCAGTGACCAGATCATGTCCATGGAGCTAAGCTGCAGGCGAGCCTCTGATTCTCTGATTGTACCCTCTTCTTCTTCTTTTTTTTTTCCCCTGAGACAGAGCCTCACTCTGTCCACCCAGGCTGGAGTGCAGTGGGATCATCTCAGCTCACTGCAACCTCTGCGCCTTGAGTTCAAGCGATTCTCCTGCCTCAGCCTCCTGAGTAAGCTAGGACTATAGGCATGGGCTACCACACCTGGCTTAATATGGTATTTTTAGTAGAGACAGGCTTTTGCCATGTTGGCCAGGCTGGTCTTGAACTCCTGACTTAAAGTGATCTGCCTGCCTTGGCCTCTCAAAGTGTTGGGATTACAGGCGTGAGCAATTGCACCCGGCCTTGTACCCCCTTCCTTTTTTTTTTTTTTTTTTTTTGAGACGGAGTCTCGCTCTGTTGCCCAGGCTGGAGTGCAGTGGCCGGATCCCAGCTCACTGCAAGCTCCGCCTCCCGGGTTTACGCCATTCTCCTGCCTCAGCCTCCCGAGTAGCTGGGACTACAGGCGCCCGCCACCTCGCCCGGCTAGTTTTTTGTATTTTTTTTTAGTAGAGACGGGGTTTCACCGTGTTAGCCAGGATGGTCTCGATCTCCTGACCTCGTGATCCGCCCGTCTCGGCCTCCCAAAGTGCTGGGATTACAGGCTTGAGCCACCGCGCCCGGCCCCCCCTTCCTAAGAGAGGAATATCTGACTCTGCTCAGAGGGTTGAAACCTGTAAGGAAAGAAGATTCGCCATCGAAGGACTGAGAAAAACGTATAGACAGTAACTTCTTATAATTTAATACTTCCTTGACTTGAAAATAAAGGGATTTTAATGAAAAACTCCTTCTTATTGGCCAGGCAGGATGGCTCATGCCTGTAATCCCAGTACCATAGGAGTCCAAGGTGGGAGGATTGCTTGGGGCCAGGAGTTCAAGACCAGCCTGGACAACATGGCAAGACCTTTATCTCTACAAGAAATTGAAAATAAATAGCTGGGTGTAGTGCACACACCTGTAGTCCCCGCTACTCAGGAGGATGAAGTGGGAGGATGGTTTGAGCCAGGAGCTCAAGGCTGCAGTGAATTCTGATCATGCTACTGCACTCCAGCCTGGGTAATGGAGTGAGACCCCATCTCTCAAAAAAAAAAAAAAAAAAATTAAAAAGTCTCTTCTTCTTCTTTTTTTTTTTTTTTTAATTTGAGATGGAGTCTTGCTTTGTCGCCCAGGCTGGAGTGCGGTGGCATGATTTTGGCTCATTGCAACCTCTGCCTCCCTGGTTCAAACTATTCTCCTGTCTCAGCCTCCTGAGTAGCTGGGATTACAGGTGCTCACCACCATCCTGGGCTAATTTTTGTATTTTTCGTAGAGACGGAGTTTCACCGTATTGGTCAAGCTGGTCTCAAATTCCTGATAGGTGATCTACCTGCCTTGGCCTCCCAAAGTGCTGGGATTACAGGCGTGAGCCACTGGGCCCAGTCAAAAAGTCTTTTTTTATTGACATCTTTTTCTTAGAATTCTGAATCTTATATGCATTGACTTACAAAAATAGTCTATTACCTAATTTGGAGTCTGGAGGGAGAAGATTCTCCCTTGTTGTCTGATTTTAAAAATTTCCCTAAAATGACCTGAAACATGAGAGATAGTTAATCTTTTTTATTATTATTATTTATTTGTTTATTTATTTATTTTTGAGATGGAGTCTTTCTCTGTCACCCAGGCTGCAGTGCAGTGGCATGGTCTCGACTCACTGCAACCTCTGCCTCCCAGGTTCAAGTGATTCTCCTGCCTCAGTCTCTCGAGTAGCTGGGATTATAGACCTTTCAGGCATGTGCCACCATGCTTGGCTAATTTTTGTATTTTTAGTAGAGACAGGGTTTCACTATGTTGGCCAGGCTGGTCTCAAACTCCTGACCTCAGGTGATACGCCTGCCTCGGCCTCCCAAAGTGCTGGGATGACAGGTGTGAGCCACTGCGCCCAGCCAGATAGTAAATCTTAAATATTATTATGTTACTTATTTAAAAAGAGAAAAGTAAAGCACTGAACTAAAGGAGCTAGACAACAAAAAATAAATGAAAGGAGAGAAACATAAAGAAATATTGAATGGGCCGGGCGCGGTGGCTCAAGCCTGTAATCCCAGCACTTTGGGAGGCCGAGATGGGCGGATCACGAGGTCAGGAGATCGAGACCATCCTGGCTAACATGGTGAAACCCCGTCTCTACTAAAAATACAAAAAACTAGCCGGGCGAGATGGCGGGCGCCTGTAGTCCCAGCTGCTCCAGAGGCTGAGGTGGAGCTTGCAGTGAGCTGAGATCTGGCCACTGCACTCCAGCCCCATCTCAAAAAAAAAAAAAAAAAAAAAAAAAAAAGAAATATTGAATGAATGCTGAAGTGTTTAGGGGTAAAATGTATTGATGTTTGCAACTTACTTTGAAATCCATAAAAAATTAAATGAATTCAACTTACTTTGAAACACATAAAAAGTAAGATGGATGGACAGAAGAATAAATGGATAAATAGAAGCAAATACAGGAAAATGTTTCTATAATAAGATTGCTATAAGATGTTTAAAATTGACTAAAGCAGTTAATGTAGATAAAAACAAAAAATTATATAGTAGAAAACAGATAAAGAGCAGGATTGAGAACTATAACCTAGAGCTGGAAGACATATCAAATAGATATATCACTACAAAATCAAATAAATAAAAAAGTCTAAAAGAAGAGAAAACTCAAATGTACCACATTAGTAATAAAAAGGGGATGTAATCTTTTTTTTAGAAGTGTTCAGAAAAAACATATAAACAGCTGTTCACTAATAATTTTCCTTAATTGGGCAATTTTCTAACAAAATACAAATTATTAATATTTAAGAAGAGGAACTACCCTGGCCGATATGGTGAAACCCCGCCTCTACTAAAAATGCAAAAAATAGCTGGGCATGGTGGCATGCACCTGTAAGTCCCAGCTACTCGGGAGGCTGAGTCAGAAGAATCGCTTGAACCCAGGAGGCGGAGATTGCAGTGAGCCGAGATCGCACCATTGTACCCAGCCTGGGCAACAAGAGTAAAACTCTGTCTCAAAAACAAAACAAAACAAAACCAAAAAAAGAGAAAAAGCCCAAAAACAAAAATACAAAAAATTAGGCGGGCCTGGTGGAACACACCTGTAGTCCCAGCTATTCAGGATGCTGAGGCAGGAGAATCACTTGAACCCGGAAGGCGGAAGGTTGCAGTGAGCCGAGATCAGGCCACTGCACCCCAGCCTGGGCGGCAGAGAGAGAAAATGTCTCAAAAATAAATAAATAACATAATAAAATAAAGTAAAGTAAAATTAAAATAAAATAAAATAAAAACTAGCTGGGCATAGTGACATGTGCTGATAGTCCCAGCTATTTGGAAGGCTGAAGCAGGAGGATTGATTAAGCCGGGAGTTGGAGGTTGCAGTAAGCCCAGATTGCACCACTGCACTCCAGCCAGGATGACAGAGTGAGACTGTCTCGGGGAGAAGGAAAAAAAAGAAATATATTCACAATATTAATAACTCGAAGAAAAAATATACTGTAAATGGATACTGGAATATATTTGATACAATTGAGTATTACTGAGTTTTAAAAAACTCATATTTTCCCATAGCAGAATAAAGAGAAGTCCCTTGAAACTAACAGTAAAACATGGTATGCTTAAAGCATATGTCATGCTTCACAATAAAACAATGAAGACGTCCCCATTAAAATCCAGAACACACCAAGGTTCCTTGCAGTCCCCACTGCTGTTCAATATTGTATCTTATATCTTATTAAATAAGATACCTCAATAAGAGGTATCTTATTTCTTTGAAAAAGAAAGAGCAAAGTTTTCATTATGACTTCTCCTTGGAAAAACCTCAGAAAATGCAATAAATATAAATTAATATAAATTTTAAAAAGACAGCCGGGGGTCCAAAAAATTTTAAAAAATCAATTGCTTTATTACATAATATGAAAAACCAGTTGGAATATGTCATGGGGGAAACATTTACAATAGCAACCACAACAGCAATTTTCAAAGTCATCCAGTACGGGCTTATTTCACAAACACATGACCAAATCCATTTTATCATGA